>NC_141011.1:4413301-4764680 GCF_052327205.1 Somniosus microcephalus | reverse complement strand
CCCCAATGTACACAGACTCCCCCCACATCCTCTCCCCAATGTACAGACTCCCCCCACATCCTCTCCCCAATGTACACAGACTCCCCCCATCCTCTCCCAATGTACACAGACTCCCCCATCCTCTCCCCAATGTACAGACTCCCCCCACATCCTCTCCCCAATGTATACAGACTCCCCCCACATCCTCTCCCCAATGTACACAGACTCCCCCCACATCCTCTCCCCAATGTACAGACTCCCCCACATCCTCTCCCCAATGTACACAGACTCCCCTCCCATGTCCCTCTCCTCCCAATGTACACAGACTCCCCCTCCCAATCCTCTCCCCAATGTATAGACTCCCCCCATCCTCTCCCAATGTACACAGACTCCCCCCATCTCTCCCAATGTACACAGACTCCCCCCCATCCTCTCCCCAATGTACACAGACTCCCCCCACATCCTCTCCCCAATGTACAAGACTCCCCCCATCCTCTCCCAATGTACACAGACTCCCCCCATCCTCTCCCCAATGTACACAGACTCCCCCACATCCTCTCCCCAATGTACACAGACTCCCCCCCCATCCTCTCCCAATGTACACAGACTCCCCCCACATCCTCTCCCCAATGTACTCAGACTCCCCCCCATCCTCTCCCAATGTACACAGACTCCCCCCCCATCCTCTCCCCAATGTAAACAACTCTCACTCGTACACAGAATCCTCTCCCAATGTACACAGACTCCCCCCATCCTCTCCCAATGTACAGACTCCCCACATCCTCCCAATGTACACAGACTCCCCCCATCCTCTCCCCAATGTACACAGACTCCCCCTCAGTACGATCCATCTCCCCAATGTACACAGACTCCCCCACATCCTCTCCCAATGTACAGACTCCCCATCTCTCCCAATGTACACAGACTCCCCCCACATCCTCAGTCAGCCACTAATGTACACAGACTCCCCCCATCCTCTCCCAATGTACACAGAGTCCCCCCATCCCTCCCCAATGTACACAGACTCCCCCCACATCCTCTCCCCAATGTACAGACTCCCCCCACATCCTCTCCCAATGTACACAGACTCCCCCCAGCATCCTCTCCCCAATGTACAGACTCCCCCGCATCCTCTCCCAATGTACAGACTCCCCCATCCTCTCCCCAATGTACAGACTCCCCCACATCCTCTCCCCAATGTACAGACTCCCCCCATCCTCTCCCCAATGTACAGACTCCCCCCCATCCTCTCCCAATGTACAGACTCCCCCATCTTCCAATGTACTAGACTCCCCCATCTCTCCCAATGTACAGACTCCCCCCCATCCTCTCCCCAATGTACACAGACTCACAATCTCCCAAGTACAGATCCCATCTCTCCCAATGTACAGACTCCCCCCCATCCTCTCCCCAATGTACAGACTCCCTCCCCAGTCAGACTCCCCATCTCATGTACAGACTCCCCCCCATCCTCTCCCCAATGTACACAGACTCCCCCGCATCCTCTCCCAATGTCACAGACTCCCTCATCTCTCCAATGTACAGACTCCCCATCTCCCCAATGTACAGACTCCCCCCCATCCTCTCCCCAATGTACAGACTCCCCCCCATCCTCTCCCAATGTACACAGACTCCCCCATCTCTCCCAATGTGCACAGACTCCCCACATCTTCCCAATGAAGACTCCCATCTTCCCCAATGTACACAGACTCCCCACATCCTTCCCAATGTACAGATCCCCCATCCTCTCCCAATGTACACAGACTCCCCATCTCTCCAATGTACACGACTCCCAATCCTCTCCCCAATGTACACAGACTCCCCCCCATCCTCTCCCAATGTACACAGACTCCCCCCACATCCTCTCCCCAATGTACACAGACTCCCCCACATCCTCTCCCCAATGTACACAGACTCCCCCACATCCTCTCCCCAATGTACACAGACTCCCCCCACATCCTCTCCCCAATGTACACAGACTCCCCCCCATCCTCTCCCCAATGTATAGACTCCCCCCACATCCTCTCCCAATGTCTCCACCATTCATTACGTTACATGCAGAACAGATAATGACAAATTGATCTCATCCAAATGTGGTCGCTTCTGTGCAGTTTGTGGTTGAGTTCTCCATTTCACCATCATCCCAATCCTGAATCTACATCAGATCCAGAGCTTGGCTGAGTCTCACTGACACTGATCTCAGTGATGGGGATCTGACTCAGTGAATGGCAAGCCGAGTGATCCACCCAGCTGAGGCTATTTCCAGGGACTGATTTGGATTTGGCCACATTGACACCCCCCTCCCCACACCGTTAAATGTGATTGGGAGGGTACTTGGACAATGAAATAGACATACATACAATAAAAATACAAATCCCAGGCCCTTCCTCATTGCAATAGCCTTCAGTTTCAATTGCCTCAGAGAACAATCTCATTGTTCATGCTGCCTTTATTTCTGTGGACTAGTCACTAAGCAGAGGCTCAGGCTGGTAAATATAGGGATCTAAATCTTGAAGTAGGAATGGAACGATAATTATTTAGTAACACGAGTGTCAATCAGCAGCAGACAATCGGACAATATCAAACATATCCCATTAAAACTGCATTGCTGGAACCTTTGAGTACCTGAGGTATCCGAGAGCAGCCGCAGGAGAGCTGGTGATCTCTGCCCTAATTCTGGGCCTGCTCTCTAGTCAGTCTCTGCTGGCCGTGGTGTTTCTTTCTTCCTATCTTTGACTAATGCCAATTATAGCTCACTGTAGGAGTAAAACTACAGCTAGATGTCAATAGCACAAATTCTGTCACGTCTAGGAAATCATTGTTTTCTTGTCCCCACTAAGAGTCATTGTTGCACGACAAGAACGCTTCATAACAAGGATTCAGCGCTGACATTCCATGTAATTTGTGTTCATGAGATTTGACTCCAGCAGAACCTTACTGAGCGTATTCTTTCACTCGCCTTCATTGCATTCATTCCCAAAGCAGTGCGGAAAGAATGCCTGCACACCCTGTCATACTCGGTGACCGGATGGAGATATTATAATGGGACTGGTAATGGACATCATTTTTAATGTGTCATTGTGGGTAAATGAAACTGCTGCCAATTTTTCTCCCTCGCTTTAGTCTTAAATTGTAATCCAGGCATTTTCTGTTCTCTTGAGGCAATGTCACTCTCTCAGGCTCATACACATATTCTGCAAATTATAATTCACATTTCAAATGACATGTGATTGACCGAATCTTATTTTATCAATCTTTTTTTCATTTCCATGCGTTATTTCTGATTGTTATTTTATAAATCACATGCAAATGAAACTAACCTGAAACTGACCATAATGACATCAGGAAGCAGACAGCAGCAATTTCTTTCCCAAGAAAATTGAGACTTTTTTCATTAGAATAATGCAGATTTTGGGGCACGATGATAGAAGTGTTTAAAATGATGAAAGGATGGGACAGGGTGGATAGAAGCAGACTGTTTCTAGTAGTTGAGGGGTCGAGAATGAAGGGCATTTCGAACAGAGGGTAGCAGAGACTTCTTCCGAGGCTGTGGGGTTCACTTCCAGGGTTCGTGGGTGAGGCAGAAACTATATCAACATTCAAGATTGGATTGGAGAGGTAGATGAATGAAAAGAGGTAGAAGGGATATGGGAACAGGGTGGGTGAATGTAATTGGAACTATTTTCTCACGTGGAGGGTAAATGCTGACACAGATTAGTTGGGCCGAATGGCCTGTTTCTGTGTTGTAACAGAGCAGCATTTAGCTGCATACTCTTCTGATGGCCAATTGCAGGAGATGTTTAACAGCCAGCTCCTGTAGTGCAGTACTGGGGGAATACAGGCCAGGAACTGACAGGTTCAATCCCAGCCTGGTTTGAAATACCTGATCTCAGATGGGGTGGCCTGTGTCTCTGAATGAAAGAGAGGAAAGAACAGCCATGTTCCCGCTCCTGGGTGACAGCCAGTGATTCCTGCTGGAAGTGTGGTTGCATCAGGCAAGGACAGGGTATTTTTGTTCGGCAAGGGTATTAAGGGGTATGGAATCAAAGCAGGTAGATGGAGTTAAGATACAGATCATGATCTAATTGAATGATGGAACAGGCTCGAGGGACTGGATGGCCTACTCCTGTTCCTATGACAGGACTGTGCATAGCTGTGATGCCACATATGGTTCAATAGCCCGCTAGCAGTCACTGCCAAGGTTCACACACATAGCGGGTAATTGCAACCTAACCCGCCCGGCAGGAACAGGACGGGTTCGGGAAAGACGTCTGTTGTACACCCCGTGCGATTTTATGCTTCATTAGGGGAAAAATTGGGTGGAGCCCCTTTTGGGGTGCTATTGTCACCGGGGTGCTAATTTTAGCACCCCGAAAAAGTTAGCGCCCCTCCGCCATAAATTCAGTAGTAGCGCCGCAGGCAGGAGGTGGGGTGCTACTACTCAATGTCGTGGCGATCCGTACAGCAACTCAAGAGGAGTGCCGGGCTGAGCGATGGCGGCGGGCACCCCGCATACAAAAGTGAAAGGGGGCGGGTGCTGGCAGTTGACCCCAAAAAAATGTCCGCCCGACACCTGCCCTTTAACTAGCGCCGCCGCCGCTGCAAAAACACCCCCTGATCCTGTCGCACATATTGTCTGCCGATAGGTCAGGAGGCGCAAGGGAAGTTTGCAGCCGGGGCGCTGCGCACGGCGAGGTGGGGCTGTGCCGTGGGGTGCTACCGGCTACCGCCGCCGCTAACCTCCTGCTGAATTTTGCCGCGCCCGGGCGCTAGGGGATTTGTGCCCAGTTAGCCCCGCCCCTGGGGGCGATAACAAGAGGCACAAACCAACCCAGTTTTTCCCCCATTGGCTTCACTGGAGAGTAAAATCGGACGGGTTGTAAAAGAGGAGTCCGACCCGAACCCATCCTGCTCCCACCCGATGGTTTAGGTTAAAATGGCCCCCACTGGTGCACCTATGGATTTTGGGGGGGTGGGTGGGGGGTGATGGTGCACTGGGACAGATGGGATGAGCACTGATGGGCCTGGTGTTCTTCTCTTTGGTTTGTTCTGAGACATGAGGGCTGGTCAGTGGGCAGGAGTGCCAGCTGCTTCAGGAATCACCCACCGCCTTCAGAAAAAGATAACATCACAGGCAGCTCCACCGAAACAAACCGGGCTGGTGCTGTGTGAGGCTGAGCATAGCACCGGTGTAAAATATAATCCAAGGTCATTTCAGGGAGTAGGAATTACTCTTTGTAATAGCAACACCAACATAACATTAGGGAATCAAGGAATATGGAGATCGAGCGGGAAAGTGGAGTTGAGATCGATGATCAGCCATGATCCTATTGAATGGCGGAGCAGGCTCGAGGGGCCGTATGGCCAACTCCTGCTCCTAATTCTTATGTTCTTATAACGGCGCACACTGAAATATGCTCAGCAGCACTTAAACTGCCCTTGCTCACTGTCTGACTGTGGGATCAGCCTGTGCCACACTGTGAACACATCGCACAGTCAGCCCGGGGCTGCCTTCACTGAATATGCTGATGTTGGTGGTCCAATACCTCGACTGACAGGAAACTGAAATAGCAAAGTGCAAACTGCAGTCTTGATGGACGTTCAGCCCCCTGGACAGTGTTCGTGGCAAGTCTAGGGCCAGGTAGTGGGCTCGATCACCTCTCTGTGTCAGAGCACTCTGCCTCCCTGGGAGGAGGGAGGAAGGTCAAAATTGACAGGGCCATTTTCCCCACCAAAGCACACGTGCTACCAGCACACGCAGGAGGTGATGATGCAGCAGAACAGGCTCGAGGAGCTGAATGGCCTACTCCTGTTCCTGTGTGCCTATGTCCCATGCACACAGCGCTGACAGCAGCTGAAGGAAAGGGCCCTCGGTCACATCTCAGCTTGCTGTCTGACCAACACTGCAGAAACACGGAGGCCAAATGTGGGGGAGAAAAAGGGGGAAAAAGGAATGATTTATAATATGAAAGGGGAAAAATGGGGTGGGGGTGAGAAATGCCATCCAGACCCTTTGCTCACGATACAAGTGTCTTAATTCCTCCAGTATGATGTTCTGTGACAAAGCCTTCATTACAACCTTCCATCCGCTGTCACGTGGGGAACAATGGATTTCTGGCAGAGCAAAGCTGTGTACTTTTCACAAGAGAAAACTGAACTGAACATCGGAAACAAGACCTCCTGCTGCGAACCTCAGTCTCCGAAGCCTTGCTGGAGTTCCCAGCCGCAGGTCTGGACTGGACTGCAGCCCATGAAAACAAATGAATCAAACATTCCCATTCACAAAACAATCCCCTGAATAAGCTCATTTCCTCTCAAAGATAGGCCACTCTCCTGTGCTTATTAGTGTGAGTTACTTTGGACAGTTCACTGCAGTGACCTGTAGCTTCCTGATCACATAAACACCGACAGTCACCAGCGTTCAACAACCACATCCCCCTGCTAGACACTGACACTGATCTAGATGAGCAATTATGAGGGAGCTCAGGGCCAGTGATAGAGCACTTGGCTGTGTCTATTGAGTGCGTGAATCACACTGTCGCACTCTCAGCAGCTGTAACTATCTGTTACACAGACCGAGAGAGCTTGGGGCAACTTGTGTCACTGTCCTTCACTTTGTACCTTGTTTGAGGATCAAAGCCCATGTCATCTATGCTGTCCCCCCTTTCTGTTTATTTGAATTGAAATAACTGAATCTCTTTTCCAAAGTGTTCACAAACAATGTCAAGATTGAGTATCTGATGTAACAATGGGTCGTCAGTGAATACTGCAATTAAATTTAAATCGGTTTTCATTTGAAGGATTTTTTTAAAGAAACTTTGTCGGGGATTTTTGGATGGGCAGCATCCATACTGCCCGATTCTTTTCTTGATGACATACACAGCCCTCACATACACTGCCATTATCTGCTGGCAGGGTGGTATTACTGGCACAAGAAAGCATTGTTTTACCACACACTAGCTGGATAATTCCTCCATGGAGTTAGTGCTCGGACCCGGTCCTGGGCTGATTTATTTTAGAGGGCATCTTTAGATGGCATATTGGATTTTGGCGGGGGGGAAGGGGTGGGATTGACATTCACTGGATTTATTTTCCTTCTTCCATCCCATGCACCATTCATGTCCGACACAGTGTTTTGCCCCCAGGGTTCTCCTCCTGAGTAATTGGTAGTGGGAGCTGAACAGGATCTGCCCAGGTGGATTCATCCTCCAGCACTCCCCTGTTGCTTGCCCTGGGTCCTGGCATCCATCTATTGGCAGAGGTGTTCCTTCTCCTGGGACATCCCTGCCAAAGGTGTTTGTTGCCCCATTCGGACAAAAAACATTTCCAATGTGAAATGGGAGAACTAGTGACAGAGATTAGTGTAAGGGATGGAATTGTTGGAGAAAATGAATCGACTGTGTGAAGTAGATATTTCAATCAGGCCTTGAATCAGGAGTTGTTAGGTTGGTGTGTTATTAGCACAGTTTGTGTGCTGATTTTAAGGATGCATCTTCATTTAGATGGTGTGGGTGACCTCCCAGGCCGTACTACTGGGCCTGGCTTTCGAAGCTTTCCAGAGGGAGGCTGCAAATCACACGTACGCAGGGGTGATAGGTACATTTAAAGGGATGTAGCCACTTAAAGGTAAACTTGAGCTTTGCTCCCTAGCTGGCAATTTTTTAGCGATAAGGAATGAGATTCGCATCCAATCTTCACATTAAAAAGAGGCACAAATAAAATCATTACATTTCCAGGAGGTCCTTTAAAAATGTGACTTTGCACGGGGCTGGGATTGTACTGCACCCAATGCAGAGACTACCTACTAATTCCAACATCGCATCCTAAAAGACCATGGGCAAAGCAAGAGGTATCTGACTGTTTTCCCCAAAGAAGCTGTGGAATAACTAGAGGTTGTAGTGTAAAAATTCCACATCATTGGGAGAGCAGTGGGCAGAATTCCAGAGTTAACCCATCCCCAACCGAGCAGGCACCCGTATCTAACGTAGATGCCCGTCCTGTGAAGCAGCACTCTGGGGAGAACTGGTGGGTCAAGGTTCCACCCTACCTACCAACCCCCACCCCATGCTGAATTTTAAAATTATTCAACTAAAAACGATGACTCAATTTTAAAATGTTATATTAACTCCTTTTTGTCAGCTTCTAATTCTCTTGTTAAGTATTGTACTAATTCATGCTTTGCCATTCTCGCTGTATATTATTTCATCTGTAAATAATCCTGCACAAGCAGGTATGGTCTAAACACAGCGGTCTACCAGTGTGTTATTAGTCCACCTTCTGAAGTGACTAGATGGTGGTGGACATCCCACGGTTTGTTCAATAAGCCATTTACCGTGATTTGGGGTTAGTTCTTAGATCTACACGATGTTAGCCCATACATGGTGGAAATTAAAGACACAGATTTCAGTTCATAAAGGACTCCTCTATTCATGGAAACTGTATTCTAGACAGAACCACGAGAAAGGTGTTGAGAAAATCCATTTGGGAGCAAGATCATCAACCTGACGCCAGTGCTATACTGTCACTTTCATGTCGATGCGCACTTGGAACTGCATCAGATCAATGTGAAAGTGACAGTGGGTCTGTGCACGCCAATGGTGTATCCAATGGCGTTTATGGGGTCAGCGGGAGCGCACCTAACTTTCATGTGGTAGGTGGGTGCACGTGCCATGGCGGTTGCATCTCCAGCGATTACCCACCCCATGCAGCTGGGAAATCTGGTGCCTGCCTGCTACTGAGGGATTACACTCCTGTCCCTTCCTGACCTCAGCCAGGTCCGCTTCACCCCGCTACGGAAGGTAGCCAATCCAGTATATTTTTTTTAATCTCCCTTTTTTTCGAAGATCTGGGTCTCTTCCCTTACCCCCACCACCCCCCCCCCACTCGCCCGGTAGCCTCACTTGCGCCCATCTGGAGGGTGGTGCACCTCATCTCACTCATTGCATCATCTTCTGCCAGGCCTACGCCAGGCACCGACTCAGCCAGGAAACCAGAACTCTCAGAGTAGGGAGTCCCAACTCCTGGCCCTCCCAACACCTGATAAATTTACCTTATAAGGAGGGAGTGAAGGTTCTGCCCCATTAAACCATTCCGAAAAATCTCAGAAGTGGCGGATACTGGGTGAAATATGCCATTTTCGGATGGTTTCTGTCGGTCTCCCGACAGAGTTACGGCCCAAGACTGTCGGAACTCCTGAGGATATTTTGGGCAACCTTAGACTGTGTTAGAGTAAAGCTAAGAAAGCCCTATTCAGCCTGCGCCTCACAAACACCCTGACAACTCCCAGTGATGCAGAAACACCGCGTGTCCACAGCATCTGGTCTGCATTCAAGGCCTCCATAATCAGCACCTGTGAAGAGACGCTCGGTCACTCGACCAGGAAACACCAAGACTGGTTCGACGAGAATGACCAGGAGATCCAGGAGGCATTCCTGATCTGGAAACAGCAACAGAACTCAAGAGCAAGAAAGCAGCTCTACAGAAGCCTGAAGGCCGAGGTCCAACAAAAAACTCACGACCTAAAGAACAGATGGTGGGTGGAGAAAGCGCAGGAGATCCAGCAGCTAGCTGACAACCACGACGTGCGTGGGTTCTTTAGCGCAGTCAAGACCATCTACGGCCCAAGCACCCAAGGCTCTTCCCCATTGCGGGCCAAGAACGGAGAGGTGCTCATCAAGGACAGGGAAGCAGTCAGCGCCCGCTGGAAGGAGCATTTCGAAGATCTCCTTAACCACGACTCTGTCTTTGACACGAGTGTCCTCAACTCCATCCCGCAGCACGCTACCCGCCACCATCTCAGCACAACCCCAGCCCGGCATGAGGTTGAAAAGGCCATCCGACAACTGAAGAACAACAAGGCCTCAGGAGCAAATGGAATCCCCGCCGAGGCACTAAAACATGGCGGAGAAGCACTACTGGCGTGAATACATGAACTTATTTCTCTTATCTGGAAGGAGGAGAGCATGCCAGGGGATCTCAGAGACGCCGTAATTGTGACCATCTTCAAGAAAGGTGACAAGTCCGATTGCGGTAATTACAGAGGAGTTTCCCTGCTATCTGCCACAGGGAAAGTCATCGCAAGAATCCTCCTCAATCGCCTTCTCCCAGTGGCCGAAGAGCTCCTCCCAGAGTCGCAATGCGGATTCCGCCCACTAAGGGGCACAATGGACATGATCTTCACCGCACGTCAATTACAAGAGAAATGCAGGGAACAGCACCAACCGCTGTACATGGCCTTCTTTGACCTCACAAAGGCCTTCGACACTGTCAACCATGAGGGATTATGGAGTGTCCTCCTCAAATTCGGCTGCCCTCAAAAGTTTGTCACTATCCTCCGCCTGCTTCACGACAACATGCAAGCCGTGATCCTGACCAACGGTTCCACCACAGACCCAATTCACGTACGAACCGGGGTCAAGCAAGGCTGTGTCATTGCACCAATGCTCTTCTCGATCTTCCTTGCTGCAATGCTCCATCTCACCCTCAGTAAGCTCCTCACTGGAGTGGAGCTAATTTACAGAACAAACAGGAAACTGTTCAACCTCCGTTGCCTCCAGTCCAGATCCAAGGTCGCCCCTTCCTCTGTCGTTGAATTACAGTATGCAGACGATGCTTGCGTCTGCGCTCACTCGGAGGTCGAACTCCAAACCATCGTCAACACCTTCACTGAAGCGTACGAGAGCATGGGCCTTACACTAAACATCCGTAAGACAAAGGTCCTCTACCAACCTGCCCTCGCCACAGTGCTGCCTCCTGATTATCAAAATCCATCACAATACCTTGGACAACGTGGGCCACTTTCCATACCTCAGGAGCCTACTGTCAACAAGGGCAGATGTCGACGACGAAGTCCAACACCGCCTTCAGTGTGCCAGTGCAGCCTTTGGTCACCTGAGGAAGAGAGTGTTTGAAGACCAGGACCTCAAACCCGGCACTAAGCTCATGGTCTACAGGGCAGCAGTGATACCCGCCCTGCTGTATACCTCAGAGACATGGACCATGTACAGCAGGCACCTCAAAGCACTGGAGAGGTACCACCAACGCTGCCTCCGCATGATCCTGCAAATCCATTGGCAGGACAGGCGCACCAACGTCAGTGTTCTTGCTCAGGCCAACATCCCCAGCATCGAAGCTTTGACCACGCTCAATCAGCTCCGATGGACGGGTCACATTGTCCGCATGCCCGATACGAGACTCCCAAAACAAGCGCTCTACTCGGAGCTCCGGCACGGCAAGAGAGCCCCAGGTGGGCAGAGGAAACGCTTCAAGGACACCCTCAAAGCCTCCTTGAAAAAGTGCAACATCCCCACCAACACCTGGGAATCCCTGGCCCAAGACCGCACAAAGTGGAGGAGAAGCATCCGGGAAGGCGCCGAACACCTCGAGTCTCTTCGCCAGGAGCAAGTGGAAGCCAAGCGCAGGCAGCGGAAGGAGCGCACGTAAACCCAAGCACCCCACCCACCCGCCCCTTCAACCACCGTCTGCCCCACCTGTGACAGAGACTGTAGGTCCCGCATTGGACTCATCAGTCACCTGCGAACTCATTTTTAATGTGGAAGCAAGTCATCCTCGGTTCCCAGGGACTGCCTAAGAAGAGAAATGTTCGCATGCTGGGACTAAACATTTTGCTGCTCGTTCCGAATTTGGAAACTATTTTGGTAAGAATTATCTCAGATACTTCGTGGGCTTTGCGCGAAGTGGTGGGTGGAACTCTGGGAGTGATAGCGCTCCAAGCTGTTTGATGAATGTGATGAACAGAACCATCACGGTGTCATCTCCCTTATTGCTAAGGGAAGGAAACGAAAGATAGAAAGGAGGGAGGAGGGATTCTTCCAAAGACCATCTGTAGCTGCCTACATTTATCATATTGTTCCTTAGAGATTAAACAACATCTGTTAATAAGCTGTGAGAATTGAGTGGATGATGAATGAGTCAGCCCTAAGAGTCATGGTTGGAAATCAGCTATTCTCTTCCCTAACACTGTCAGTATTACTTCAATAGTGTTTAAAGCTGTCTTCGCTTCCACATAATTTAATGAGACCACGTCAGTCAAACTGAATGGATGATGGAGTTTGTATTTAATCTGAAAACAGAAGAATTTTGCATAATGTTTGCCAAAATCTTAATAATAGCATTTCTTGTCTGTCAGTTGTCTTCTTCCTCATTAATTAAGTTCTTGTGCCTTTCACCAAAAAAATTCCCCCAATCACACTGCAGTATAAAACCTTTGCTGAGACGCAGTTGCCGTGACAGTTCCTCATCCACCAGTAAATATTTCTAAAAATAAAATTAATCAGAAGAAAATTTCACAAACTCTCCCCTCTCCACAAATGGCACAACACTGGGCCCCTGATCATCCTGGATTCTGGGTACAAGATCCCCTCCATACTTCATGCACCTCACCCAGCCAGTTCACATCCTACATGTGGAGGCCTGATATGAAGAATATTTACATGTGCAGCAACCCATCCCCAATGTAAACAGATTATGGGGCAGATTTTATTGAACTCAATGGAGGGGAATATCAGCTGCAGTGTATAACAGGCAGCCAATCTGCTAACCCCTGTTTCCAACACTGTCCATAGGGAAACATCTTGCCCCATAATAAAGATCAGAAAAACATCTAACAATCTCTGGAAATTCATTAAGATAACAGCAATATTGGGGGGGTAAAAGGATGAATATGAATTGTGAGCCACTATATATGGCCGGCTGCTTGTTATATCGAACAGCCTATTGCCAGTTGGACGGGAACCTAATATGCTGTGAAACTTTAAATAAATGGACAAGGGTCTACATACAATGTAAATCCCTGCATACGGGATCTTGCTGTCATTTTAAAGGCATTCGTCAACGACGAAGTCCAACACCGCTTTCAGAGAGCCCCAGGTGGGCAGAGGAAACACTTCAAGGACACCCTCAAAGCCTCCTTGAAAAAGTGTAACATCCCCACCGACACCTGGGAATCCCTGGCCCAAGACCGCACAAAGTGGAGGAGAAGCATCCGGGAAGGCGCCGAATACCTCGAGTCTCTTCGCTGGGAGCAAGCGGAAGCCAAGCGCAGGCAGCGCAAGGAGCGCACGTCAACCCAAGCACCCCACCCACCCGCCCCTTCAACCACCGTCTGCCCCACCTGTGACAGAGACTGTAGGTCCCGCATTGGACTCATCAGTCGCCTGCGAACTCATTTTTAATGTGGAAGCAAGTCATCCTCGGTTCCGAGGGACTGCCTAAGAGGAAGAAGAAGATTTTTTCAATAAGAGCACACACTGTCCAATAAAAGCAAGAAGTGGTGAGGAAGGGGTTTTATGGGAGGGTCTCCTTTCTCATTGGTCGTTTTCCACTTTTTGTATTCGTCAACTGTATTATGCAAAACCTTTCCGATTTAAATTATCTCGTGACCAAAATAATTTCTATTGCCCCCTTTCACTCCCTATCGTACCCCAATATTAAAATTCTACCATCATAAACATGTAAATTCAACAGCGTATCCATTCCAACTCCCCTCCCCTGCCCACATTTCCATCGGGTTCATGAGCATCTCCAACCTCAAGAACACCACTCTCTCCTCCGCCCCCCCCACCACTCCCCCAAGACCTTCATCCAGCTGAGGCCTCCTATTCCGAGCCAAACAACTACATTACAGCTTCCATTAGCCACTCAGTGCCCAGGCTCTATCACAATATACGCATAAAAAGCACAACTGTACTGTGAGCTATGTGGTTTAAACAAGCAACTGGCCTACAACTTCCAGAAGCCATTGTGTCCCCCAGGGCCCAGCTGTTCCTCCACCCCACAGAAGCCCCAAGCCCCACAACGAGGGGAAAGTGATCCTGAAGGGGGAGAGGGGAAGTGATCTTTAGTTGGGGGCGGACACAGTGAGAGGGATGGACACCCTATTGAGGGTAGAAGGGCAGAAAGAGGCCCTATTGAACAGGAGGTGAGAAGAGGGCAGATGCCCTATTGTGGCTGGTGGCGATTGACACCCCATTGAGCATGGTGGGGGTACCTCTGGGTCTCCTGGTAGCAGGAGCGATGGTTGCTTTTAGGGCTTAGCCAGTCCATGTTGTAAAACAGCACATAAACAAACTCAGTGCGACCAATGACAAGGGAGGTCCACAGGTTATCAAATTAATATTGCTGCATTGTAGCTGAGCCTACCACTGTCTGTCATATCCTTGGAACGTTGTCAAGGAATACGACTAATGCCACTGCGCCAAGACACTGCGACCCTAACGACTCCGAACCTATTGATTTCAATGTGGGTTCAGGGATGAAACTGGGTTCAGTTTGCAG
Organism: Somniosus microcephalus; assembly: GCF_052327205.1. Classification (NCBI taxonomy): domain Eukaryota; kingdom Metazoa; phylum Chordata; class Chondrichthyes; order Squaliformes; family Somniosidae; genus Somniosus; species Somniosus microcephalus. The sequence continues at coordinate 4,750,406 of NC_141011.1, read as the reverse complement.
TTGCACAATGTGGACATATATGGCTCAATGAATGTATCTAACTTCCTCCTGGAGCCACTTGGACAACCCTCTTATTAATTGCATTACAGTATATGTCCTGACTTGTGGTCATTCAAATGTAAATCACTCTTCTCATCTTCGAGGGAGCAATTAGTTTTCGCCTTTCAAGGGCACGGACCGAAGTTACAAACACTCTGCTTCAGCCTGAAACAGTGGCTGGGGATGAAATTGGTGGCAAGGGTACAGCGTTTGCAACGAGGGCCAACAACAATGGCTTTGGTCTTCTCCATGTTCAGCTGGGGGAAATTGTGGCTCATTCAAGATTAGGTGTTGGAAAAGCAGTCTGACAGCACAGAGGCAGTGGAGGGGTCAAGAGAGGTGGTGGAGAGGTCAAGAGAGGTGGTGGAGGGGTCAACAGAGGCAGTGGAGGGGTCAAGAGAGGCGGAGGAGGGGTCAAGAGGGGTGGTGGAGAGGTCAAGAGAGGTGGTGGAGGGGTCAAGGGAGGTGGTGGAGGGGTCAAGAGAGGCGGTGGAGGGGTCAAGAGAGGTGGTGGAGAGGTCAAGAGAGGTGGTGGAGGGGTCAAGAGAGGTGGTGGAGAGGTCAAGAGAGGTGGTGGAGAGGTCAAGAGAGGTGGTGGAGGGGTCAAGAGAGGTGGTGGAGAGGTCAAGAGAGGTGGTGGAGGGGTCAAGAGAGGTGGTGGAGAGGTCAAGGGAGGCGGTGGAGGGGTCAAGCGAGGTGGTGGAGAGGTCAAGAGAGGTGGTGGAGAGGTCAAGAGAGGCGGTGGAGGGGTCAAGAGAGGCGGTGGAGGGGTCAAGCGAGGTGGTGGAGAGGTCAAGAGAGGTGGTGGAGGGGTCAAGCGAGGTGGTGGAGAGGTCAAGAGAGGTGGTGGAGGGGTCAAGAAAGGTGGTGGAGAGGTCAAGAGAGGCGGTGGAGGGGTCAACAGAGGCAGTGGAGGGGTCAAGCGAGGTGGTGGAGAGGTCAAGAAAGGTGGTGGAGGGGTCAAGAGAGGTGGTGGAGAGGTCAAGAAAGGTGGTGGAGGGGTCAAGAGAGGTGGTGGAGAGGTCAAGAGAGGTGGTGGAGGGGTCAAGAGAGGCGGTGGAGGGGTCAAGCGAGGTGGTGGAGAGGTCAAGAGAGGTGGTGGAGAGGTCAAGAGAGGCGGTGGAGGGGTCAAGAGAGGCGGTGGAGGGGTCAAGAGAGGTGGTGGAGAGGTCAAGAGAGGCGGAGGAGGGGTCAAGAGAGGTGGTGGAGAGGTCAAGAGAGGCGGAGGAGGGGTCAAGAGAGGTGGTGGAGAGGTCAAGAGAGGTGGTGGAGAGGTCAAGAGAGGCGGAGGAGGGGTCAAGAGAGGTGGTGGAGAGGTCAAGAGAGGCGGAGGAGGGGTCAAGAGAGGTGGTGGAGAGGTCAAGAGAGGTGGTGGAGGGGTCAAGAGAGGCGGTGGAGGGGTCAAGAGAGGTGGTGGAGAGGTCAAGAGAGGTGGTGGAGGGGTCAAGAGAGGCGGTGGAGGGGTCAAGCGAGGTGGTGGAGAGGTCAAGAGAGGTGGTGGAGGGGTCAAGAGAGGCGGTGGAGGGGTCAACAGAGGCAGTGGAGGGGTCAAGAGAGGCGGTGGAGGGGTCAAGAGAGGCGGTGGAGGGGTCAACAGAGGCAGTGGAGGGGTCAAGAGAGGTGGTGGAGAGGTCAAGAGAGGTGGTGGAGAGGTCAACAGAGGCAGTGGAGGGGTCAAGAGAGGTGGTGGAGGGGTCAAGAGAGGTGGTGGAGGGGTCAAGAGAGGCGGTGGAGAGGTCAAGAGAGGCGGTGGAGGGGTCAAGAGAGGTGGTGGAGAGGTCAAGAGAGGCGGAGGAGGGGTCAAGAGAGGTGGTGGAGGGGTCAAGAGAGGTGGTGGAGAGGTCAAGAGAGGCGGAGGAGGGGTCAAGAGAGGTGGTGGAGAGGTCAAGAGAGGCGGAGGAGGGGTCAAGAGAGGTGGTGGAGAGGTCAAGAGAGGCGGAGGAGGGGTCAAGAGAGGTGGTGGAGAGGTCAAGAGAGGCGGTGGAGAGGTCAAGAAAGGTAGTGGAGAGGTCAAGAGAGGTGGTGGAGGGGTCAAGAAAGGTAGTGGAGAGGTCAAGAGAGGCGGTGGAGGGGTCAAGAAAGGTAGTGGAGAGGTCAAGAGAGGTGGTGGAGAGGTCAAGAGAGGCGGTGGAGAGGTCAAGAGAGGTGGTGGAGAGGTCAAGAGAGGCGGTGGAGAGGTCAAGAGAGGTGGTGGAGGGGTCAAGAGAGGTGGTGGAGAGGTCAAGAGAGGTGGTGGAGAGGTCAAGAGGGGTGGTGGAGAGGTCAAGAGGGGTGGTGGAGAGGTCAAGAGAGGTGGTGGAGGGGTCAAGAGAGGTGGTGGAGGGGTCAAGAAAGGTAGTGGAGAGGTCAAGAGAGGTGGTGGAGGGGTCAAGAGAGGTGGTGGAGAGGTCAAGAGGGGTGGTGGAGAGGTCAAGAGAGGCAGTGGAGGGGTCAAGGGAGGCGGTGGAGAGGTCAAGAGAGGTGGTGGAGGGGTCAGGAGAGGTGGTGGAGGGGTCAAGAAAGGTGGTGGAGGGGTCAAGAAAGGTGGTGGAGGGGTCAAGAGAGGTGGTGGAGGGGTCAAGAAAGGTGGTGGAGGGGTCAAGAGAGGTGGTGGAGGGGTCAAGAGTGGTGGTGGAGAGGTCAAGAGGGGTGGTGGAGAGGTCAAGAGAGGCAGTGGAGGGGTCAAGGGAGGCGGTGGAGGGGTCAAGAGAGGTGGTGGAGAGGTCAAGAGAGGTGGTGGAGGGGTCAAGAGAGGCATTGGAGAGGTCAAGAGAGGTGGTGGAGGGGTCAAGAGAGGTGGTGGAGAGGTCAAGAGAGGCAGTGGAGGGGTCAAGAAAGGTAGTGGAGAGGTCAAGAGAGGTGGTGGAGAGGTCAGGAGAGGTGGTGGAGGGGTCAGGAGAGGTGGTGGAGAGGTCAAGAGAGGTGGTGGAGAGGTCAAGAGAGGTGGTGGAGAGGTCAAGAGAGGTGGTGGAGAGGTCAGGAGAGGTGGTGGAGGGGTCAGGAGAGGTGGTGGAGAGGTCAAGAGAGGTGGTGGAGGGGTCAAGAGAGGTGGTGGAGGGGTCAGGAGAGGTGGTGGAGGGGTCAAGAGAGGTGGTGGAGGGGTCAGGAGAGGTGGTGGAGGGGTCAAGAGAGGTGGTGGAGGGGTCAAGAGAGGTGGTGGAGGGGTCAGGAGAGGTGGTGGAGGGGTCAAGAGAGGTGGTGGAGGGGTCAAGAGAGGTGGTGGAGGGGTCAAGAGAGGCGGTGGAGGGGTCAGGAGAGGTGGTGGAGAGGTCAAGAGAGGTGGTGGAGAGGCCAAGAGAGTCGGTGGAGGGGTCAAGAGAGGTGGTGGAGAGGTCAAGAGAGGTGGTGGAGGGGTCAAGAGAGGTGGTGGAGAGGCCAAGAGAGGTGGTGGAGGGGTCAGGAGAGGTGGTGGAGGGGTCAAGAGAGGCGGTGGAGAGGTCAAGAGAGGTGGTGGAGAGGCCAAGAGAGGCAGTGGAGGGGTCAAGGGAGGCGGTGGAGGGGTCAAGAGAGGTGGTGGAGAGGTCAAGAGGGGTGGTGGAGAGGTCAAGAGAGGCAGTGGAGGGGTCAAGGGAGGCGGTGGAGGGGTCAAGAGAGGTGGTGGAGGGGTCAAGAGAGGTGGTGGAGGGGTCAAGAGAGGTGGTGGAGAGGTCAAGAGAGGTGGTGGAGGGGTCAAGAGTGGTGGTGGAGAGGTCAGGAGAGGTGGTGGAGGGGTCAGGAGAGGTGGTGGAGAGGTCAAGAGAGGTGGTGGAGAGGTCAAGAGAGGCATTGGAGAGGTCAAGAGAGGTGGTGGAGGGGTCAAGAGTGGTGGTGGAGAGGCCAAGAGAGGTGGTGGAGAGGTCAAGAGAGGTGGTGGAGGGGTCAGGAGAGGTGGTGGAGGGGTCAGGAGAGGTGGTGGAGGGGTCAAGAGAGGTGGTGGAGGGGTCAGGAGAGGTGGTGGAGGGGTCAAGAGAGGTGGTGGAGAGGGAGAGCTCATTGTCCTCACCATATATGTGGAAGCTGGCCCCACTTCTGAGGATGACGTCACCAAGGGGCAGCATGTAGGTGAGGAAGAGGAGTCAAGGATAGAAGCTAAGGGGACTCCAGAGGTAATGATCTGGGGGAGAGAAGACATTACTGGAGATGCTGTCTACAATCGGATAGGTAAGAGTGAGGGCAGTCCCACCGAACTGGCTAATAGAGGAAAGATGTCGGAAGAGGATGGTGTGGTTAACCATGCAGAGAGTTGGAGAAGGACGAGAAGAGATAATGCCCTATGCTCACCATCACAGAGAATGTCATGTGTCACTTCAGGTAAGGGGCTGCTGTGCGGAGGGGAGGAAACCTGATTGGAAAGATCCAAGCAATGCCTGTGGGAGAGATGGGCACAGATTTGTTCAGTGACAACACATTCAAGGGCTTTGGAGAGGAAAAGAAGGTTGGAGATGGGGCAGCAGTTTGCAGAGACAGAGAGTAGGTTTTATGACGAGGGTGATGATGTTGTTTTTGAAAGGGGTGGGAACAGTGTCTGAGGAACGGGAGCCATTTACATTGTCAGCTCGCATGGGTGATCAGGAAGGAAAGTTGGGTGGTCAGCGGTCTATTGCGAATGGCATCAAGGTGTATCTCATGAACAAGATTACCTTGAAGAGGGCATGAGGGGTGATTGGAGAGAAACTAGAGAGAGATGGGGGAGAAGAGCTAGAGCCTGGTGGAGGTTTAGCTTGATGGGTAAGGGGAAGGGGTGAGCAGCAGAGGCTGTCCAATCCAAAAATGCAACCTGGCTAAAACATAAGAACATAAGAAATAGGAGCAGGAGTCGGCCACAAGGCCCCTCGAGCCTGCTCCGTCATTCAATAAGATCAGGGCTGATCTTCAACCTCAACTCCACTTTCCTGCCTTATCCCCATATCCCCTTAATTTCTCTGGAGTCCAAAAATCTATCTATCTCAGCCTTGAATATACTCAATGACTGAGCATCCACAGTCTTTGGGGCAGAGAAAGATTCACAACCCTCTGAGTGAAGAAACTCCTCCTCATCTCGGTTTTAAAAGGCCGGCCCCTTATCCTGAGACTATGCCGCCTAGTTCTAGACTCTCCAGCCAGGGGAAACAACCTCTCAGCTTCTCAAACCTCACTTATTTACTTGTGCGCACTTTTTGTGCACAGGAAGGAGAGCTTGCTATTTGGGAAAATGGGGCATTTTTCCTATTTATACCTAGTGACATTAACAAGTATTCTATATCGAGTACACAGAAATTAGAGATGCAGTTTAAGGTTCCCTCAGCTCTCTCCTCACTGTATATCTTTGCCCCTGAGATTACTATCTTACTATGTCAGTATAATGTGGTCAATTCCCACACCAGCCATCCTCCAAATATCCAGAGTAAGATTTTTTTCCAAATAGTGCCAATTAGAACTAGTTGAGTTTGAGGGGGTTGACAAAGTAACAATCTCAATAGAAATAGGAAAATGCTACACTGATCATTTACAGCTTAATTTCCTTAAAGGAACAGTTTATTGAATGTAAATCAGATCATTTAGAATGAGCTAAAATTTGTGACTTTTGTAAATGGTTCCCTCTCCTCAGGTATTGCCCCCTCCCTTTCAAAACTGCCATCATCACCCCACCCCAGCTCAAAAAGTTCACTCTTGACCCCTTTCCTCTCCAAAGTTCTTGAAAGTGTTGTCACCTCACAAATCTGTGCCCATCTTTCCCCCAACTTCCTGTTTGCACCTTTCCTGTCAGGTTTTCGTCCCTGCCGCAGCGCGGAAAGCCATCCACAATGCTAGCTTTATTCCTAGGTGGCGAGTTGATAATTTACCCCTAAAACTAACTTGGAAGAGTGAAGGCTGGGGCAAATGATCCATTGAGTAAATCATAGAGTCCATTAAGATACAGGGCTAGATTTTCGGGGAGCCGTCAGGCGGGGTTTCAGGCGTGTGGGGGGGAAATCCCGAATTTGGGGGTCCCGACACCATCCTGCCCAAAACCCCGCCCCACTTAAGTTTCAGGGGTGGCGGGTACCTGCCCCACACTGGGACCCGCCGATGCCAGGTGGGAAGGGATTCACAGAATCACAGAATCACAGAAACCCCACGGTGCAGATAGAGGCCATTTCGGCCCATCGAGCCTGCACTGACACATATCCCACCCGATCCCCGTAACCCCTACACCAACACATATCCCACCCTATCCTAGTAACCTCACGTATTTAATCCCCCTAACACTAAGGGTCAATTTATCATAGCCAATCAACCTAACCCGCACATCTTTGGACTGTGGGAGGAAGCCGGAGCACCCGGAGGAAACCCACGCAAAGACGGGGAGAATGTGCAAACTCCACACAGACAGTCACCCGAGGCCGGATTCGAACCCAGGTCCCTGGCGCTGTGAGGCAACAGTGCTAACCACTATGCAGGTAGTTAACAGACAGTTTTTAGCCTAATCCCCATTTTGAGGGGTTTCGTGTGGGTTTCCCGACGGCTCCAAACCACGCCAGGTTAGAGCAGCGGGCCGTCGGGTTGAATGAGTTGGAGGGGTCGCGATGTCGGCGCTCAGGTGAGTGATGGGTGCATGAGTGTAAAGGTAAGTGTGTTTGGTGTGTCTAAAGTGTGTAAAGAACTTTTACTTACCTTTACTTACCTTAACAGCCTTTCTTCCTGTAGCCGTCGGGAGCGCAGCACTCAGCCGGAACTGAAAGCTGAACGGCTGCGATCTGTCAAAAGTCACAGCCTTCAGCTTTTAGTGCTGCTGAGATTTCTAAATGAGTCTGCGCAGAAGGACTCATCTTAGAAATCAGACTGTCAGTGTTTGACAGCTTCAAACAGCTGTAAAACACTGATATTTCATCTGTCAGAAATCTTGACAGATGAAATTTCAGTCTGTGACGTCACCTGTTGCCGAGTGGCCCTTAATTGGCCTGCTGAGCCCGCTGGGCGGGCTCAACAAGGTCAATCAAGGGAAAATCGTGCGGATTGGCCGGACGTCGAAGTAGGCGGGCCAGAAACCCGAAAGGGGAAGTCCCGCCTTCTTCCCGACAGGTTCGGCAAAATCTACCCCACAGTGTCAGGTCTGCCACTTTGAGTAGAACCCCAGAGTGATGAGTAAAGGGGTGACAACCTGTGCAACTATTGGGATAGTTTCATGTTGTAAATGCCCCACTCTCTGCAGAAAGTCAATCTCATTCTTGCGAGTGAAGTTCCCCTCCAAGCCACACACCATCCTGACTTGGACCTGTATCGCCGTTCCTTCACTGTCGCTGGGCCAAAATCCTGGAACTCCCTTCTTAACAGCATTGTGGGTGTACCTACACCATATGGACTGCAGCGGTTCAAGAAGGCGGCTCACCACCATCTTCTCAAGGGCAATTAGGGATGGGCACTAAATGCAGGCCTAGCCAGCGACGCCCACATCCCATCAATGAATAAAAAAAGTTACTGGCAGAGATCTTTAATGAGTATTCGGCCTCATTTTTTAACCAAGGTGAAAGTGGGACTATAGGAGTAACTCAGAAAGGTGTGGAAGAGCCACTAATGAAGAGAGATAGTCAAAAGGAAATTGTATTTAAAAAGTTAAATAAGACTAAAAGTGGGAAGGTAACAGGCCCAGTTTGTATGCATCCCAGAATACTGCAGGAGTTGGAGAGGAGATAGCGGAGACTTTGAAATGGAAATGGTGCTAAGGGACTAGAGGGTGTCAAATGATGTATCCCTTTCAAGAAACGGGAAAAGGAATATGCCAAGAAATTCTAGGCAAGTTAATCTTTCTTCAGTTGTGGGTAAACATTAAGGGGGTGAAATTGGTGTTGAACAGTAGCACAAAATGGGCGATAGTGAATCCGCAGCTCATTTTACACTCCAGCCCATTTTCTTTTCCATGGACTTTAATGAAAAGGGACATCGGGTCGGGAGGTGGCTGGGGGTTGGTGTTATACAGGTTACTGATTCGCTATCGTCCATTTTTTACTACTGTCCGACAACGTTCCCGCAAAGGTGCAGGGGCTGCGCATCGATCGGGAGGTCCCACACAGGCCACTCATGAGCTGTTGCCGCTGGAAAAGACACCGCGCAGAAAATTTAAAGGGACCGCGCACGGAAAAAAATCAGAGGGAACATTTCTGTCCGATAACAATTCCACCCCCTAGAGTCTGTAAGACAGGATGAAATTGGTGAACACATGCACTAATCAGAAAGAGTCAGCGTGGATTTGTAAAGGGCTTCACTAATTCAATTCAATTTCTGGAGGAGATCAGAGTGTAAATCAAGGGAGTGTGATGGATGTTGTACAGGGTTTTGATAGAATAGACAGGGAGAAACTGTTTCCACTGTCAGGAGGGTTGGTAACCAGAGGACAAAGTTTTAAGATATTTGCTGCAGTTGTACAAGGCCTTGGTGAGATCACACCTTGAGTATTGTGTGCAGTTTTGGTCACCTTTTCTGAGGAAGGATGTTCTTGCCATGGAAGGAGTTCAGCGAAGATTCACCAGGCTGATACCTGGGATGGCAGGAATGACGTATGAGGAGAGATTGGGTCGATTGGGCTTATATTCGCTGGAATTTAGAAGAATGAGAGGGGATCTCATTGAAACTTATAAAATTCTGACAGGACTGGACAGACTTGAAGTTGGAAGGATGTTCCCGATGGTCGGGGAGTCCAGACCCAGGGGTCACAGTCTAAGGATAAGGGGTAAGCCATTTAGGACAGAGATGAGGAGGAATTTCTTCACCCAGAGATTGGTGAACCTGTGGAATTCTCTACCACAGAAGGCAATTGAGGCCAATTCATTAGATATATTCAAGAAGGAGTTGAATATATTTCTTAAGGCTAAAGGGATCAAGGGATATGGGGAGAAAGCAGGGACCGGGTTCTGAATTTGGATGATCAGCCATGATCACATTGAATGGCGGAGCAGGCCCGAGGGGCCGAATGGCCTACTCCTGCTCCTATCTTCTATGTTTCTATGTTTGGCAAAAGGACCAGAGGGGAGATTTTTTTTAAGCGGACCAATATATTGTTCTGAGATGTGGTGCCCAAAACTGAACCCAGTGCTCCAAATGTGGTCTGCCTGAGACTCTGTACATCTGAAGCATCACTTCCTCATTTTTGAATTATAATTTTCATTAGCCTTTTTGATTACTTGTTGCACGAGCTTTTAGTAATCTGTGTACATGGACACCTAAATCCCTTTTCTCCTCCACAGTTCCTAATCTCTCACTATTAAGAAAATATTCCGATTTGTCTTTTTCAGATTCAAAGTTAATGACCTCACACTTCCCCCCTGCCATTGAATTCCATCTGCCATAGTTTTACCCACTCACCTTGTAACTTCCTGCTCCCATCCACACAATTTACTGTACTTAGTGTCATCTGTAAACTTGGATATACAACTCTCTATTTCTTCATCCATGTCATTAATATATATGGTCAAAAGCTGGGCCTCCTGTACTGATTCCTGGGGAACATCACTTGTCATATCCCGCCAATCAGAGTACGTAACCTTTATCCCTACTTTCTTTCTCCTACCTCCGAACCAATTACCAACCCTTGTCACAAGGTTACCTCCAATTCCACGTGCTCTCAATTTTTCTAATAATGTCTTGTATGGAATGATAACAAGAATGAGAGGTTACAGTTATGGAGAAAGGGTAAAATGGGGCTTATTTTCTGGATCAGAGAAGGGAAAGGGGGATCTAATCAAAGTTTTCAAAATTATGGAACATTTTGGCTTACAAACGTTCTGAACTGATGTGAATGCTCATCGTCAGAAACCTGTCAGAACAAAATACATGAGATGACCCGAGAATAGGTGGCCTTAGAAGGCTCGGTATACCGTGCAATTCTTACCCTTTAGGTACGGTCCCTGTCTGAGATTCGTTAACTCAGCAAAGAGCATGAGTTGAAGCTGGAATCTCAGTTATACCTCAGTTGCACAGCGCCTTTACCAAGTGGCCCACCAGGGACCATAGCTCATATGCAAAATAGGTGCCAATGTTGAGATTCCTTCTATAAGGCACTTACATCTATTCAGTAGTGGAATGGATTTTCAACTCGTTTGTAGGAATCTCGAGAAATTGTAAAAGGGCGGAAAGCCCATTCCTTTAAACAGCTGCAGGTTGGTGATAGAACAATTGGAACATTATCTCCTTCCTTCAGGAGGACGCTCTGTGTCTCACATTCTGAAAACCCATTGCAGCTGCAATTCCGTCATCACTTGCATTTGAAACAAAGTGGAAGTCATAAGTATTTTTACAATCCCCTTAAGGGCCGTAATCTTCAAAGCAGAAGAGCTGGTTCAGACATTGGACAATGCAAAACAAAAATCCACTAGCCCTGCTTTGAGAATGTCAGTAAATGTGCCTGTCATAATGTGCTTTAAAGAGTCATACACGAGCTGCCTGATGGCTATATTATTGACTTTACCCAGCACTAATTCTGCCTCAGGCAAGCAAACTATTTTTACAGCCTGTCTTAGTAGTCACCGAAGAATATAGTAACGTACTCCCAAAAGAGCACACTAAGTAAATATAGTTACAAATGACTGCATGAAGAGTTTATTTGCATGGCCATATTGCCTGCAAGCCATTCACGACATGTCAGTCAAATATTTATTGGCTTTCGCTTTGAATTTGGGAATTTTAATTGTTAGAATTGAGCTGGCACAATGTAAAGAAAGATCTTGCATTTGTGTAGCACCTTTCACATCCTCAGGATGTCCCAAAACACTTCACAGCTAATTAAGCCCTTTTGAACTGTAGTCACTATTGTAGCCAATTTGCGCACAGTAATATCCCACATACAGCAATGGAACAATGATCGGTTAACCTGTTTATAGTGATGTTGGTTGAGGGATAAATGATGGCCAGGACACCAGGAGATCTTCCTTGCTCTTCTTCAAATAGAGCCCTGGGATCTTTTACGTCCACCTATACAGGTAGACAGGGCCTCGGTTTAATGTCTCATCCAACACTGCAGCACTCACCCATTACTGCATCGAGGTGTCAGTCTGGAATATGTGCTCAAGTCTCTAGACTGGGAGCAGAATTAGTTTTAACAACTGAAGAAAAACTTGGATATTTCAATAGATGGTAGTCCTCTGTCCCTGAGCTTCTCATTAGTATGTTTATTTTCCCTCTCTGGTTTCTGGCAACAGGCATCAGTGTATTCATTGTGCTTCATACTTGCTTTGGAAAGGAGCGGTCTAGGAAAATAGGGTTGCCAACTCTGGCGAGATGTATTCCTGGAGGGTTCATCACATAGAAACATAGAAAAATAGGAGCAGCAGTAGGCCATTCGGCCCTTCGAGCCTGCTCCGCCATTCAGTATGATCATGGCTGATCCTCTATCCCAATACCATAATCCCTCTCTCTCCCCATACCCCTTCATGCCTTTTGTGTCCAGAAATCTATCTATCTCCTTCTTAAATATATTCAATGACTTGGCCTCCACAGCCTCCTGCGGTAGACAATTCGACAGGTTCACCACCCTCTGAGTGAAGAAATTTCTCCTCATCTCAGTCCTAAATGTCCTACACCGTATCCTGAGACTGTGACCCCTCGTTCTACACCCCCCAGCCAGGGGGAACATCCTCCCTCCATCCAGCCTGTCTAGCCCTGTCAGAATTTTATACGTTTCAATGAGATCCCCTCTCATTCTTCTAAACTCTAGTGAATATAGGCCTAGTCGACCCAATCTCTCCTCATAAGACAGTCCTGCCATCCCAGGAATCTGTCTGGTGAGCCTTCGCTGCACTTCCTCTAAGGCAAGTGTAAAGTCCGCACCTCAATAATACACAGACTTCGGGAGAACAGTTAACAGGTGCTTTACTGAACAAGAAGCAGCTTGAAACTGAAACTACAGAAGCCTGCTAGGGCCTTTTATACAGGGGTGGTCACTGCCGGTACTGCAGTCTAAGACCAGTTATTCCCTTAAAGGTACATACACAACAATTCCTCCCCTTTTAGATAAACAGTACATAACATTCATTTAACAACTAAATAATAACTAATTACAATTACAATTTTCTCAGTAATATATACATCAACTGAAATAGTCATTTATAAGTTCAGTCTTTGAGGAGGCTTCCTGATCCGGACTGGATAGCGCCTTTCTCGAGTATCCTGTTCTGGCGGTGGAGTCAATTCTGGCTCATTGTCATTGGTTGGTTCGTCAGCTTCCAATACCCCTGCTTCTGAGGTAGACGCAATCTGTACTTCGGGCTCATTACCAGGTGCACATGCTTGTGGTACAGGTTTGGCTTGTTCCTGTGACTCTAGAATCTGGCCAGCAGGGCGTCTCACGATACTCTCTCCAACGTCCACTGTGTACATTAGTGGTCCCTGCTGTGTGCATATCGTGCCTGGCTGCCATTTTTCTGTTCGGTAGTCGTGGGCCAAGGCTGGTTGCCCTATCTTGAAGCTCCTGGTTGGCTTCTCATTTATGTGCTGGAACTGCTTATCCTCAACATCTCGTCTTATGTTTGGTTTGAGCAAATCCAAGCGACATCTTAGTCTCCGGTTGAAAAACAGTACGGCTGGAGTTTCGTTGGTTACTGCATGTGTTGCATTCCGGTAAGCAAACAGGAAGTTATCCACCTTGTGTTGCAGTGGTATGTCGTCATTATACATTGCCTTTATGGCCTTTTTAAAGGTCTGAACAAACCTCTCAGCCAATCCATTTGTGGCTGGATGATATGGGGCAGATGTGTAATGTTTCACCCCATTATTCTTCAGGAACCTCCGGAAATCCTCAGACACAAACTGTGGGCCATTGTCGGAACAGATCTGTTCTGGCAACCCATTCCTGGCGAAGATGGTCCTTAGGACTGCAATAGTTTTCTCCGTGGTGGTGGAGGACATTTTAATGACCTCTGGCCATTTCGAATGGGCGTCCACAGCGATTAGAAACATTGAGTCCATAAATGGACCAGCGAAATCAATGTGTACCCATTGCCATGGAGATGAGGGCCACTCCCATGGATGTAGTGGGGCCTGTGGTGGAGCGTTTTGGACCTTCTGGCATCCTGTGCACCTCTTGGTCATATCCTCGATTTCTTTATCGATTCCTGGCCACCACACAAACGCCCTGGCTAGGCTCTTCATTTTTATCCCTCCCAGATGACCCTCGTGAAGCTCATTGAGTACTCTATCTCTCAACTTGGGTGGAATTACCACTCGGGATCCACACATCAAGTTTCCCCGGCACACTGACAGCTGTTCCCTCCTTGGCGAGAATGCTGGCAACAGCGAGTCGCCATATGCTAGCCATCCCTTCACCGTCAAATCATAGACCCGAGAGAGTGTCGGGTCATTTCGGGTTTCCTTCTCAATACTTGCGTTTGTAACAGGCAAACATTCGACTGTGGTCGCATGGAATATCTCCACAGGGTCCACTGCAGGTGCTTCTTCCGCCGTAGGCAACGGTAGGCGCAACAGCCCATCAGCGTTTCCATGTTGTTTCGTACATTTGTACTCTATGTCATACTGATGTGCCCCTAGAAAAAGTGACCATCTTTGCAGCCGTTGCGCCGTCATCACCGGAACGCCCTTCTTTGGGTTAAAAATTGAGACCAGGGGTTGATGATCAGTCAGTAGGGTGAATTTCTGCCCGTGCAGATAGTGATTGAACTTCTTCAACCCCCACACCAGGCTGAGGGCCTCCCTGTCAATCTGGGCGTAGTTACGCTCGGCTGAGGTTAGCGAGTGCGATGCAAAGGCTATTGGCCTCTCTGAACCGTCAAGGAATTTGTGTGACAGCACCGCTCCCATGCCGTAAGGTGACGCATCACATGCCAATCGAATCAGTAGTGTTGGGTTGTAGTGGGCCAATGCTTCTTTTGAAGTGATTTGGCATTTACATTCCTGAAAGGCACGCTTACACTCATCACTCCATTTCCATGTTACACCAGTTTGAAGGAGGGCGTTCAGTGGGTGCAGAATTGTAGATAAATTCGGCAAGAACTTATGGTAGTAGTTCACCAACCCGAGGAACGACCTCAGTTGCGACACATTTTCTGGTGCTGGAGCCTGGATTACAGCCTCAATCTTGTCCGGCGACTTATGCAACCCTTCCTCATCAATCATGTGGCCACAATACGAGATTTGTCTCCTGAAGAACTCGCATTTGGGTCAGTTGGCTCGTAGCCCATATTCCTGCAATCTCGTGAGTACCTGTTCCAGGTTGGCAAGGTGTTCATTATCATTTTCGCCCGTAACCAGGATGTCATCCAAATAACACTGGGTCCCCGGGATCCCTTGCAGGACTTGTTCCATTGCCCTCTGCCACATAGCCGGGGCCGATGCTACCCCAAATACCAGTTGATTGTACTGGTAAAGGCCTTTGTGAGTGTTTATTGTGAGGTATTTCCTAGATGCTTCTTCCACCTCCATTTGTAGATACGCTTGAGCCAGGTCAATCTTTGTAAAACGTTTCCCTCCAGATAGTGAGGTGAAAATATCTTCTATCCGCAGAAGCGGATACTGTACTGTGTGCAGGACTGGGTTCACAGTCACCTTGAAGTCCCCACAGATGCGAACCTTCCTTGGCTCCCCAGGCATGCTGCTCAATGCTTTCTTCATTACAGGAATGATGGGTGTGGCCCACTCGCTCCAGTCCACCTTAGACAGCACTTCCGAACGCTCCAGACTCTCCAGTTCAGCTTCCACAGCTGGGCGTATCGCGTATGGCACCGGTTTGGCCTTGAAAAATTTTGGGGTTGCGTTATCCTCAATCTTTATGGTTGCCTTTACTCCTTTTAGAGTCCCAAGTCCTTGTTGGAACACCTCTTCCGCGTCAGATAGAATTTGTGACAGACGTCCAGGTGCGACGTCATCATCTTTTTTGTCAGTCACAGTTAGTGCCAGAATGGAATGCCAATCCAATTGTAGTCTTCGGATCCATTCACGTCCCAATAATGGTGGTCCTCCATCTCGTAGTATATACATGTATAGTTTCTGTGTTTCCTTTCCGTTATATTCAACTGGCACCCTTATTTTTCCTCTGGGGTAGACCTTTTGCCCCGTGTATGTCTTCAATACAATGGACGTGTCCTTTAAGGGTATGTGTGAGAATAGCCGCTCATAGTCTCGTCGATTCATGACAGCTAGGGCTGATCCTGTGTCCAATTCCATCTTCACTGGGGACCCTGCTATCATGAGGGTGACCCAAATGGTTCGGTGATCTTCTTTTCCGATCACGTTGTGTAATTTTAAACAACTTAGTCGCCTGCTCCCGGAGTCCTTATCACTCTCCTGATCTTCAGAACTACTTTCTGTCAGTTTCTTTACTTTCCTGTACTGTTCCTTAGTAGTTTTTGTCATGTTGGTCTTCTTTCCCGACCTGCAGACTCTTGCTATATGTCCCATTTTCCCGCATTGCCTGCATATTTTGTCTTTAAACCAGCAGTCCTTCTGCTCATGGGTTGTTCTGCCGCAGCGATAGCACTTTTCGGCTCCATACGCCATTTCGTTAGCGCTGTATTCTTGTGGTTTCTGTTGTATTTCCGCAGCTCCCCGTGCTGCTGCTTCGTAGGACACTGCCACGCTGAAAGCCTGTTCTAGCGTCAGGTCCTTTTTTGAAAGTAATCGTTTCTGGGTTCCTTCACTCTGGAGCCCGCAGACAAACTTATCCCGTAAGGTGTCTGCCAGTCCTGCTCCGAACTGGCAGTGCTTCGATAACTTGTGTAGTTCCGTAAGATAGTCAGCATTGCTCTCATCTTTGTGCTGGTTTCTTTTATGGAACTTGAATCTTTCTGCTATCAGCAGTGGTGTAGGGCTTCGGTGTTCCTGTAAGATATGAACAATCTCCTCAAAACTTTTCTCCATTGGTTTAGCTGGGGTAATTAAATTCTGCAATAGGCCGTACGTATTCGCACCCATCAGATTTAATAATACCGACGCCCTCTTTCCATCGGCCACCTCATTTGCCTTGCAGTACACTTCGATTCTTTCTACATACATGGTCCAGTCTTCTACCTTGTTGTCGAAAGCAGTGATACTGCCACTTTTCGGCATCTTGGGCGATTTAAAATGGCGCCTCCTGCGCATTTGCTTCTTCCCCAATGGAATAAAATGGCGCCTCCCGCGCTTTTGCTTCTTCCCCAACGGGATAAAATGGCGCCTCCCGCGCTTTTGCTTCTTCCCCTTACTGCCACACTGCTCCTAGCGTTCTACGGGGTAATGGCGGTGACCCGCAGCTTCGGCGCGCCTCGCTTTCCTTCCCCCCCGTTTGGTTTCTCTCCGCTGTCCTGTTCTCGAGCACCGACCGTGCCCTGTGCGCTCCACCCTCTCTCTCTTGTTTTCTTTTCCCGGCGACGCTGCGCGGCCCGATTTGTAGAGCCGCTCGATCGAGCTTGAGCCCGCCGCAGTCCGGAAAGGTCAGCGCGCTACCTGCTACCAGCACGATTCGCTGGAACCACAGTCTCTCCCGCAATTCTCCAAACACCGATGGATTCTTTGGGCGGATGCCCTCGGTCGACGCCCGTTGTTCAGACTACGACCTTCCAGGACCTTCCTTTCAGGCGAGATCCCCGTGAGATGATGCCACACTGCAGGTGAGTTCGAACTTATTCGTCGCCCCTGTAAAGTCCGCGCCTCAATAATACACGGACTTCGGGAGAACAGTTAACAGGTGCTTTACTGAACAAGAAGCAGCTTGAAACTGAAACTACAGAAGCCTGCTAGGGCCTTTTATACAGGGGTGGTCACTGCCGGTACTGCAGTTTAAGACCAGTTATTCCCTTAAAGGTACATACATAACAGCAAGTATATCCTTTCTTAGATAAGGAGACCAAAACTGCACACAATACTCCAGGTGCGGTCTCACCAAGGCCCTGTGTAACTGTAGTAAGACATCCTTGCTCCTGTACTCAAATCCTCTTGCAATGAGGGCCAACATACCATTTGCCTTCCTAAGTGCTTGCTACACCTGCATGTTTGCTTTCAGTAACTGGTGTACAAGGACACCCAGGTCCCTTTGTACATCAACATTTCCCAATCTATCACCATTTAAATAATACTCTGCCTTTCTATTTTTCCTACCGAAGTGGATAACTTCACATTTATCCACGTTATACTGCATCTGCCATGTATTTGCCCACTCACTCAACTTGTCCAAATCGCCTTTAAGCCTCTTTGCATCCTCCTCACAACTCACAATCCCACGTAGTTTTGTGTCGTCAGCAAACATGGAAATATTACATTTGGTTCCTTCATCTAAATCATTGATATATATTGTGAATAGCTGGGGCCCAAACACTGATCCCTGCAGTACCCCAATAGTTACAGTCTGCCAACCTGAAAAAGACCCATTTATTCCTACTCTCTGTTTCCTGTCTGTTAACCAATTTTCAATCCATGCCAGTATATTACCCCCAATCCCATGTGCTTTAATTTTGCACACTAACCTCTTATGTGGGACTTTATCAAAGGCCTTCTGAAAATCCAAATACACCACATCCACTGGTTCTCCCTTATCTATTCTACCAGTTACATCCTCAAAAAACTCCAGTAGGTTTGTCAAACAAGATTTCCCTTTCATAAATCCATGTTGACTTTGTCTAATCCTATTGATATTTTGTAAGTGTCCTGTTATCACATCCTTTATAATAGACTCCAGCATTCTCCCTACTACTGATGTTAGGCTAACCGGTCTGAAGTTCCCAGTTTTATCTCTCCCTCCTTTTTTAAATAGTGGGGTTACATTTGCCACCCTCCAATCTGCAGGAACTGTTCCATAATCTATAGAATTTTGAAAGATGACAACCAATGCATCCACTATTTCCATGATCTCCTGCCTACAACCAGCCCACCCCCACACTCCCATTGGTCACCGGCATGCTCACCCTCGCAGCGCCCCACCTTCCCAGCCAATTGGAAAGGAAACAGGCTCTTCATTACCTGATTGGATCATTCTTGATGGACAGTCTAACAGGCTTTTTCCCAGCACCACTATTTTCATGACTAGTAAACTAAAGTACTCAAAGAAAATGAAAAAAACATTTAAAAAAAAAATAATCTCTCATCATTTTTCGCCCAGGTTGCTCGCAGCAGCTGACCTGGAGATTAATCTTCGATCCCCGGAGACTGCTGGACAATCCCGGAGGGTTGGCGACCCAATAGGAAAAGCAAGTTCATGATACACCATCTAAACTGGGGAGGACATGTACCAAAGGGTCATTTCTTGTTCCTAAAATGTCCTTTGTTACTGAAACCATTCAGGGCCCAAAAGCCAAACTTGACCCTTTGCACGAGCCGTCTCTATGCCAACCAGGCACAAGTTATCCGTTCACAGTTAAACGCTGAATTCTTTGGTTCTGCTGCGTTTAATAAATTACATTTATTAAATAGATTTTCTCACTTGGCTGCACCGTTCTCCAGTCATTAGAGCAGAGAAGTGACTCCCTCTTGACTCTGTTCTTGTCCCTCTTCAGCTGACTGCAAAGGTAGGTAAGAGCAGCTCAGTGATACACTTGTATTTTTCAGTAGCATGGTTGAGGTCAGAAGCCTGATGCATGGGCAGTAACGGAAGGAAACTCATGTCTACTATGGCGTGGCACAACTCCCTGTGCGTTCCAATGCACCACCTCTGTATGAACTCTCTCTAAAGGGAGGATTCGTGATCCGGTACTCTCAACAGGGAGCAGCACTCAAGGGTGTGACTCCTGATGTCAATCATCTTACTGGGGGCAGAGGTGATGGATCCTCTGCATTCAACCAGCCAAAGATAGGAAAACGCAGAGGGTGAGTCATCCTGGGCAGCTGACACGTAACTGCCAATAGTTGGTTCAACAGCAGCACTGTCGGAGACCTGGGAATATAAAATAGGGACACTATAGGCCCACCCATAGGCATGCCCTGTCCCCACAATGCTCCACCCATAGGCATTTTCTGCCCCCATGATGCTCCACCCATAGGCATTCCCATCACACACCTTTGCTCAGAACTAGCTCAAGCCAATTGTCAACATATTTAAACAGTGGTTCTCAAACGCTTTTTTAAACTGGATAAGCACCGAATACCGGTAGTGACGAGAACTATGTCTTAATTTCTTTCATTCAACTCCTTCCCTTCTGCTCCTCTCGTTTTCTTTCAATTCTGTTTCCCTCTCATTCTTTCCCCTCAACTTGTTTCACATTCCTTCTCATTTTCAACTTTCTCTTCACTGTTGTTTCGCACCTCTCTCGCTTGCATCTCTCTCTTCTCCCTCATTGTCCTGCTCTTTCTCCTCTCACTTTTCACTTTCTCTTTTTTTTTATTGCCTCTTTTTCCCTTTTGCCTATTCATACGTCTTCTTTTCACTCTCGGTCCGGCAGGTTTGAAGCTGCCTCAAGGGCATCAGCACGGGGCAACTAAAGAAGTTGGACGGACCTTTCAATCAGTCAGGGAGTGAGGCTTCAAGAAGAGTATTAGCAACTGGACTTCAAAAAAAAGTGGGAGCGGGACATGGAGCAGGAAATTCACAAGCTGGCTCCCTATAAATGTTGGTCGGGAATGTTTGAACATAAGAACATAAGAAATAGGAGCAGGAGTCGGCCATTCGGCCCTTCGAGCCTGCTCCGATGAGATCATGGCTGATCTTCTGCCTCAACTCCATTCACCGGCCCTATCGCCATATCCCTTGATGCCCTTACTAGTCAGAAATCTATCGACTTCTGTTTTGAATATACCCAATGACTGAGCCTCCACAGCCCTCTGGGGTAGAGAATTCCAAAGATTCACCACCCTCTGTGTGAAGAAATTTCTTCTCATCTCAGTCTTGAATGGCCTACCCTTTATCTTGAGGCTGTGGGCCCTGGTTCTAGACTCCCCTGCCAAGGGAAACATTCTCCCAGCATCCACCCTGGCATCCACGAGGTTATGATCTGAAATTGTTGAACTCAATATTGAGTCTGGAAGGCTGCAGAGTGCCTATCCGGAAGATGAGGTGCTGTTCCTCGAGTTTACGTTGAGCTTCCGTGGAACAATACAAGAGGCCAAGGACGGTGAGGTCCGAGTGGGAATGGAGCGGTGAATTAAAATGACAGGCGACCGGAAGCTCGGGGTCACCCTTACGGACTGAACGGAGGTGTTCCACAAAGCGGTCACCCAATCTGCGTTTGGTCTCCCCAATGTAGAGGAGACCACATCGTGAGCAGCGAATACAGTATACTAGATTGCGAGAAGTACAAGTAAATCGCTGTTTCACCTGGAAGGGGTGTTTGGGGCCCTGGACAGTGGGAAGGGGGGAGGTATAGGGGCAGGTGTTATATCTCCTCCGCTTGCACGGGAAGGTGCCAGGCGAAGAGGAAGGGCTGTTTGGGGTGATAGAGGAGTGGACTAGGGTGTCTCGGAGGGAGCGGTCCCTGCGGAATGCTGAAAGGGGAGGGGAGGGGAAGATACGTTTGGTGCTGGGATCACTTTGGAGGTGGCGGAAATGCCGGAGGATGATCCGTTGAATGTGGAGGCTGGTGGGGTGAAAGGTGAGGACAAGGGGAACCCTATCATGGTTCCGGGAGGGAGGGGCAGGGGTGAGGGCAGAGGTGCGGGAGATAGAACTGACACGGTCGAGGGCCGTGTCAACCACGGTAGAGGGGAATCCTCAGTTGCGGAAAAAGGAAGACATGTCTGAAGCACTGGTGTGGAAGGTGGCATAATCGGAGCAGATACGGCGGAGACGGAGAAACTGGGAGAATTGGGTGATGTGACTTGTCTACAATGTTTTAAAATGTGCCTAGAACCGCAAAAGACTGCTCTGAGATGAAAATGGCATGGACAACAATGGAATCGAAGAATTCGTGGAAATATTCACACACCTCAAGACAGTGCTTTTAGTAATAAAATTGTTCCCTGGAGTTTGGGCAATCACAAAAGGTTTAAAATGGCCACAGAAAGCTTGGCCAAAAGGACAAAGCAGCAAAACAGCTCGCAGTGAGTTGTCTGTGTGAAAAAGTGGGAGGATACAGGGGCTGTGAGTCAGACCTGCCAATCAAAGGGAGGTTCCCTTCGAAGCACTTGAAGTTGTTTATTGACTTAAGCAATTGCCCACTTGAGAATTGACCGCAGGACAATTGATTTGAAACTGCTTCTGTTTACACAGCCATTCAAGGCACTCACAGTCAATGAGACATTGAAACTGTGGAACGGATTTCGATTTGCAACCGTTTAAGAATTGAATGCGTTTAAATCACCCATCATTCTGGATAATAGAGCAGTTGAATTTCCCTTTTGTTTTAGCCCAGGTGGGCTCCGGATGTGGGCAGGAACATTTCGGCCCCACAGTGCAGACACACTAACCCAGTCCAACCACTTTGAGTTAGCCAATCACAGCTTTTCTCTTGTGAATTGGAACTTTTTGGGCGTGAATTTTCCAGACAGGCAAACAGCAGAGGGGACGGTGGGGGCTCACAAGGTATATATGATAGCTCCTGAGAAGCTATCGCTCTCTCTTTACTTCCTGGGACCACAGGTGAGCCTCTCTCCCTCTCTCTCTCTCACTTCGCTGGACCACAGGTGAGCCTCTCTCTCTCTCTCTCTCTCTCTCACTTCGCTGGACCACAGGTGAGCCTCTCTCTCTCTCTCTCTCTCTCACTTCGCTGGACCACAGGTGAGCCTCTCTCTCTCTCTCTCTCTCACTTCGCTGGACCACAGGTGAGCCTCTCTCTCTCTCTCTCTCTCACTTCGCTGGACCACAGGTGAGCCTCTCTCTCTCTCTCTCTCTCTCACTTCGCTGGACCACAGGTGAGCCTCTCTCTCTCTCTCTCTCTCACTTCGCTGGACCACAGGTGAGCCTCTCTCTCTCTCTCTCTCTCTCACTTCGCTGGACCACAGGTGAGCCTCTCTCTCTCTCTCTCTCTCACTTCGCTGGACCACATGTGAGCAGAGTTTCTGACTCCTCAGCAAAGCAACCGAGTAAGGAGTTGGGGGATGGTAATTAAGGGGATATTGCTAAGGTTGTTTAATCAACATTGTAGCCACTTACCCCTTGTTTTTACCGTCTGCATTCCCCCATTTAAGCAATTTTACTGTAATTAGTGTTTGTGTGGTATAGTTTGATATTTGATTATAGTTTCTTTTAGTTAATAAAACTTGATTTTTCTCTCATCCAAACCACGTGTCCGTTTTAATATCATTAATTATAAGTCCTGCAGTCTGAACTGGAAGGTGGGGTAGCGATTCGAAACCGCTGTTTTAAAATTGGTTTATTTGGAATTGGTCAGAGTGCAGGCAAAGGCTGCAGACCAGGTGGATGGGATACAGAGTGGAGCTATAGTAGGGGGTGATTTACAGCCAAATACAGAGGAAAAAACAAGTCAGCTGGGAAGGCAGAGCAAATATGTGAAGGCAAAAGGGAATATGGCAGGGCTGGAAGGCATTTATTTTAATGCAAGGAGTCTTGCAAATAAGGTGGATGAACTGAAGTTGTTGTTGAACACATGGGAGTACGATATTGTTGCTATCACGGAGACATGGTTGAGGGAGGGTCAGGACTGGCAGCTGAATATTCCGGGGTATGGAATCTTCAGGCGAGACAGAGGGGGGTGTAAAAGGGGAGGGGGTGTTGCAATATTAATTAAGGAGTCAATTACTGCTGTAAGGAGGGATGATATATTAGCGGGTTCCTCAAATGAGGCCATATGGGTAGAACTTAAAAACAAAAAGGGGGCAAGCACTTTGCTGGGAGTGTACGATAGGCCCCCAAACAGTCAGGGGGAGATAGAGGAACAGATATGTAGGCAAATCTCAGAGAAGTGTGAAAATAATAGGGTAATAATAGTGGGGGATTTCAACTTCCCCAATATAAATTGGGATAGTCAGAGTGTGAAAGGCTTAGAGGGTGCAGAATTCTTAAAGTGCATCCAGGAGAGCTTTTTGAGCCAACATGTAGAAAGTCCTACAAGAGAGGGGGCGGTACTGGACCTAATTCTGGGGAATGTAGCCGGGCAAGTGGTGGAAGTATCAGTAGGAGAGCATTTTGGCGACAGTGACCATAATTCGGTGAGATTTAAGGTGGTCATGGAAAAAGACAAAGACGGCCCGGAAATAAGGGTTCTAAATTGGGGGAAGGCCGATTTTAATATGATAAGGCAGGATCTGGCCAAAGTGGACTGGGAGCAGCTACTTATAGGAAAATCCACATCAAAACAGTGGGAGACTTTCAGAAGGGAAATAGAGAGAGTACAGCGCCAACATGTTCCTGTAAAGGTCAAGGGTGGGACCAACAAGCAAAGGGAACCTTGGATGACAAGGGAGATACAAAAATGCATTAGAAATAAAAGGGGGGCTTTTGGCAGTTACAAAAGACTAAAGACGGAAGAAGCCCTAGAGGAGTATAAAAAGTGCAGGGGCATACTTAAAAAAGAAATTAGGAGGGCGAGGAGGGGCCATGAAATAACACTGGCGAGCAAAATAAAGGAAAATCCTAAGATGTTTTATAAGTATATTAAGGGCAAGAGGATAACCAGGGAAAGGGTAGGGCCCATTAGGGACCAAAGTGGCAATCTGTGTGTAGAACCAGATGATGTAGGCGGGGTTTTAAATTAATTTTTTGCATCTGTGTTCACTATGGAGAAAGACGATGTAGACATAGAAATCGGGCAAGGGGATTGTGACATACTTGAACATATTAGCATCGAGAGGGAGGAGGTGCTAGCGGTTTTAGCAGGCCAAAAAGTCGATAAATCCCCAGGCCCGGACGAGATGTATCCCAGGCTGTTGTGTGAGGCAAAGGAGGAGATTGCAGGGGCTCTGACACAAATTTTCAGAACCTCTCTGGCCACAGGGGATGTACCAGAGGACTGGAGAACAGCTAATGTAGTACCATTATACAAGAAGGGTAGCAGGGATAAACCAGGGAATTACAGGCCAGTGAGCCTAACATCTGTGGTAGGGAAATTATTGGAAAAAATTCTGGGGGACAAAATTAGTCTCCACTTGGAGAGGCAAGGATTAATCGGGGATAGTCAGCATGGCTTTGTCAAGGGTAAATCATGTCTGACAAATCTGATTGAATTTTTCGAGGGGGTGACTAGGGAGGTGGATGAGGGAAATGCTGTGGATGTGGTTTACATGGACTTCAGTAAAGCTTTTGACAAAGTCCCGCATAGGAGACTGGTCAAGAAGGTAAGAGCCCATGGGATCCAGGGTGCCTTGGCGCGTTGGATCCTAAACTGGCTGAGTGGCAGGAGGCAGAGGGTGATGGTCGAAGGTTGCTTTTGTGACTGGAAGCCTGTGTCCAGTGGGGTACCTCAGGGATCGGTGCTGGGTCCCTTGTTGTTTGTGATCTACATAAATGATTTGGATGAGAATGTAAAAGGGATGATCAGTAAGTTTGCAGATGACACGAAAATTGGTGGGGTGGTAAATTGCAAGGGGGAAAGCCTCAGGCTACAGGACGATATAGACGGGTTGGTCAGATGGGCGGAAAAGTGGCAAATGGAATTTAACCCTGAAAAGTGCGAGGTGATGCATTTTGGACGGACAAATAAGGCAAGGGAATACACAATGAGTGGTAGGACCCTAGGAAGTACAGAGGGTCAGAGGGACCTCGGTGTACATGTACATAGATCTCTGAAGGCAGCGGAACAAGTAGATAAGGTGGTTAAAAAGGCATATGGGATACTTGCCTTCATTAGCCGAGGCATAGAATATAAGAGCAGGGAGGTTATGATGGAGCTGTACAAAACGCTGGTGAGGCCACAGCTGGAGTACTGTGTGCAGTTCTGGTCGCCTCACTATAGGAAGGATGTGATTGCTTTGGAGAGGGTGCAGAGAAGATTCACCAGGATGTTACCTGGGATGGAGCGCCTCAGCTATGAAGAAAGACTAAACAGGCTGGGGTTGTTTTCCTTGGAGCAAAGAAGGCTGAGGGGGGACCTGATTGAGGTGTACAAAATGATGAGGGGCATAGATAGGGTAGACAAAGAGGAACTTTTCCCCTTAGTAGGGGGGTCAATAACAAGGGGGCATAGATTCAGGGTAAGGGGCAGGAGATTTAGAGGGGATTTGAGGAGGAACTTTTTCACCCAGAGGGTGGTTGGAATGTGGAACTCAATGCCTAAAAGGGTGGTAGAGGCAGGAACCCTCACAACATTCAAGAAGCATTTGGATGAGCACTTGAAATGCCATTGCATACAAGGCTATGGACCAAATGCTGGAAAATGGGATTAGACTGGACAGGGATGGATGGGCGGCGCAGACACGATGGGCCGAAGGGCCTCTTTCTGTGCTGTAAAACTCTATGACTCTATGACTCTATGACCAGGTGAATTACCTTAAACCAGTTAAAAGAAGCCCCCCTACACACTCACATCCAGGGCTGATCATGGCATGTTTTTCAGTGAACACCACTTTCTGTTATAGATCCTCCATATTTCTCATGTCTGGACGTGATCAGCATTGATAATCCTTGGAGAGGTTACACTACAAAGCTTCAAATTTTTGATGTTTTGAAGTGGGATGGCATTGCACTTTGTATAGGAAAGTTTAACTGAATGTGGCATCAAAAAAATCACTCTGCTTAAAATCCCTGAGTGACAGGTCAAAGCTTCATATGACATTAAATAAGAAATAATGTTGTATTTATATTGTTCCCTATCATGTCCTCAGGACACACCAATGCTCTTTAGAGTCTGTAGAGTAAGATATTACGTATCTGCACTTTATGAAGATTAATTTTAAGTTGGCGCTTAACCCATCTTGTCCCAGTTGTCATAATACAGCCTTAATCTCAGCTCCAACCCCAACCCCAGCCTCAAACCCCAAGTCCAACCTCAACCCAGCCCCAGCCCCAGCCAGTAATGGTGATTGCGCAGAACTAGTCACCCAGAAGTCGTCCAGCTTTGTCTGATTATGCCGCTGAGAAGTGTCTTGGGACATTTCTCTATATTAAAGGTGCTATATAAATGCAGTTTGTTGTTATTGTTGCTGAGAGTTCAGAATCCCACCATAATGATATAAAAAACTGTTGTATAAAGAATGTCTAAGAGTAGTATAAAGGGGCTGTGAGAAACTGGAGTGTAAAGCTGTGGCACAGTTGGTAGCACCCTCTGGTCATTGTAACATTGCTGTTTGTGGGAGCTTGCTGTGCACAAATCGGCTGCTGTGTTTCCTACATTACAACAGTAACTACACTTCAAAAAGTACTTCATTGGCTGCAAAGCTCTTTGGGACTTCCGGTGGTTGTGAAAGGTGCTATATAAATGCAAGTCTTTCTTTCCTTTTGAAGGGGATGTGAGAGAATGTAGTGTAAAGGGGTGTAAGAGAATGTGGTGTAAAGTTGGTATGAGAAGTGTGTAGACAGGCTGTTATGAATGGGGTTGTTAATTAGGGAGCTTGGCTTGCTGAACAAGGAGACTACTCTGCCTTCTGAAGTTCGAGGGAATAGGCATTAATCCCTCTCTCCATTGATTGCTGTTGTGTGTACATTTTACATTTTACGAAGCACGAATCTTTGGCTCTGTTCACGTTGCAGTTAATTCCTGTGCTGTTGTCTGCTAATCTGCATACTAATCTCTTCCTGCATTGACAGCCTGGAACCCTGTGGCTCGCTCGGCAATAAATCACATCTGACAAACAGAAGTTTGTTGTTTGCTGTTTTTCTTTATTCCTTTTACTTATTTCTTTTGCACAAGAATTTTTGACTGTGGAGGTGAGAACTGTCCCTTTTACTCATTTGTGAGAGAAATGACACCAGGAGTAGCTGAGGATTAATTTCCTTGCGTCAGTGATGAGATACCACACAGTCATATCTGAAAGATTATGTGTAATTAACCGTGATGAGCAAAGCATCTCTGTACAGTCCTTCTACACACACAACGCGCTCTTTACACATGCAGCATAGACGCACAAAGCACCTGCTTCAATATCAAGTGGCTCGACCGTTCCAGAACTGGATAGCAAGTGATGATCTGCTGCAGTCTAACCATTTCCACGAGCATCTCTGCATCATTCTATTGACCCAGCATTGCCTGGTATTTAAAGCCCATTAACTACATCCAGAGACAGCAGTCTGCCTGTAAAGTCACTGGCCCACTTCTAACAGAGGAGTAGGAGGATGTAAAGCAGCCCTGCACGCCCTAGACGTGCTAGAACTGCACGCCCTAGAACAGGGCCTGTTACTAGTGAAACACGGGGTTAGAAATTCTGTTCCTTTATCAGTGGCCACTTGTGACATCTCCACCTCTGATTCCATCGGTCAGCAGAACCATTTATTATCCAGCTCACACACTCACATACGGAAATAAGCAGAAGGACTGAAGTCGATGGCTTTCAATATTTTTCCAGAAACGAGATCACCGCCCTGGAGTAGACACCCAAACCCCAAACCGTAAGGAAGCATCAAAACAAGCGGTAAGCAGGTCTCATTTGAAATTTATTAGCCCAATTCATATCTTGGGATCTACTTAGAATTTTAATCTCTACTTCGTGTCTGTTTTTCAGAAACAGATGAGGTCTCAAATCATTCCTACACAATGCAGGTATTCTACACTAAGACATCTAAGGCCAACCCACTGAATAAACGAGAACTACCTACAGCAAGCGACAGCAAATGTGTGTGCGTGGGCTGGGGGGAGGGTACTGATATTGTAGAGGGGGGCTTCATATTTCAGAGGGACAAGTCAGAAAGTGTATGCACATCCAAAATCTCCACTCCACTGCAGCGACCTGGGCTGCTGGCAAAGCTCACACTTCTTCAGGACGCATTTTAAAATTTTGTAGTGCACTGTTCCTGCTTTTTAAAAATTCATTCTCAGGATATGGGCGACACTGGCAAGGCCGGCATTTATTGCCCATCCCTAATAGTCCTGAGGAGGTGGTGGTGGGCTGCCTTCTTAGGTACTATGTAGCAGTCTGATGTAACTGGGTGGCTTACTAGGCCACTTCAGAGGTCAGGGTTGACAACCCTGGCTTGACGTATTTCTGGAAATTTGATCATGTGACATCTGATCACATGGCAGTCATTCACGTGACACCGTTCATGTGGTGCTTAATCACATGACATTTAAACAAGTGATATTTGCCCACAATACACAGCAAGTTGTTAAAATAATAAAACCAAACCTAATTCATTTCACTAACTCCCACACACTACCCCTGAAGCCCAGCATCAGGGAGATGAGGCTCAATCTCAGAGTGAAGAATTAAAGCTGCCTGACTCTTTCCCTCTCCCAGTTTATGTTTCTCTCTCCCTCCCTCCCCAGTTTATCTCTCAGGACTCGGAGTTTACAGGCAATTTTCCTTGGCCCCGATACCATCACCCTCACAACTGGTAAGGAAGCAGTGTTTCCGAATAGCGGGGGGACCAGCAGGGTTCTGACAACACGGTTTGGGTCCAAGCCACGACAGCCAGTCTGCTATTCATGTGCGAACCGCGCGAACATGCACCGTTTCTCCTGAGCCGTCAGCAGCAGCACCCAGTAGACTCCCGTCCAGAGCAGGAGGGTTGGGAACCCAAACAGAGGGCAGTTACGTGCCATACACATTTGTGTGGGACTGAAGTCACATATAGGCCAGACACAAGGGGTCACATCAGGACAGCAGGTTTCCTTCCCTAAAGTACATCAGTGAAGCACTGGGTTTTGTGGTCATTTATTATTTCCAGATTTTTTTAATTGGAATTCATCAATTTAAATTTAAATTCTCAAACTGCCATGGTGGAATTTGAAGTCACTTACTCTGAATTATGAGTACACGTCTGAATTACTAGTCTCTCTTCTTAGGCAGTCCCTCTGAACCGAGGATGATTTGCTTCCACATTAAAAATGAGTTCTCAGGTGACTGATGAGTCCAATGCGGGACCCACAGTCTCTGTCACAGGTGGGGCAGAGCAGTATGGCGTTCCGGTCTGTCGCTGTTGGGGTTGTCCATGAAGGTCCTGACGTTCCAGGTCCCGAACTTCATTTTAAAGGGTGGAAGATGCCTGTGCGTGAATTATTTTAACGTGGGGTGGCCGTTGCACACCAGCTACCACACGGGCTTGACAGAGCAAGGTCTTGGTCCAATGGCAAGGGGATCCAAGACGATTGGAGACCAGGCTCTGCTACATCGGCCTAGCACACACACACAAACATACTGCTACTGTCCTCCTCCCTCCTTCCCGCAGGTCCTCTCTGCCTGAGTTTTGTAGGATGCATTGTGGTCCTCCCGACCTCGCTGTTGGCCCGTGCCGCACCTTCCCTGGGCCCCGACCCCGCTGCTGGTCCATGCTGCGCCACTCCTGGGCCTTCACCTCGCTGCTGGGCTCGTCCTCGCTCCTGGGTCCCGGCCTCGGACATGAATGATGTTGTCTATCACAGGATCAAATTAGCACTGGTATTCTCGCGATCTCTGGCCCCGAGCTCCACTCGCGATCCACTAGTCACTAGATCATTAGTCTAGTGGAGAAGCGTAGTCTTGACGGCAGAGAGGTCTGAGAATTTGGGAGCTATGTTTAAGTGAAGAGCCAGGGCTCACTGAGAACAAAGAACAGGCATGGTTGGGGATGGGCGGTGGGCTCAGGTAACTTTAACCGTGCAGCTTGAACTTGCAGTTAGGGATAAAATGCACCCACTATTAGAGCCAGGGGAACTTAAACAGCAGAAGAGAGGAGACTGGGGGGAAAGAGAGCAAAGGATGGCAACGGATGGCCAAGAGCCATCTTGGAAATTTTGCTGCTAGTCTAGTAACCTAACTATTACACTACCGCACCTATGTTAGTATATTAAGATAAAAGAAAGGTGGTGTAACAGGCGAGATCAGCAGCAAGTGTCTCGCTGAATGCTTCATGGAAACTGTGAGACTAAAGTGCAAGAACCATTCATTGTCAAAGCTTCAGAAACAATTACTTATATTTTAGGGACTGACAGTGTAGGTGATAATGACAACAATGGTGTGCGCGCAATGATGCTTATCGTGCCAGGGATTGTTTTGGTATGTAATTACACTTGCTGAATTGTAACCCATCTAAAGACTATGCCCCACTGCCTCACCCTTATAAGAGTCACCTGGACTTAGGAAAGATTTGCATGTATAAGAAGCCTTATCATATCTCCAGGAGACTTCACAAAGTGCTTCACATACAATTAATTACTTAGAAATCCATCACCAGCTGTTAGATAGGCATACAGAATTAATTGTATTTAATTTCACAAGAGTACAAACAGGACTCTGGGGAGAAAGAGGTTAATGCTGCATGTAAACCTTCATGCACACAAAAATGATCAATCTTCATAATTATTTTACTGTGTGATTGGGGCTAAACAAATGAGTGCTCTTAGCCTGGTGACAATTATAGATGACCCCTAACAGTACTCAGGGATAAATCACATTACCAGGTGAATATGGAGCGAGCCTTTAGCTTAATGGCAGCATTCGCGCCTCTGTGTCAGCAGGGCGCAGGATTCAATCCTCTGCTCCTGACAGTCCCAGCGAGTGGAGACCAGAGTCCCGGCTCTGAATTCTGGGTTGACATCTAGTGGGATACTTGTGTTTGGTGGGTACCCCCCCACCTGTGGGAGCCCATAAAACCTTCCACCGTATAGAACTCGCTGCCCTATCAGCTCAAATAAAGATAATTGCGGTCATGGAAGGAGGGTTAATCAGTCTGCAAGTCTCTCCATTACCCCACACTCTTCTCCAAGGGACAAGTGAAGCTATGATAAACAACCAGATAAATGTCAGATTCTAACCAAGCTTTTACATGTTTATTGACAGAACATTAAGAGGTGGAATTAGATCTAGGAGCCTCTCTTTGGAGAGGTGTTGATCTTAGGACAGTGCCAGGCTGTAAGTGGCTACGATCTGCATACTACCTTCTGTATGTACCAATCATCAGTTGCCACAAAAGGAGGTAAACCATGTAACCTGTTTCCCGGTCTCTGCCGATGCCTGGGGGAAGTATCGCACCAGACTACTGGGATTTCTCCGCCTATCCAGGAGGGACTGTCTCTACTTGAGGCAGTTCTTATTCTTAGGCAGTCCCTCGGAACCGAGGATGACTTGCTTCCACGTTAAAAATGAGTTTGCAGGTGACTGATGAGTCCAGTGCGGGACCTACAGTCTCTGTCACAGGCGGGGCAGAGCAGAGGTCAGGAACACCCGTTTCTGTTTTTGATTTTAACCCAATTTAAAAGGCTCATAATTTGCTCTAACTTGCCTCAACAAGAGTCTGGAATTAAGCAAAGAAATTTAGGAGTGGATGATGAATACCAGAGATGTAGTCCAATTTAAGTAAAATGACCATGGTTAATCCTGTGGGGGGGCCATGTAGAAACTGGTACACCGGACAGGAGCATATACTGCCTGACCCATACCCTTCACTGGTGACATCAATATCACAAGAAATACCCTTCCATAAAGGATCCATGTTTTAAAATGCAATAGCATTTTAAACTAAATGGTACCATTTTAAAATGGGAACAGAGAAGCCTAGGGTGTACTTACACAAATCTTTGTAGGTGGCAGGACAAGTTTATAAGGCTGTTCAAAAAGCACACGGGATCCTTGGCTTTAAATAGAGGATAGAGAACAAAAACAAGGATGTTATGCTAAACCTTTATAAATCTCTGGTGAGGCCTCAGCTGGAGTATTGTGGCCAATTCTGGGCACCGCACTTCAGGAAAGATGTCAAGGCCTTGGAGAGGGTGCGGAGGAGATTTACTAGAATGGTACCAGGGATGAGGGACTGCAGTTATGTGGAGACTGGAGAAGCTGGGGTTGTTCTCCTTAGCGCAGAGAAGGTTAAGGAGAGATTTAATAGAGGTTTTCAAAATTGTGAGGGGTTTTGATAGAGTAAATAGGGAGAAACTGTTTCTACTGGCAGAAGTGTTGATAACCAGAGGAAACAGATTTAAGGAATTGGCAAAGAAAACAGGTGAGATGAGGCGTAATTGTTTTATGCAGCAAGTTGTTATGATCTTCAATGCACTGTCTGAAAGGGTGAAGGAAGCAGATTCAATACGAACTTTCAAAAGGGAATTGGATAAATACTTGAAGGGGAAAAATGAGATAGCTCTTTCAAAGAGCTGGCACAGGCATGATGGGTCAAATGGACTCTTTCAGTGCTGAATGATTAAAACAGACAAGGAACATATCTCAGTGCTGCACTGTCGGAGGTGCCATCTTTCGGATGAGACGTTAAACCGAGGTGCCATCTGCTCTCTCAGGTCGACATAAAAGGTCCCATGGCACTATTTCCAAGAAGGGCAGGGGAGTTCTCCCCGGGGCCAATGTTTGTCCCTCAATCAACGTAACAAAAACAGATGATCTGGTCATTATCACATTGCTATTTGTGGAAGCTTGCTGTGCGCAAATTGGCTGCCGCATTTCCCACATTACAACAGTGACTACACTTCAAAAGTACTTCATTGGCTGTAAAGCGCTTTGAGACATCCGGTGGTTGTGAAAGGTGCTATATAAATGCAAGTCTTTCTTTTTATATTCATTATATAAACCCAAGGAATTAGTTTGTTATAATCAGAAACTTTAGTGTAGCCCTTATAGAGGACTCTGATGAAAGCTTCTGATGCAACTGATGCTATAACTAACACCACATGCATATGCAGTCAGTTTCCAAGAGCGGGCAGTGCCAAAGATTACAACAATTTTCCACTTAACATCCAGCGATAGACTAAACAGAATGTAATACAGTAATCAGTCTGTACATCAAATGACCACTTCCACATCGGTTAATACTGGTTATAAACAAGATTACCACATAATAGCTTTCAAATATACAGTTCCAGTCATGTGCTAAACACTTCCAGAAAGTTTATTTCACCACCTTTAATTCTAATCAGAACTTGCTTGGGGGAGGGATTAGAAGAATACAGTTCTTTTGTAACGAGGTGACCCTTTCAGCTAAATAGCTTGTGCTATGCAGCCATGATGGACTGGAAATATGACCATGGTTGGAGTCAGCTGTAAGAGTAGCAAACCCAAGCAATTTGTTTTCATTTCAAAAATATTGATTGACTATCTCCTCTCTGTATAAATTACAAAACCACCATCAGTAAAGCCACAGCATAGTCCTAATTTCACACAGCGACCAGTCCAAACCGTGAGAGAAGTGACCAGGTAATCTGCTTTAGTGGTGTTGGTTGAGGGAGATATATTGGCCCGGACATTGGAGAGACCTCCCCTGCTCTTCTTTCAATAGTGCCATGGAATCATTTATGTCATCCGAAAGACAGCACCTCCGACAGTGCAGCACTCCCTCAGTACTGCACTGGCGTGTCAGCCTAGATTTTGTGTTCAAGTCGCTGGAGTGGGACTTGAACCCACAGCCTTCTGACTCAGAGGTTGAGCCATGCTGATACCTTCAGTTGTGTAATATTCCTTTGTTTCTCTTGTGATGTGGGTGATGATGGCAAAGCTGCATTTATTGCATATCCCGAGTTCCTCCGAATTGAATGGATTGAGTCAACCACATAGTGTGGGACTGGAATCACATGTAGGCCAGACTAGGTAGGGTGACAGGCTGCTTTCCCAGAAGGCCAATAGTCAACCAGTTGGGTTTTAATGACAGTCTGGCAACTCTCATTATTTTCCGGTGCCAGCCACAATATTATCAGATTTGTTGAATTCAATGTCACACCTGGCCTTGGTCGGATTAGAACTCATGGCCTCTATCTAGGTTGTTGGACCTTTTGTGTATTAGGTGAAGTAACACTGCCGTGCAGTTGGAGGCAACTGTAAGACAAAGGGTATCTCATAAAAGTGAACCTGGTAGTTGATGAGAGCACAGAAAGACTTAAAGAAATCGTACTAAGTACAAATGGGTAATAGATTTCCCAGAGCCTGTACCATATACACTACACTAGCATACCCATAGTTTGTAACAGAGCAAGGATTGATTATAAGATTCAGGTGATACTCTTTGTCTGCTGCCTGGGTCTTTCTGTGGTCTTTTTGACCACAGTTTTCAGAGCAATTCTCTACTCTGGCTTTTTGTCTGCTGTTGCATTCTCTGGGCACAATTGAGTCAGCTTCTGGCCTCATTATTACAAAGGACAAAGGGCAGGAACAAAGACAGAAAAAAGAGATCGCTCTGCCCACATTAAACTAGTACTTTACTGGGATGGAGCCTATTCTGACAGACCATCCTTGGGGAAGAGAATGAGAGGTTACACAACCGTCTTGGTGCTGCCTCAGCAATGCCTTGGGAGAGCAGCCTAGGTCGTATACACAAGCCATAGAGTGAAGTTTGAGCCCACAACTTTCTGAGGGTTTGAGTGTTACCAACTGAGCCAAGCTGACACACAGTTACAATTTCTAGAGACTTCATTATGAACTAGAATCTCAGATGACGGTGCCCCAATATAATCAGGATCAGGCTGTGAGGGTGATTTATGGCAAAATGAGGGAATGGTTGGGAGGGAGGACTCCAGCCTACACTGACCTGTCACTTAGTACCCTAGAGGAGGAGTTACCTTTGTGGCAGGCATAACTCTTCCAAAGCTGCGCACAAAGTATTTGCTGATGAATAAGCCTGGCAACTGACATTCTGGACTTGGACATCTAGAACTAAAGGTGGTCAGCACATCCCAAACCACCCGGAATAGTCGTTCAGCCAGGCTGAATGCCACGATGAGGACCCTCAGGATGAGAGCTGTTGGAAAGCGTCACCAGGAAACCGGGTATGAGAACATGTGCCCATATATCCAAGGTTTGGTAGCTTACCATGAGTGGGTTGCAGAGATGCAAGCAGATTCTGAAGCACCACACTCGCAGCTGGTGAAACCATCATTTTTTGGGATGTGCCCAAGAGGATGGTGGCAATGCACACATACACTTTATGGTGAGTTGTGGTGCTTGCCAAATTGCTCGTACAGAACTGCTGGAACCTGCTATTCAGCTGCATTTGCCTGGTGTCTAATGACCATTTTCTTTGGGGGGGAGGCAAGTGGGATTTCTTTACATTCAAAATGGCTCCAAAATGACATGCTTGGATTTGGAAGTGAAGAACCAAGTAAGTCCTCTGTGAAAGATCCGCTAATCTGTAACTGAGCCAAGCACATGTGCGGTATTCCAGGGCACTGCTGATGATTGACATGTTAATCTGGCTCACTAATGAATCTTGGAGGGGTGAACCTGTCATTAGGGATTGAGATTCTTCCCACTTGAGTCCAGGTAACCCAGCAAGCCAATGCCCTAGCGAGGTGCTCCTAGCTGGAGAAGCAGTACATTGCATGGTTTCAGCTGGTTAAACTCCAGCAGTGTCCCTGCAGACACTTGAGTGGCTGCTTCCTCAGCCTTTTCCAACCTGCCCTTGAGCTCTTTACAACAACAACTTGCATTTATATAGCGCCTTTAATGTAGTAAAATGTCCTGAGGCACTTCAGGAGCGTTATCAAACAAAATTTGACACCAAGCCACATAAAGAGATTTCAGGGCAGGTGATCAAATGCTTGGTCAAAGAGGTAGGCTTTAAGGAGCATCTTAAAGGAGGAGAGAGGTAAAGCGGTTTAGGGAGGGCATTTCAGAGCTTAGGGCCCAGGCGGCTGAAGGCACGGCCGCCAATGGTGGAGCGATGAAAATGAGGGATGCACAAGAGGCCAGAATTGGAGGAGCACAGATATCTCGGAGAGTTGTAGGGCTGGAGGAGATTACAGAGATAGGGAGGGGCGAGGTTATAGAAGGATTTGAAAACAAGGATGAGGATTTTAAAATCGAGGTGTTGCCAATGTAGGTCAGCGAGCACAGGGGTGATGGTTGAACAGGACTGGGTGCGAGTTAGGATACAGGCATCAGAGATTTGGATGAACTCAAGTTTACGGCGGGTGCAAGGTGGGAGGCCGGCCAGTTTTTGAGTAAGTAGAGTGTGACCCAAGAGGGAGAGTGTTTCAGGCAAATAAAAGCTCCACCTGTGTGGTATAGGTTTTAAACATGGCAATACTTTTCTGCATGTATCAGATTTGAACAATTGTGTTCTCTCAGTTCTAATTTTGAGTTGCTCACATTCACCATTATTCAATTCGATAACGATTAAGATGGTTTTTATTTTGCTGCAAACTTATATTGATAGGGAGCGAAACAAAATGCCCTGGAGGTAATTTTTGATCTGTGGCTCTGTCAGTAATTGATCTTTCTCCGAGCTTGAGATCCAGAAGAGCAAAGCAGAGCTTTAAATACAACTGTATATCAGCAAGTGCCCAGATACGCATCTTGTCACTGGTAGACGGCACATATTGAGTAAAAGGTAACGATTTATTTATGTCTGGTATAGTATGGTGAGTGTATCTCTGTGTGTCAGCTGCTGTATACTCAGCTATAAAATGAATAAGTTACAGGCCCCATGGCAGCAGAGCAGTTTTGGTATTTGAAAGGATGAGAAGATGCTCTGGTAAGTGAGAAACATGAAATTAGTGATGCAGGATTTGTTTCTGTAGCATCTCCTTTGGGTACAGCATCAATACAAATGCTTTATGTCCTCCATCATTTTGCTATATTCATACAGTGGGTGCCATTTTCAACTTTGCCTCCTGGAAGGTAACCTAGCGGGGCAGATCACTGGACCGCTGTAGAGCCCGCCTGCTATAGAACCCGCCCGCTGTAGAACCCGCCCGCTGTAGAGCCCGCCCGCTGTAGAGCCCGCCCACTGTAGAGCCCGCCCGCTGTAGAGCCCGCCCGCTGTAGAGCCCGCCCGCTGTAGAACCCGCCCGCTGTAGAACCCGCCCGCTGTAGAACCCGCCCGCTGTAGAGCCCGCCCGCTCTAGAACCCACCTGCTGTAGAGCCCGCCTGCTGTAGAACCCGCCCGCTACAGAACCCGCCCGCTACAGAACCCGCCCGCTGTAGAGCCCGCCCGCTGTAGAACCCGCCCGCTGTAGAACCCGCCCGCTGTAGAACCCGCCCGCTGCAGAACCCGCCCGCTCTAGAGCCCACCCGCTCTAGAGCCCGCCTGC
Source organism: Somniosus microcephalus (assembly GCF_052327205.1). Classification (NCBI taxonomy): domain Eukaryota; kingdom Metazoa; phylum Chordata; class Chondrichthyes; order Squaliformes; family Somniosidae; genus Somniosus; species Somniosus microcephalus. The sequence continues at coordinate 4,713,557 of NC_141011.1, read as the reverse complement.
TGTAGAACCCGCCCGCTGTAGAACCCGCGGGCTCTAGAGCCCGCCCGCTGCAGAACCCACCCGCTGCAGAACCCGCCCGCTGCAGAACCCGCCCGCTCTAGAGCCCGCCCGCTGCAGAGCCCGCCCGCTGCAGAACCCGCCCGCTGCAGAACCCGCCCGCTCTAGAGCCCGCCCGCTGCAGAGCCCGCCCGCTGCAGAGCCCACCTGATTTTCATCCCAATTACCTGCTTGTCAGACATCCAATTTTGGAAGAGCCAGAATTTCCTTCAGCTAACCTTTGGGAAGACCGAAGCCATCAGCTTTGGCCGCTGCCACACACTCCGTACCCTTGTCACTGACTCCATCCCCCTCATCACCCTCCGTCTCAGGCTGAATCAGGCCGCTTGCAACTTCTGCATTGTATTTGACCCTGAGCCGAGTTTCCAACCCCCCTATCCTCTGAGCTGCCAGACTGTCATATAAACCCCACTGGTTAACTACAGTCCTTCGAGGAAAGGAGCCTGTCACCCCCTACCTGGTCTGGCCTAAACGTGATTCCCGTCCCACATTATGTCGTTGACTCAATCCATCCACCACTCCCTTAGCCCATCTGCTGCAGAATCCCTAATCCAAGCCTTTTTCACCTCCGAGCTCAACGATTTCAATCCCCTTCTGTCTGGCCTCCCATCCTCCACCCTGTGCAACCTTCCACTTATCCGAAGCTCTGCTACATGAATCCTATCCCCCACCAACCCTGGTCGGCCATCACTGCTCCCCGTGCTGACACACATTGGCTCTCAGTCCTCCAATGCATCTGATTTAAAATTCTCATCCTCATGTTTAAATCTCTTCATGGACTTGCCCGTCCCAACCTCTGGACCCTCCTGTAACCTTACAACCCCTCCACCCTCTGACTCCAGCCTCTTGTGCATCACCCTTTCTTCACCCCACCACTGATTACTGTGCCTTCAGCCAGCTAGGCCCACACTATGGAGTCCCTTACCTCCACTCCACCTCTCTCTCTTCCTTTAAGCCTGTACTTAAAAGACACGTCTTTGACAAAGCTTTTGGTCACCGCTCCTAATATCTCATTCTTTGGCTCAGTGCCATGTATTGTTCACTGAACATAAATCAGCTGATACTATTTAATTGTAAAGCATTGGGCAAGGGGATTGTAGAGGTGTAGGAAATATCACCCATCTTGTTGTCTCAAAATAAAAAAATACCATCCTCTACTCTTTGAGGCCAAAAATGGACCCAGCAAGTCTTGATTTGTAACAAAATAAATGGATTAAAAAATAGAAAGCTACTTTGCCAAACTCTTCACGTTTTCCCCTGCAGTGCTCATGAATTCATGCGATGAATTGGTGAAGACTGGGACAGTGGAGAGTATTTTAACAATTCCATGTTTCAGGACCCTGTTCAGTCACAATACTTCTTGAGAAAGGAACTTGCTGGTACAAACAAAACAGGAGGCCCAGTGACAACTCACTGTGGCACCTCACTGAGGGTTGAGCCAACAGTGCAACAACAGCGTGATTTCTCACTCCTTCACAGTCAAGTGGCGAGACTGGAGAAGCTGGGGTTGTTCTCCTTAGAGCAAAGAAGGTTAAGGGGAGATTTAATAGAAGTGTTCAAAATCATGAAGTGCTCTGATAGAGTAAATAAGGAGAAACTGTTTCCAGCGGCAGAAGGGCACAGAGGACACAGATTTAAGGTGATTGGCAAAAGAACCAGAGGCGACATGAGGAAAAATGTTTTTACACAAGGAGTTGTTGTGGATTGGAACGCGTTGCCTGAAAGGGTGTTGGAAGCAGATTCAATAGTAACATTCAAAAAAGAATTGGATAAATACTTGAAGGGAAAAAATGTACGGGGCTCTGGGGAAAGAGCAAGGGAGTGGGATACCAAAGTGCTGGCACAGGCATGAGGGACCGAATGGCCTACTTCTGTGCTGTCTCATTCTACTATTCTGTTCTTATTGTTGGATATATTTGGTGCGGCACTTCGTCTGTGTACATATCAAATATTCTATTTTAGAAAGAGATTGAGTAAAAGGAAGGCTGGAGGATCTGTGGTCTGGTTGGGGAGGGGTGGATGGAAACAGACAAATCAGCTTTAGTACAGTGCTGTTCTTTTACCATTCATTCTTTCAGCCTCACGGCACGGATAACATGACCTCAGACACTGCCAATGCTTAGCTGCCAATCTTAGCACCCCACAGCAAAAGAAGGCAACCCTGATCCTCACCTTATACCCATTTAGCACGGTGGTAGTGCCACACAACACGATGGAGGGTGTCCTCAGTGTGAAGATGGGACTTCGTCTCCACAAGGTCTGTGTGGTGGTCATTACTACCAATGCTGTCATGGACAGATGCATCTGTGACAAGTAGATTGGTGAGGACGAGATCAAGTAGGTTTTTCCCTTGTGTTGGTTCTCTCACCACCTGCTGCAGACCCAGCCTGGCAGCTATATCCTTCAGGACTCGGCCAGTTCAGTCAGTAGTGGTGCTACCGAGCCACTCTTGATGATGGACATTGAAATCCCCCATCCAGAGTACATTCTGTGCCCTTGCTACGCTCAGTGCTTCTTCCAATTGGTGTTTAACATGGAGGAGTACTGATTCATCTGCTGAGGGAGGGCGGTAGCTGGCAATCAGCAGGAGGTTTCTTTGCCGATGCTTGAGACTTCATGGGGTCCGGAGTCAATGTTGAGGACACCCTCCCGACTGTTTACCACTGTACCGCCGGTGGGACAGGACATATCCATGGATGGTGATGTAGGAGTATGGGACATTGGTTGAAAGGTATGATTCTGTGAGTATGACTATGTCAGGCTGTTGCTTGACTAGTCTGTGGGACAGCTCTCCCAATTTTGGCACAAGTCCACAGATGTTAGTGAGGAGGACTGGGCTGGGTGTGCCGTTATCATGTCCAAAGTCGATGGCGGGTGGTCCGTCTGGTTTTATTATTATTGTTTTCTATAGCAGTTTGTTACAACTGAGTGGCTTGCTGGGCCATTAATAAGGGCAGTTAAGAGTCAACCACATTGCCGTGGGTCTGGAGTCACATATAGGCCAGACCGGGTAAGGACAGCAGATTTCCTTCCCTAAAGGACATTAGTGAACCAGATGGGTTTTTACAACAATCCAAATACTGCATGGTCACCATTACTGACACTGGCCAGATTTATTTAACTGAATTTAAATTCCCCAGCTGCCGATGTGGGATTTGAACTACACATCTCTGGATCATTGGTCTAGGCCTCTGGATTACTAGCCCAGTAACATAACCACTATGCTACCGTTCCCGATATACACACGCACGCACAAACATACTCGGATCCTTCCCTTACTTTGGTGTCAGCCATGACTTTGTTTGTAGCACTCTCGCTTCTGAGTCAGAAGATCCTGGGCTCGGGCCCCACTCCAGAGACTAGGTTGACACTATAGTGCTGAGGGGGTGCTGCACTGTCGGAGGTGCTGTCTTTCAGATGAGACGTTAAACCGAGGCCTCGTCTGTCTTCTCAGGTGGACATGAATGATCCCACGGCACTATTTCGAAGAAGAGCAGGATCGTTCTCCCCAGTGCCCTGGCCAATATTTTTCTCTCAACTAACATCACAAAAAAATCAGATTATCTGGTCTTTATCACATTGCTGTTTGTGGGAGCTTGCTGTGCACAAATTGGTTACTGCGTTTCCTACATTACAACAGTGACTACACTTCAACCATCTTCAGCTAGAAGTGCCGAGTAGATGATTCACATCGGCCTCCTCCTGAGGTCCCCACCATCACAGGAGCCAGTCTTCAGCCAATTTGACTCACTTCATGTGATGTCAATAAACGGCTGGGTGCACTGGATACAGCAAAGGCTGTGGACCTCGACAACATCCCGACTGTCGTGCTGAAGACTTGCGCTCCAGAACTAGCCAAGCTGTTCCAGTACAGCTACAACACTGACATCTACCTGACAATGTGGAAAACTGCCCAGGTATGTCCTGTCCACAAAAAGCAGGACAAATCCAATCCAGCCAATTACCGCCCCATCAGTCTACTCTCAATCATCAGCAAAGTGATGGAAGGTGTTGTCGTCAGTGCTATCAAGTGGCACCTACTCATCAATAACCTGCTCTCTGATAGCAAAATACTGCAGATGTTGGAACATCATTTCCAACACCTGCTCTCTGATGTTCAGTTTGGGTTCCGCCAGGTTACTCGGCTCCAGACCTCATTACAGCCTTGGTCCAAAAATGGACAAAAGAGCTGAATTCCAGAGGTGAGGTGAGAGTGACATCAAGGCAGCATTTGACCGAGTGTGCCATCAAGGAGCCCGAGTAAAATTTAAGTCAATGGGAATCGGGGGGAAAACTCTTCACTGGTTGGAGTCATACCTAGCATGAAGGAAGATGGTTGTGGTTGTTGGAGGTCAATCATCTCAGCCCCAGGACATCACTATAGGAGTTCCTCAGGGCAGTATCCTCGGCCCAACCATCTTCAGCTGTTTCATCAATGACTTTCCCTCCATCATAAGGTCTGAAGTGGGGATGTTCGCTGATGATTGCACAGTGTTCAGTTCATAAGAACATAAGAATTAGAAGCAGGAGTAGACCATACGGCCCCTCGAGCCTGCTCTGCCATTCAGTAAGATCATGGCTGATCTTCGACCTCAACCCCACTTTCCTGCCCTTTCCCCATTCGCAACTCCTCAGATAATGAAGCAGTCCATGCCCACATGCAGCAAGACCTGGACGACATTCAGGCTTGGGCTTTTAAATGGCAAATAACATTCATGCTACACATGTGCCAGGCAATGACTATCTCCAATAAGAGAGCGTCTAATCACCGTCCCTTGACATTCGACGACATTGTCATCGCCGAGTCCCCCACCATCAACATCTTCGGGGTCACTATTGACCAGCAACTTAACTGGACCAGCCACATAAATACTGTGGCTACAAGAGCAGGTCAGAGGCTGGGTATTGTGCGGCAAGTGTCTCACCTCCTGACTCTGATCTGGAAAGGAATCACAGAATCACAGAAATCCCACAATGCAGATAGAGTCCATTTTGGCCCATCGAGCCTGCACCGACACATATCCCACCCGATCCCTGTAACCCCTACACCAACACATATCCCACCCTATCCCCGTAACCCCACGTATTTAATCCCCCTAACACTAAGGGTCAATTTATCATAGCCAATCAACCTAACCCGCACATCTTTGGACTGTGGGAGGAAACCGGAGCACCTGGAGAAAACCCACGCAAACACGGGGAGAATGTGCAAACTCCACACAGACAGTCACCCAAGGCCGGATTCGAACCCGGGTCCCTGGCGCTGTGAGGCAACAGTGCTAACCACTATGCCACCGTGCTCAAAACTGGGCATCCATGAGGCACTGTGGGGCAGCAGCAGAATTGTATACCACCACAATCTGTAACCCGGCCCGGCATATCCCTCACTCTACCATTATCATCAAGCCAGAGGACCAACTCTGGTTCAATGAGGAGTGCCAAGAGCAGCACCAGGCGTACCTAAAAATGAGATGCCAACCAGGGGAAGCTGCAACACAGGACTACATCGATACTAAACTGCAAAAGCAGCATGCTATAGACAAAGCTAAGCGATCCCACAATCAACGGACCAGATCAAAGTTCTGCAATCCTGCCACATCCAGCCATGAATGGTGGTGGACCATTAAAAAAACTAACGGGAGGAGACTCCATGAATATCCACATTCTCGATGATGGCGGAGCCTAAACCTTTCTGCCTTGGAACCTCTTCTTTAAGATGCTCCTTAAAACCTACCTCTTTGACCAAGCTGATAGCAAAATACTGCGGATGCTGGACATCCGAAATAACAACAGAAAACGCTGGAAAAACTCAGCAGCCCAGGCAACATCCGTGGAGAGGGAAACAGAGTTAACGTTTCAGGTCGAAACCCTTCGTCAGAACTGAGAAAGAAAGCAGGAAATGAAACAGATTAAAAAGCAAGTTTGGGGGCGGGGAAATGGGGGAGGGGATGAAAGAACAAAAGGGAAGGTCTGTGAGAGGTGAAGAGACATTAAGAGATATTCAAGGCGAGACGAGAAGGTAATAGGACAGGTAAAGAAATGAAGGATGGCTCTAGATGAAGTGTGAATTGCGCTGGCAGAGTGAGAGACAGCTGCCATGTGGGAGAGAGAAAAGGGAAAAGGCACAAACCGAAAGTGTGGATAAAAAATATATAAAATTATTATAGGTGCCGAGGTTATGATCTGAAATTGTTGAACTCGATATTGAGTCCGGAAGGCTGTAAAGTGCCTAATCGAAAGATGAGGTGCTGTTCCTCGAGCTTACGCTGAGCTTCCGTGGAACAATGCAAGAGGCCGCGGACGGTGAGGTCTGAGTGGGAATGAAGCAGTGAATTAAAATGACAGGCGACCGGAAGCTCGGGGTCACCCTTATGGACTGAACGGAGGTGTTCTGCAAAACGGTCACCCAATCTGCGTTTGGTCTCCCCAGTGTAGAGGAGACCACATCATGAGCAGCAAATACAGTATACTAGATTGCGAGAAGTACAAGCTGTTTCACCTGGAAGGGGTGTTTGGGGCCCTGGACAGTGGGAAGGGAGGAGGGCAAACCTCTTTGCATCTCTTGTGCTTGCACAGGAAGGTGCTGGGCAAAGGGGAAGGGGTGCTGGGGGTGATAGAGGAGTGGACTAGGGTGTCTCGGAGGGAGTGGTCCCTACGGAATGCTGAAAGGGGATGGGAGGGGAAGATGCGTTTGGTGGTGGGATCACGTTGGAGGTGGCGGAAATGGCGGAGGATGATCCGTTGAATGTGGAGACTGGTGTGGAGTCCATAAGGGTGACCCCGAGCTTCTGGTCGCCTGTCACTTTAATTCACCGCTCCATTCCCACTCAGACCTCACCGTCTGCGGCCTCTTGCATTGTTCCACGGAAGCTCAGCGTAAACTCGAGGAACAGCACCTCGTCTTCCGATTAGGCAGTTTACAGCCTTCTGGACTCAACATAGAGTTCAACAATTTCAGATCATAACCTCGGCCCCTATCATATTTTTATATTTTTTATCCACACTTTTGGTTTGTGACTTTTCCTTTTTTCTCTCTCCCACATGGCAGCTGTCTTTCACTCTGCCAGCGCATTTCACACTTCATCGAGAGCCATTGTTTGTCTCTTTACCTGTCCTATTACCATCTCGTCTCACCTTGAATATCTCTTAATGTCTCTTCACCTCTCACAGACCTTCCCTTTTGTTCTTTCATCCCCTCCCCCATTTCCCAGCCCCCAAACTGGCCTTTTTAATCTGTTAAATTTCCTGCTTTTTTCTCAGTTCTGACGAAGGGTTTGCCCTGAAACGTTAACTCTGTTTCTCTCTCCACGGATGTTGCCAGGCCTGCTGAGCTTTTCCAGCGTTTTCTGTTGTTATTTCTTTGACCAAGCTGTTGGTCACTTGTCCGAATATCTCGTTATGTGGCTCGGTGCCAAATGTTGTTTGATAACGCTCCTGTGAAGCACCTTGGCAGGTTTTACTATGTTAAAGGCGCTATTTAAATGCAAGTTGCTGTTGCTGTTGTCCTCCTCCCAACATTCTCTGGAACCTCAACGTCCAGATGTGAGCACAACACCAGGGAGCAGGCGATGTCGAGGATGCTGATGTGGGATGACGCAGTTATACGCAACACTCTCGTCTCCCTCCTTCAATGACTCTCTAGTTTCATTAAAATAAAGTCTCATTTGCTATTCTCCCAGTCGATAGTCCTGCTACACTTTCATCTGATGAAATTTCATAGTGCCCAAGAATCTATCTCGCTTCATTTGCCCAGCAGCGGTTTTACATGTCTAACATGCTGTTTAATAGTAAAAGTAATAATATTCTAGATTATTTTACAGGCCTATAAACACTTACTGTGAAAAACTGAAACCTGTCAAAGTAAATCCCTGACCTGGCAACAGACCCTTTACAATCTACAGCCAACGGATACCTTAGGAAGGCGCAGTGCTGACAGCTAACTAATTCTTTTCCGTGATCTCAGAAAGGTGGAATTCCTTATCTCCCTCAGCCTTCCCTTTCTCCCACAATCTACAGGCTTTTCAAATCACTGATTCATCTCAGCTTCTCACACACTTTCAAGCTTGGTACTCTCCTGTGTGCGGGGGCTTGGGCCTTCACCCATTAAAAAAATACTTAAAAACAGTATTGAATACCAAGGCTCTCGTGTGTCAATAAATTATGTCACGAGTATTAAGGTATGGGCTATGTGGCTGAAATTTCACCCTCGACACCATGAATGAAACAGCTGAGGGGTCGTGGAGAGAGATGTAAAACTGGCGTTAAAATCACGAGGCTATATATTTAATTTTAACCCTTTGAACATTATCAATGACGTTGTGACAGTTTGCTGGAAGGAATCCAGAATTCCTTTGAACCTCTGACCATGAACTGGAGGCCGGAGGTCCCACAGGTAGAGTAGGGTCGCCAACTCTGGTTTGACTTCATCACATGACCTCCTGCCTCCAACTGCCCCGCCCCCACACTCCCGCCATTGGCCGCCCGACATGTCCATTGTCACAGCGCACCACCTTCCCACACCAATCGGAAACCGAAAAGACTCTTCATTACCCAATTGGATAATTCTCAACTGACAGTCAAACAGCCTTTTTACCCATCGCTAATATTTTTCATAACTAAGTGTTCAAAGAAAATGAAAGAAACACACAATCTTTTTTTAATGCCCCTGTGATTTTTCTCCCGGGTTTTGCTCACAGCAGTTTCCTGGAGATTAATCTTCAAGTCCTGGAGACTCCAGGTCAATGGAGGGTTGGTGACCATAGTCCAGTGTAAGAGCAGCCACTGAGATTCTGGGGTTCAGGGGGAGAGGCCACAGAGAGCAGGCCTGTGGCAGATTGGAAGCACATATCCTCCCCTCCCACCTCCCCACTGAGGAGGCAGGAGACGCCAGTTGAGCTGGGGGGGAGTGGAGGATGCCAGGTTCTTCTCCCTGCCTCCCCCTCAGAAAGAGGAGCAGTCGTCACCCCACTCCTCAGAGGTCGAAGCCCTGACCCCAGCCTGGGACTCACATCGAGCAGTTGTCGAGGAGCTTTGCCTGGTGAGACCAGGAGTATCCGGGTCACGGACAAGTTTGTAGCCATTCCGGCAAACTCCGGTTTATTAAGTCCCCAGGGAGGGCACTTTTGAAATGCAGCTTCACGTCGGACTAGAGTTCGGCTTCATGCACTTTAAGCCTATCTAGTGAAAGATGATTTTCTGCCGGGGGCCACACACCCTCCAGGGGTCCCACACCATACAGAGCGTCTCACACCTTCCGGGGGGGTCTTGCACCTTCTAGGGGAGTCTCTCGTATTCCAGGGGGTCTCACACTCTCCAGAGGGTCTCACACCTTCCAGGGGGGGGGGGTCTTGCACCTTCTAGGGGAGTCTCCCACATCCCAGGGGCTCTCACACCTACCAGAGGGGTCTCATACATTCCAGGGGGTCTTGGACCTATCACGGGACTCACACCTTCCAAGGAGGTCTCGCAGAACTCCCTCAGCAGTTTTGATTTAAAACTTTTGAGAGGATAGAGAGAGGAAACTGTATTTGACTGAATTGAACCCCAGGTTGCAGAGGAGAAAGACCAGTGTGTCAACACACTGTATTAACCGAGCACTCGCCAAATGTAGAATATTACCAAGTCATAGAAATTGGTCATTGTTGTGCCTGTTTTCCAGATGGAAAACTGGGTCAAAAGTGACCAATTTCACAGGCCTGTGTCCTGCGGATGGCCCAAGGATGACTGAAAAACATGCAACGCCATATTGGCCTTGGACGAAATTCAGGCGTCCGAGGTGGCCACCTGAAACAGGTGTTTCGACCCTTGCATGTGCCAAAGTTGTTGCCTGTGCAGGTGTGATAGGTGCTGACAACTCGCCCATATTATTGAAAGGAGACCAAGGCCCAATTTTGGGTCTACCTCCGGCCTCCTGGTTGGGGTGTGTGCTGTTTCTGCAGCACCGATTCTGGGCCTGAAAACAGATCCAGACTAATTTCTACCACATAAATTTCAAAATGGTCAGTCTTCGAGTTTTTTCAGTCACAGTGACCTTTATGTAGGGCTACTTTTTAAAAGTACTTCTGCATAATTTAATTTGGTGGTTAAATTTCTACAAATGTCACCACAGCCGTGACAGGATTAACCCTTTGAGAACCACATCAGCTATTCTACAACAAATTTAAATAATGCCAGATTAGGCATTTCCATTTTCCTTGCAGTCTGTTTTAAAAGGAGGCAGTGGATTTGCCCTGATAACTAGTCCGATCACCATCTCGTCTCGTTCTGAATACCTCTTAATGTCTCTTCACTTCTCTTTTGTTCTCTCCCAGCCTGGCCTCTTAATCTATTTCATTCCCTGTGCTTCTTTAGTCTTGACAAAGGGTTTTGACCCGAAACGTTGACTCTATTTTCTCTCCACGGATGTTGCCTGGCCTGCTGAGTTTTTCCAGCATTTTCTGTTGTTATTTTGCTTTTAGAGAACTATGACTGGTGTTTGGAGATTGGGTTTTGGATTCCCACCTTGTTGAGATAGGTACTTTAGGAAAGAAACTAAGTACCTTTCACGCCCTCAGGACGTTCCAAAGCTTTTCGCAGCCAATGAAGTGCTCTTGAAGTGCAGTTACTGTTGTAATGTAGGAAACGCAGTAGCCAATTTGTGCACAGCAAGCTCCCACAAACAGCAATGTGATAATGACCAGATAATCTGTTTTAGTGATGTTGATTTAGGGATAAATATTGGCCAGGACACCACAGAGAACTCCCCTGCTCTTCTTTGAAATCTTTTACATCCACCTAAGAGAGCAGACGGGGCTTGGTTTAATTACTTTCATTCGAAAGACGGCACCTCCGACAGTACAGCACTCCCTCCGTACTACACTGGAGTGTTCACCTAGATTTTTGTGCTCAAGTCTCTGGAGTAGGACTTGAACCCACAACCTTCTGACTCAGAGGCGAGAGTGGTACCAGCTGAGCCACAGCTGCCACAGGCTGGAAGAGGTCACAGAGACAGGGAGGGGGCGAGGCCATGGAGGGATTTGAAAACAAGAATGAGAAATTTAAAATCGAGCCGTTGCTGGGCTGGAAGCCAACGTCGGTCAGTGAGCACAGGGGTGATGGGTGAACGGGACTTGCTGGGAGTTGGGACACAGGGCAGTGAGCACAGGGGGTGATGGGTGAACGGGACTTGCTGGGAGTTGGGACACGGGGCAGTGAGCACAGGGGTGATGGGTGAACGGGACTTGCTGGGAGTTGGGACACGGGGCAGTGAGCACAGGGGTGATGGGTGAACGGGACTTGCTGGGAGTTGGGACACGGGGCAGTGAGCACAGGGGTGATGGGTGAACGGGACTTGCTGGGAGTTGGGACACGGGGCAGTGAGCACAGGGGTGATGGGTGAACGGGACTTGCTGGGAGTTGGGACACGGGGCAGTGAGCACAGGGGTGATGGGTGAATGGGACTTGGTGGGAGTTGGGATGTGCACAGCAGAATTTTGGATGAGTTCAAATTTACGGAAGGTGGAAAGCCGGGCAGGAGAGTATTTGAATAGTCGAAGTACCAAAGGCATGGCTGAGGGTTTCTGCAGATGATGAGCCGAGACGGGGCGGAGAAGGGCGATGTTACAGAGGTGGAAATAGGTGGTCCTGGCGGTAAAGCTCATCTCTGGGTCAAATAGGATGCTATGATTGCGAATGGTCTGGGTCAGCCTCAGTTGCCAGGGAGAGAGATAGAGTCAGTGGCTAGGGAATGGAGTTTGTGTGGGGGGGGGGCGGTGCACTGAAGGCAATGGTTTCGGTCTTCCCAATAGTTAGTTGGAGGAAAATATATCTGCTCATTCAGTACTGGGTGTTGGACAAGCAAGGTGACAAATCAGAGGCGGTGGAGGGGTTGAGAGAGGTGGTGGTGAGGTAGAGCTGGCTGTTGTCAGCGTACATGTGGAACCTGACGTGTTTTCATATGATGTCGCTGAGGGGCAGCATGTAGATGAGAAATAGGAGGGGGCCAAGGAATGATCCTGGAGAGACTCCAGAGGCAGCGGTGTGGGAGTGGGAAGAGAAGCAGGTGATTCTCTGGCTATGACTAGATAGATAGGAATGGAACTAGGCGAGGGCAGTCCCACTCAGCTGGGTGACGGAGGAGAGGCGTTGGAGGCGGATGGTCTGGTCAACCGTGTCAAAGGCTGCAGACAGGTCGAGAAGGACGAGGAGGGATAGTTTACCATGGTTCCAGTCACAGAGGATGTAATTTGTGACTTTGATGAGAGCTGTTTCGATACTGTGGCAGAGGTAGAAACCTGATTGGAAGTGTTCAAACATGGAGTTGCGGGAAAGATGGGCACGGATTTGGGAGGTGACAACGCATTCAATGACTTTGAAGAGGAAAGGGAGGTTGGAGATGGGGCAGTAGTTTGCAAACACAGATGGGTCAAGGGTGTTTTTTTTGAGGGGAGATGATGACGGCAGATTTGATGAGGAGGGGACAATACTAGAGGAGAGGGAACCATTAACAATATCAGCTAACATGGAGGCCAGGAAGGGAAGTTGGGTGGTGTAAAGTCTGTGGGTTGTACAGTTAATAACGACACAGACTTCAGGAGTAACAAACAAACAGGTCTTTACTATTCAGAGGTCAGGGCGAATCTGCCCCAGTTATCCTGCCACAACACTTATATACTGGTGTGGTCACTGTCGGTATTACAGTATACAGAAGCCAAACAAATAGTGCCACACCTAAAGTAGTTCTCTTGAAGGTGAACGGTTACATTCAATAGTTCCCTTAAAGGTAGACGGGTACATACACTACAATCCTCCCTTTTTAGCTTATTACTTACAGAGTCCCCGTTAAACATACATATCTTCAACTTCATATAAAACAATTTACAGATATAATCTCGGTGGAACAGTTCATAGATTCAGTCTCTGATCTTGACTCGTTCCGAACAGCATCTCTTTGGTGTAGCCGGTTCACATGGCTAGCGTGACTCCTCCATAGCCTTTTTCTTGACGTAACAGCTTGAACTTTCGTCCTGTTGAACCAGCAGTGCGGACTTTTACAACCAACTGGCTGTCTTGATAATTTCCGGTTTTTCAACTAATTCAGCTCCTTTCGTAGTGTCCCGCCTGAGATGGTAGAAGTGATAATATTTTAGACGGTTATTATCTTCTGCTTCTTCTTTTTCTTTTCTGCCTTTTTGAAACTCTCGGAGCTCCTTTCTCGGCTGCCAGCTGTAGCGCCACCAACTCTCTATGTTCCTTAGACCTTAAGTGCTTCATCCGGATTTCAGCACTTTGGGAGTTTTCATCACAAACTGAGCAGACCAGATCCTCGTAATATTCAGTGTCACTCAACAGGTCATGGTGATACTCGGGTTCGTCCTGAGTTAGGCCAGCGAGAGGGCCTTCTACTTCCTCCTTACCCATCTGGACGTTAGCTGACTGTGGTTCCTTCCCTAGACATCTTTCTTGAAAAGACTTCTTCATGCATTCAATTTCATCCCGCTCTTCCTGGGTTGTCTGCCATTCCTTCACTACTGACCTCATTTGTGAGTTCAATACCTTCCCTTCCATCGGGGATTGCGTTATCAGGCTATTTAATCCTTCTACTGAAGCAGCTGTTTCAACATTCTTCTGTTCACATTGACGTGATTCAACGAACTCTTTATAGAGTAAACTGTAATACAAAATCTGTGTTGCCACCTCAGTTATTTCCGTAACTTTTGGGAGCTCCGAATTCCTTCCCTTTGAAGATTGAAGCTCGTGTTCCCATTGTGGAGTCTTGTCTCTCAGCATGTGAAGGAGTTGGCTGACCGTTAACTCTTCCACGGGGACTCTGTGGATCAGAGTCTTCTCCATTTCATCCACCTTTCCCTCCAATGCTTTCACCTTCCTTTCCTCTTGTACTTTGGTTTCAAGCGCTCGAAGAAGTTGCGCCTTGATGCTCCCTAGCTCATGTTCAGGGCCCATTCTTACAGTCTCTGTGTTTCTTACAGTTTCCTTTCCTTCCACTGAAAGGATTCCCAGTTGAATTTGTTCTTCAAGTCGTTGAACCTCGGTCATTGCCGCCTCATATTTGACTTGGGTTTCCTTCAATATTTTTATGAGTTCTTGGACATCTTGTCTTTCATGTTCTGCCATGTCTTTCACCTCTAAATTCTCATCTATGGATGGAACTTCTACCGATGAGTCTGTCTTGGCCTTGAGCTCATCAAGAATTTCCTGCAGCCTTTGGACTTCTTGCTCATGTTCAACCTTTAGTTGTTCATATGCTTCTACTGAAACTAGCTTTTCGGAGGTTGCCGAGTTAATCCCCTCCAGAATTGTAGCCTGGGCCTGTTCATACTGTTCTTTCAACTTCTCACACTCTGCTTGTAAGGAGTCGTAGAGAAGAACTGGAATAAAATCCTGGCTTCCTGAAGATTCCTCTTCATTTGCTTCTTTCGCAATTTCCTGTTGGAATTCAGCCAAGGCTGCTATGCTATCTGCCTCTTGAAGTCTCACTGCCATCAAATCTTCTTTATTCTTGCAGTCTATCTCAGCCATTTTCCGTTTACTTTCATTTAACTGAGTCAGTAGACCCTTATTCTGGGCTGAGAGATATTGCACCTTCTCATGTAGACCATAGCACTCCTTCTCTGCTCGACATAGCTGGTTACTGCTGATTTGGTTCTGTGTTTCAAGTTCCAACATCCTTTGCTTAGCTTCTTTCAGTTTCGCCCCTATAAGCTCCTCTTGCAACATGGCCACATTATTCACATCAGGTAAAGAAGCGTTTCTCTTTTCCATGTCCAAGATTCTTTTCTGCATCTCTTTAAGTGCACACTGCGATTCAGCTTCTCTTAACCTTGCCTGCACTAGCTCCGTCTCCAATTGCAGAACAAAATCCTCAGTGTAGCGTGGTTTGCCTTTATGCTGTATCTCTCGATCATGCAAATATTCTAACTCCTGAACATCATAAGGGAGATGTGATCGGTAATTGGTCACGATGGCTCTATGGTCGCTCTCTGCTTGAGCCAGCAGGTTCTGTTGTCTTTCCAGACTCTCCCATTCGGTGTCATAGAACTTTTCATTGTTTTCATCTCTTGTACGATACGGTAACTTAATTGTTCTAATTGTTGTCGTACTTTGAAATAACGTTGAGTTCGAGCCCGGTGTTCCTCCGTAATGCATATGTCTGTAACTTGAACAGACTCAGAATTCTCTGTCTTTATGCACGCCATCGTTTTTCCAACCTTAGTCAGTGAGTTCATGTTAACCTTGTTTTTCATACGTGGGCTGGACTTATCGTCTTCCGGCTCAGAGTCTGAGCTGCTTGTCTGCACCAAGTCCTCACTCGTCATTGCTTGTAGGTAGTGCCATTCCATGTCTATTTTCTTGATCCACTCCCGTCCTAGAAGTGGTGGTCCTCCCTCAGGTAGTACGTGCAAGTTCATTCTTGGGTGTACTTTACCCCTATCTCTCACCTTGACTCTTATTTTTCCCATGGGGTATACTTTATGCCCCGTGTATGTCTGCAATACGAACTTGGTATCTCTTAAGGGTATGTGTGGGAATAGCCGGTGGTAATCCCTTCGATTTATGACTGATACAGCTGATCCAGTGTCCAACTCCATTTTCACTTGGACTCCAGCTATTTTTAGCATGACCCAGATAGTTTGTAGGTCAGCTTCCTTACTCACATGGTGGATACTCAGACTACCCAGCTCCTGGCCGTTTGGATCTGAGTCTGGATTCTGTTCGTCTGAACTCTTCTCAGCCCCCTTGTATACCTTGTTGTACTTTTCTTGTGATGGCTTCCTTTTGTTGTTGGTCTTCTTCCCTGACCGGCATACCTTAGCGATGTGACCCAGTTTGCCACATTTCCTACATTCTTGGTTCTTAAACCAGCATTGATTCTGGTCGTGTGTTGTCTTCCCACAACGATAGCATTTTGTTGTACTCGAGGTAATTTGGTCCACCCCGAGTGCCGCCGCCTTTAGTTGCATTTCCGCCGTTCCTTTCGCTGCGGCTTCATGTGATGCGGCTATAAGGACAGCCCTGTCAAGTGTAAGGTCGTTCTCTTTGAGTAGGCGCTTTTGCGTCCCTTCCTTGGACAATCCGCCTACGAACTTGTCTCGCAGTGCCTCTGTCAGATTCCCTCTGAACTGGCAGTATTTCGCTAGCCTACGCAGTTTGACCAAGTATTCTGCGTTGTTTTCGTCTTTCCGTTGCGTTCTTGCATAGAATTTGAATCGTTCAGCCAACATCAACGGTGTGGGGTTCAAGTGGTCCTTCAGAACAGCCACAATCTCTTCGAAAGACTGATCCGCCGGTTTAGCTGGTGCTAGTAAATCCTTCAAGAGCCCGTATGTCTTTGCGCCCATCGAGTTTAACAATGTTATCGCCTTGTCGTCTTCCTCTATTTTGTTGGCTTCACAATAGATCTCGATGCGTTCCACGTACGTGGCCCAGTCTTCTATCTCAGAATTAAAATCGTTAATATTCCCTCGCTTAGGCATCTTCCTTTCCTTGGAGCAGCACAGTATTTCTTTAAGTATTATTTATTATCTGTTTATTTCTAAAATGGCGGTTTTCCCGCGAAAATGGCGGTTTCCCGCTCTTCCTTTCTCTCCCCGCCCACTTCAATGGCGGTTTCCCGCCTCTGTCGTCTTCTCCGCCTAATGGCGGCTTTCCGCGTTTCTTCCTGGTGGAAGGGGTACGCTTTCCCCACAGCGGACAGGTTCAGCTGCTGGGCTGGCTCTCGCACAGCTCCCCTTACTCGGCTCTGTCTTTTCCTCCCGCCCGCACGGCTCTACCGGTGCTGGGTACACCCCGTTAATGGAGGACAGTTCAGCCGCTGGACTGGCTCTCGCGCAGTCTCTCTCTCCGTACCCGGCTCTGTCGCTCTCTCCCCCGCACGTTCGGTTCTACCGGCTCTGGGTACCCCGTTGGTGGAGAACAGTTCAGCCGCTGGACTGGCTCTCGCGCAGTCTCTCTCCCCTTGTTCGGCTGTTGGGTGTGAATAGGGTCGAGGAAGCAGCAGATGGGTCTCATGGACAATAAGCTCAAGAGTGGGCATGAGGGGCGATAGGAGAGAAACTAGATAAAGATGCGAGTTCAGGGCTAGGGCAGGGGGGAACCTTAGAGGAAGTTTGGCCTGGTGGCCTAGGGGAAGGGAGGGAAATGGCAGAGGCAGCTGATCGGATGGTCTCAATCTTAGTGACAAAGAAGTCCATGAGCTCCTCGCACTTGTTATTGGAGTTGAGGTAACAAGAGTGATTTATAAATTTAGATGAATCAGAAGGACATGGGTTTGAGCCCCACTCCAGAGACTTCAGCACATTATCCAGGCTGACACTTCAGTGCAGTACTGGTACTGAGGGCAGTGCTGTACTGTTGGAGGTGCCGTCTTATGGATGAGACATTAAACCGAGGCCCCGTCTACACTCTCAAGTGGGCATAAAAGATCTCATGGCACTATTTCGGAGAAGAGTTCTCCCTGTCTCCTGCCCAATATTTATCCCTCAATCAACGCCACTAAAAACAGATCTGGTCATTATCACATTGCTGTTCGTGGGAGCTTGCTGTGCGCAAAATGGCTGCCGTGTTTCCTACATCACAACAGTGACTACACTTCAAATGTATGTCATTGGTTGTAAAGTGCTTTAGTACATCCTGAGGTTGTGAAAGGTGTTATATAGATGCAAGTCTTTCTTTCTTTCAGCTGACTGATACAGTTTGCATGAGCTTAGGCTGGAGATAGTCCTTCAAATAACTATATATTTCACTCCTTCCTCTGTGTGGTCTCCATTGATCAAATCCTTTGAATAGTAAGGTTGCGTTTGCAGCAAATTACCATGGACGGAAACTAAACACTATCAGGTATTTGTTTGCCACTAACATATTCATGCCTTTCTCAAAGCTTTGTGTAGATTGGTTGAGAGCACAACTATCCTTTAGCTGGACTTATACACACATACTGCAGTCAATTTCAGATGCTGAAACCACACAATAAGGAATGGTCACGTCTGTGTGTCTCAATGAATGAATGAACTGTGCTGTCTTCAGCAGTGAATGGTCCTCAGCTCCGCACAGGGTCTCAATGCGAAACTCAAAGCAGTGAATGAAAAGTCCTGAAAAGGCAAGTTTCAGTTTATTCAGAAGAGGCTGCATGTACTTGTACAATAGTGAGAAAATGCAGGCGACTGACTTATTACTTAATTTATATACCCGTCATGTGTTATGTGGTACAGTATATAAATTAATTAAAATAAAGTGCTGACCCTAAATTGTTATTCTGCATAGTCTCTCAAAACCTGCATTGTCTCTCTGGACCTGGTCTCGTTTCTGCGACAACCACTCCCGTCTCTGGTATCGCTGTTACCCTCCCTGTGACTAGTGCTGTCTCTCTCCCCGCACTGTTACCCTCCCTGTGACTAGAGCTGTCTCTCTCGGCACTGTTACCCTCCCTGTGACTAGTGCTGTCTCGCTCCGCACTGTTACCCTCCCTGTGACTAGTGCTGTCTCTCTCTCCGCACTGTTACCCTCCCTGTGATTAGTGCTGTCTCGCTCCGCACTGTTACCCTCCCTGTGACTAGTGCTGTCTCTCTCTCCGCACTGTTACCCTCCCTGTGACTAGTGCTGTCTCTCTCCCCGCACTGTTACCCTCCCTGTGACTAGTGCTGTCTCTCTCCCCGCACTGTTACCCTCCCTGTGACTAGTGTGATGAAATATATTCCATTCATCACTGCCTGTGACTGTGGTCGGTTTCAGTGTCATTTCCCTTCCCCCAGTCCTCATTGTATTATGTATTGGAATGTGCTGGGTGTAGGGCTCCGCCCATACCTGGCCCCTTTTGTAAGCTGGCTCAGTGTGGCCTCAGCCTCCAGAAGGAAGACATCTCTCTCTTTTACATGTTACTTTCTAAGTTAATAAAAGCCTTATTTTGTTTCGCTAACATCGAGTCTCGGAACTTATTGAGGCACATCAATTTTATTAACTTATTTTTCAACACTATGGACCAACTCCTGAAACCCGAACGTTTGGATTTGGATCAACATGCTCCGGACGCATCAGCACGCTTCGGACACTGGTTTGAGTGTATGGAATTCTTCCTGGACAATTCCGCAGCCGTCAAAGACGCTACGGACGCTGCGAGGATGAGACTCAGAATTCTGCGGAATTGGGTAAGCCACCGGGTTTACCCCCTCATCCAAGACGCCGATACGTACCTGGCCGCCTGCGACATCTTAAAGGCGCATTACCAGCAGCCTACGAATGAGGTGTATGCTAGGCATCTACTCGCTACTCGCGCACAGCGACCTGGGGAATCGGTGGAGGAGTTCCTAAGCATCCTGAAAATGCTTGGCAAAGACTGTAAGTGCCGAGATGTAAAAGCCGCAGTGTACACCGACGAGCTTGTTCGCGATGCCTTTATCACAGGCCTCAGCTCCACTTACATCCGGCAAAGACTGCTGGAAAAAACGGGGTTGGACCTGAAACAGGCTGCGGACACCGCGCGGTCCCTGGATGTGGCCCAGAGAAACTCGGACGCCTACTCTTCAGCCCGCGCCGTCCACGCTGCCACGTGCGCACCGAGGGCGCCGCCATCTTGGAAGGCATCTTCCCCGCCCGGCAGCCCGACACCAGCGGGGCCCAGCTCTCCCCCCAGAAGCCCTACGACAGCCGCGACGCGTCAGGGACCCAACTGCTACTTCTGCGGGCAGCCAAAGCACACCAGAAACCTGTGCCCGGCGAAAGGCACCACCTGCTTTAAGTGCGGTAAGAAGGGGCACTTCGGGAAGGTGTGCAGAGGGAACCCCGCCAGAAAACCAACTGCCGGAAAACCCGCAACCGCCGCGTGTGCGCCGTGGGAGCGGCCATCTTGGACGCCATCTTGCCCGACCTCGTGGGGTCCGCCATCTTATGAGCAGACAGCGTGGACGCCATCTTGTATCGATCAGGGCCCTACAGTGGCATCAGTCACAGTGGACCAGACCAGGCCGCACCCGCTATCCAAATCAATGGTGGACATCGAGGTAAACGGGTGCCGGGTTAAATGCTTAATTGACAGTGGAAGCACGGAGAGTTTTATCCACCCTGAACTGGCACAGCAACTCTCCCTAAAGGTGGTCCCTACTCAGGGTACCATTTCTATGGCTGATAAAACCCAGACATCGACCATTCTGGGTTACTGCACGGTACAATTGGGCGTTAACGGAACTGTATACGATAATTTTAAAGTGTTAATCATGAAGAACCTATGTGCGAGCATGATCTTGGGCCTGGATTTCCAGTGCAACCACCAAAGCATCATGCTCAAGTATGGTGGGTCCCAGCCGCCCCTCACAGTGTGCGGTCTGGCTACCCTGAAGGTAAAGCCACCTTCGCTATTCGCGAACCTTACCCCTAACTGCCGGCCAATAGCGACCAAAAGCAGGAGGTACAGCTGGGAGGACAGGCGGTTTATCGCGACCGAGGTAGACAGGCTCCTGAAAGAGCGCATTATTGAACGCAGCAACAGCCCGTGGCGCGCCCAAGTGGTAGTGGTAAGGGGTAGCGAGAAGAAACGGATGGTGATCGACTATAGTCAAACGATCAACAGGTACACCCAACTAGACGCCTACCCGCTACCCCGCATATCAGAAATGGTGAACCAAATCGCCCAATACCGGGTGTTCTCCACCATCGACCTCAAGTCAGCGTACCACCAGCTCCCTATCAGAACAGAGGACCGCCCGTACACCGCCTTCGAGGCGAACGGACGCCTCTACCAATTCCTCAGAGTCCCCTTTGGGGTGACGAATGGGGTCTCGGTCTTTCAGAGGGAGATGGACCGCATGGTCGATGACCACCACTTGCAGGCAACCTTCCCCTACCTCGACAAAGTCACCATCTGCGGCCACAATCAGCAGGATCACGACTCGAACCTCGAGAGGTTCCTGGAAACCGCACAAAAACTCAACCTCACCTACAACGAGGACAAGTGCGTTTTCAACACCACGCGCCTCTGCATACTAGGCAGCGTGGTGGAGAATGGGGAAATCGGACCAGACCCCGACCGATTGCGCCCCCTACGGGAGCTGCCCCTGCCCAACACTCCCAAAGCCCTGAAAAGGTGCCTGGGGTTATTTTCTTATTATTCCCAATGGGTCCCCAACTACTCCGACAAAGCCCGCCCCCTCTTGAAAGCATCCTCTTTTCCGCTCTCTGCTGAGGCCCACGCCGCCTTCAAAAGCATTAAGCAGGATATTGAGCGGGCCACGCTACAGGCAGTGGACGAGAACACTCCATTTCAAGTGGAAAGTGATGCGTCTGACTTCGCCTTGGCGGCCACCCTCAACCAGGCGGGGCGGCCCGTAGCTTTCTTCTCGAGGACCCTCCAAGGGCTCGAGATCAGACACTCCTCCGTGGAAAAGGAGGCCCAAGCCATCGTGGAGGCAGTGCGCCACTGGCGCCACTACCTAGCCGGCAAACGCTTCACCCTACTTACCGACCAGCGGTCGGTAGCGTTTATGTTCAACAATAAACAGAGGGGGAAGATTAAAAATGATAAGATTCTTAGGTGGCGGATCGAGCTCTCCACCTTCGAGTACGACATCATTTACCGGCCAGGGGCCCTTAACGAATCCCCTGACGCCCTCTCACGAGGGATGTGTGCCAGCGCCACCGGGGATCGGCTACAGACCCTCCACAACGACCTCTGCCACCCAGGGGTCACGCGGCTGTTCCACTTCATAAAGTCCCGTAACTTACCCTACTTGATTGAGGAAGTTCGGTCTCTGACCAGGAACTGCCGCACTTGCGCTGAGTGCAAGCCTCGGTTCTACCGCCCAGATAGAGCCCACTTAATCAAAGCTACACGGCCCTTTGAGCGGCTCAGCTTAGATTTCAAGGGCCCCCTCCCGACCGTCGACCGCAATGTTTACTTCCTGAACATTGTGGACGAATACTCCCGGTTCCCATTCGCCTTCCCCTGCCCAGACATGACCAGCGCCACAGTCATTAAATGCCTCAACAGCCTGTTCTGCCTGTTCGGTATGCCGAGCTACATCCATACGGATAGGGGGGCGTCCTTCATGAGTGAAGAGCTACGCCAGTACATGCTGTCCAAGGGGATCGCCACGAGCCGTACCACCAGCTACAACCCCCGGGGTAACGGCCAGGTGGAGCGAGAGAACGGGACAGTGTGGAAAGCAGTCACTCTAGCTCTAAGGACCAAGGGCCTCCCTATCTCCCGCTGGCAGGAAGTCCTCTCGGATGTGCTCCATTCGATACGGTCGCTATTGTGTACGGCCACTAATGCCACGCCTCATGAACGTATGTTTGTCTTTCCCCGGAAATCCACCTCAGGTGTATCCATGCCGTCATGGCTCTCCACCCCAGGTCCGGTACTCGTGCGAAGGCATGTGAGGGGCCACAAGACGGACCCTCTCGTGGAGCCAGTACACCTACTCCATGCCAACCCCCAATACGCATATGTCCGGCACGCCGACGGAAGGGAGGACACCGTGTCCATAAAAGACGTCGCCCCAGCCGGCATCGACAACAACCACGGCAATAGCAGCGACAACGATCACAGCAATTCTTACCCACCCACTACTCTTTTCAACGATCACAGCAACCCTTACCCACCCACTACTCTTTCATCACCCCCGGAAGAACATCGACCAACGGCACCCCCACCAACTACCCCTTCAACAACCCTGGTGGCACCCCCGGCAGAGACCCAGGAGGCTACCGGGGACACCCAGCCGACACCCGCGGCACCACGTCGGTCGCAGAGGACTATCAAACCCCCGAACAGACTAAATCTATAGAAGGGGTGAATGTGATGAAATATATTCCATTCATCACTGCCTGTGACTGTGGTCGGTTTCAGTGTCATTTCCCTTCCCCCAGTCCTCATTGTATTATGTATTGGAATGTGCTGGAATGTGCTGTGTGTAGGGCTCCGCCCATACCTGGCCCCTTTTGTAAGCTGGCTCAGTGTGGCCTCAGCCTCCAGAAGGAAGGCATCTCTCTCTTTTACGTGTTACTTTCTAAGTTAATAAAAGCCTTATTTTGTTTCGCTAACATCGAGTCTCGGAACTTATTCAGGCACATTAACTAGTGCTGTCTCTCGCTCCGCACTGTTACCCTCCCTGTGTCTAGTGCTGTCTCGCTCCGCACTGTTACCCTCCCTGTGACTAGTGCTGTCTCTCTCCGCACTGTTACCCTCCCTGTGACTAGTGCTGTCTCTCTCCCTGCACTGTTACCCTCCCTGTGACTAATGCTGTCCCTCTCCCCGCACTGTTACCCTCCCTGTGACTAGTGCTGTCTCTCTCCCCGCACTGTTACCCTCCCTGTGACTAGTGCTGTCTCTCTCCCCGCACTGTTACCCTCCCTGTGACTAGTGCTGTCTCTCTCTCCGCACTGTTACCCTCCCTGTGACTAGTGCTGTCTCTCTCTCCGCACTGTTACCCTCCCTGTGACTAGTGCTGTCTTGCTCCGCACTGTTACCCTCCCTGTGACTAGTGCTGTCTCTCTCCCCGCACTGTTACCCTCCCTGTGGCTAGTGCTGTCTCTCTCCCCACACTGTTACCCTCCCTGTGACTAGTGCTGTCTCGCTCCGCACTGTTACCCTCCCTGTGACTAGTGCTGTCGCGCTCCGCACTGTTACCCTCCCTGTGACTAGTGCTGTCTCTCTCCGCACTGTTACCCTCCCTTTGACTAGTGCTGTCCCTCTCTCCACACTGTTACCCTCCCTGTGACTAGTGCTGTCTCTCTCTCTGCACTGTTACCCTCCCTGTGACTAGTGCTGTCTCGCTCCGCACTGTTACCCTCCCTGTGACGAGTGCTGTCTCTCTCCCCGCACTGTTACCCTCCCTGTGACTAGTGCTGTCTCTCTCCCCGCACTGTTACCCTCCCTGTGACTAGTGCTGGCTCTCTCCGCACTGTTACCCTCCCTGTGACTAGTGCTGTCTCTCCCCGCACTGTTACCCTCCCTGTGACTAGTGCTGTCTCACTCCCCGCACTGTTACGCTCCCTGTGACTAGTGCTGTCTCTCTCCGCACTGTTACCCTCCCTGTGACTAGTGCTGTCTCTCTCTCCGCACTGTTACCCTCCCTGTGACTAGTGCTGTCTCTCTCTCCGCACTGTTACCCTCCCTGTGACTAGTGCTGTCTTGCTCCGCACTGTTACCCTCCCTGTGACTAGTGCTGTCTCTCTCCCCGCACTGTTACCCTCCCTGTGACTAGTGCTGTCTCGCTCCGCACTGTTACCCTCCCTGTGACAAGAGCTGTCTCTCTCCCCGCACTGTTACCCTCCCTGTGACTAGTGCTGTATCTCTCTCCACACTGTTACCCTCCCTGTGACCAGTGCTGTCTCTCTCCACACTGTTACCCTCCCTGTGACTTGTGCTGTCTCTCTCCCCGCACTGTTACCCTCCCTGTGACTCGTGCTGTCTCGCTCCGCACTGTTACCCTCCCTGTGACTAGTGCTGTCTCACTCCATTCTGTTACCCTCTCTGTGACTAGTGCTGTCCCTCTCTCCGCACTGTTACCCTCCCTGTGACTAGTGCTGTCTCACTCCGCACTGTTACCCTCCCTGTGACTAGTGCTGTCTCTCTCCCCGCACTGTTACCCTCCCTGTGACTAGTGCTGTCTCTCTCTGCACTGTTACCCTCCCTGTGACTAGTGCTGTCTCTCTCTCTGCACTGTTACCCTCCCTGTGACTAGTGCTGTCTCACTCCATACTGTTACCCTCCCTGTGACTAGTGCTGTCTCTCTCTCCGCACTGTTACCCTCCCTGTGACTAGTGCTGTCTCTCTCCCCGCACTGTTACCCTCCCTGTGACTAGTGCTGTCTCTCTCCGCACTGTTACCCTCCCTGTGACTAGTGCTGTCTCTCTCTCCTCACTGTTACCCTCCCTGTGACTAGTGCTGTCTCGCTCCGCACTGTTACCCTCCCTGTGACTAGAGCTGTCTCTCTCTCCGCACTGTTACCCTCCCTGTGACTAGTGCTGTCTCTCCCCGCACTGTTACCCTCCCTGTGACTAGTGCTGTCTCTCTCTCCGCACTGTTACCCTCCCTGTGACTAGTGCTGTCTCTCTCCCCGCACTGTTACCCTCCCTGTGACTAGTGCTGTCTCGCTCCGCACTGTTACCCTCCCTGTGACTAGTGCTGTCTCTCTCCGCACTGTTACCCTCCCTGTGACTAGTGCTGTCTCGCTCCACGCTGTTACCCTCCCTGTGACTAGTGCTGTCTCTCTCCGCACTGTTACCCTCCCTGTGACTAGTGCTGTCTCTCCCCGCACTGTTACCCTCCCTGTGACTAGTGCTGTCTCGCTCCGCACTGTTACCCTCCCTGTGACTAGTGCTGTCTCTCTCCCCGCACTGTTACCCTCCCTGTGACTAGTGCTGTCTTGCTCCGCACTGTTACCCTCCCTGTGACTAGTGCTGTCTCTCTCCACACTTTTACCCTCCCTGTGACCAGTGCTGTCTCGCTCCGCACTGTTGCCCTCCCTGTGACTAGTGCTGTCTCTCTCCCCACACTCTTACCCACCTGTGACTAGTGCTGTCTCTCTTTCTGCACTGTTACCCTCCCTGTGACTAGTCCTCACTCTCCCCGCACTGTTAAGGGGAATAGATAGGCGTTCCTGCGGCCACAAACGAGACTCCAGGATGGTGTGTTGCCTCCCTGGTGCAAGGGTCAAGGATGTCTCAGAGCGGCTGCAGAACATCTTGGAAGGGGAAGGTGAACAGCCAGTTGTCGTGGTGCATATAGGCACCAACGATATAGGTAAAAAGCGGGATGAGGTCCTAAAAGCGGAATATAGGGAGTTAGGAGGTAAATTAAAAAATAGGACCTCTAAGGTAGTAATCTCAGGATGGCTACCAGTGCCACGTGCTAGTCAGAGTAGAAATAGAAGGATATTTCAGATGAATACATGGCTAGAGGAATGGTGCAAGGGGGAGGGAGTCAAGTTCCTGGGACATTGGAACCAGTTCTGGGGGAGGTGGGACCAGTTCAAACCAGACAGGTTGCACCTGAGCAGGGCTGGAACCAATGTCCTAGGGAGAGTGTTTGCTAGTGCTCTGGGGGAGGGTTTAAACTAAAATGGCAGGGGGTTGGGACTCTGAGCAGGGAGACAGAAGAAAGGGAAACAAGGATAAAAGCAAAAGATAGGAAGGAGAAAAACAAAAGTGGCAGTCAGAGAAATCAACGGTTTAAATCAAACATGGCCACAGTAAGTAATAATTCTAATAGGTCTAAGAGCGTTAAAAAAACAAGCCTGAAGGATTTGTGTCTTAATGCGAGGAGCATTCGTAATAAGGTGGATGAATTGGCTGCGCAAATAGAGGTAAACGAATATGATTTGGTTGGGATTATGGAAACATGGCTCAAGGATGGCCAAGGCTGGGAACTCAACATCCAGGGGTATTCAATATTCAGGAAAGATAGGCAAAAAGGAAAGGGAGGTGGGGTAGCATTACTGGTTAAAGAAGGGATTAACACAATTGTAAGGAAGGATATTAGCTCTGATGATGTGGAATCTGTATGGGTAGAATTGAGAAATACTAAGGGGCAGAAAACATTAGTGGGAGTGGTATATAGACCTCCAAATAGTAATGTGGAGGTTGGGGATGGCATTAAAAAGGGAAATTAAAGAAGCGTGCAATAAGGGCACAGCAGTCATCATGGGTGACTTTAATCTACATATAGATTGGGCTAACCAAATTAGTAACAATACTGTGGAGGAGGAATTCCTGGAGTGTTTACGGGATGGTTTCCTGGACCAACATGTCGAGGAACCAACCAGAGATCAGGCCATCTTAGACTGGGTATTACGTAACGAGAAAGGATTAATTAGCAATCTTGTTGTACGCGGCCCCTTGGGTCGGAGCGATCATAATATGATCGAACTCTTCATTAAGATGGAGAATGAAGTAGTTGACTCAGAGACTAGGGTCCTAAATTTAAATAAAGGAAACTACGATGGTCTGAGGAGCGAGTTGGGTAGGATTGATTGGGGAATGTCACTCAAAGGGTTGATGGTGGATAGGCAATGGCAAACATTCAAAGACCGAATGGATGAACTACAGAATTTGTTCATCCCAGTTTGGCATAAAAATAAAACAAAAAAGGTGACTCAACCGTGGCTAACAAGGAAAATTAGGGATAGCATTAAATCCAAGGAGAGGACATATAAATTGGCCAGAAAAAGCAATAATCCTGAGGATTCGGAGCAGTTTAGGATTCAACAAAGGAGGACAAAGGGATTAATTAAGAAGGAGATAATAGAATATGAGAGTAAGCTTTCAGGGAACATAAAAACTGACTGTAAAAGCTTTTATAGATATGTGAAGAGAAAAAGATTAGTGAAGTCAAGCGTAGGTCCCTTGCAGTCAGAA
The DNA here is from genome assembly GCF_052327205.1 of Somniosus microcephalus. Lineage (NCBI taxonomy): Eukaryota > Metazoa > Chordata > Chondrichthyes > Squaliformes > Somniosidae > Somniosus > Somniosus microcephalus. The sequence continues at coordinate 4,686,155 of NC_141011.1, read as the reverse complement.
TCAGGGGAATTTATAATGGGGAACAAAGAAATGGCAGACCAACTAAATACATATTTTGGTTCTGTCTTCACAAAGGAGGACACAAATAACCTCCCAGAGATGCCGGGGAACATAGGGTCTGATGAAAGGGTGGAACTGAAAGAAATCAGTATTTGTAGGGAAATGGTGTTAGGAAAATTGATGGGACTAAAGGCCGATAAATCCCCAGGGCCTGATAATCTACATCCTAGGGTACTTAAGGAAGTGGCCCGAGAAATAGTAGATGCATTGCTGGTCATCTTCCAGAACTCGATAGACTCTGGAACAGTACCCATGGATTGGAGGGTAGCTAATGTTACCCCACTATTCAAAAAATGTGGTAGAGAAAAAGCGGGGAATTATAGACCGGTAAGCCTGACATCAGTAGTGGGGAAAATGCTAGTGTCCATTCTAAAAGATGTAATAGCAGAGCACTTGGAAAGCAGCGACAGGATCAGACAAAGTCAACATGGATTTACAAAAGGTAAATCGTGCTTGACTAATCAATGGAATTTTTTGAGGATGTAACTGGTAAAATAGATAAGGGAGAACCAGTGGATGTGGTGTATTTGGACTTTCAGAAGGCTTTCGATAAGGTCCCGCATAAGAGATTAGCGTGCAAAATTAAGGCACATGGGATTGGGGGCAAGGTATTGACTTGGATAGAGAACTGGTTGGCGGATAGAAAGCAGAGAGTTGGAATAAACGGGTCATTTTCCGAGTGGCAGGCAGTGACTAGTGGAGTACCGCAAGGATTGGTCCTTGGACCCCAGCTGTTCACAATATGCATTAATGATCTGGACGAGGGAACTGGATGTAATATCTCCAAATTTGCAGATGACACAAAGCTGGGTGGGAGGGTATGGTGTGAGGAGGATGTCGTGAAACTCCAGTACGATTTGGACAGGTTGGGTGATTGGGCAGAAACATGGCAAATGCACTATAATGTGGATAAATGTGAGGTTATCCAGTTTGGTGGCAAAAACAGGAAGGCAGATTATTATTTGAATGGCAATAGATTGGGAGAAGGGGAAGTGCAAAGAGACCTGGGTGTTCTTGTGCACCAGTCGCTGAAGGTAAGCATGCAGGTGCAGCAGGCGGTTAAGAAGCCAAATAGTATGTTGGTCTTCATAGCAAGAGGGTTCGAGTACAGGAACAAAGGATGTCTTGCTGCAGTTGAACAGGGCCTTGGTGAGACCACACCTTGAGTACTGTGTGCAGTTTGGTCGCCTTATCTGAGGAAGGATGGTCTTGCCATGGAAGGAGTGCAGCGAAGATTCACCAGGCTGATACCTGGGATGGCAGGAATGACGTATGAGGAGAGATTGTGTCGATTGGGCTTATACTCACTGGAGTTTAGAAGATTGAGAGGGGATCTTATCGAAACCTATAAAATTCTGTCAGGCCTGGACAGACTAGATGCAGGAAGGATGTTTCTGATGGCTGGGGAGTCCAGAACCAGGGGTCATAGACTAAGGATAAGGGGTAAGCCATTTAGGACAGAAATGAGGAGGAATTTCTTCACCCAGAGAGTGGTGAACCTGCGGAATTCTCTGCCACAGAGGGCGGTGGAGGCCAGTTCATTAAACATATTCAAGAAGGAGTTGGATATATTTCTTAAGGCTAAAGGGATCAAGGGATATGGGGAGAAGGCAGGGACAGGGTACTGAATTTGGATGATCAGCCATGATCTCATTGAATGGCGGAACAGGCTCGAAGGACTAAATGGCCTACTCCTGCTCCTACCTTCGATGTTTCGATGTTTCTATATTACCCTCCCTGTGACTAGTGCTGGCTCACTCCACACTGTTACCCTCCCTGTGACTAGAGTTGTCTCTCTCCTTACTGGTACCCTCTCTGTGACTAGAGTTGTCTCTCTCTCCTCACTGTTACCCTCCCTGTGACTAGTGCTGTCTCGCTCTGCACTGTTACCCTCCCTGTGACAAGTGCTGTCTCTCTCCGCACTGTTACCCTCCCTGTGACTAGTGCTGTCTCTCTCCTCACTGTTACACTCCCTGTGACTAGTGCTGTCTCGCTCTGCACTGTTAGCCTCCCTGTGACTAGTGCTGTCTCTCTCGCTCCGCACTTTTACCCTCCCTGTGACTAGTGCTGTCTCTCTTTCCGCACTTTTACCCTCCCTGTGACTAGTGCTGTCTCTCTCTCCGCACTGTTACCCTCCCTGTGACTAGTGCTGTCTCTCTCTCCGCACTGTTACCCTCCCTGTGACTAGTGCTGTCTCTCTCTCCGCACTGTTACCCTCCCTGTGACTAGTGCTGTCTCTCTCTCCGCACTGTTACCCTCCCTGTGACTAGTGCTGTCTCTCTCCGCACTGTTACCCTTCCTGTGACCAGTGCTGTCTCTCTCCGCACTGTTACCCTCCCTGTGACTAGTGCTGTCTCTCTCCCCGCACTGTTACCCTCCCTGTGGCTAGTGCTGTCTCTCTCCCCGCACTGTTACCCTCCCTGTGACAAGTGCTGTCTCTCTCCCCGCACTGTTACCCTCCCTGTGACTAGTGCTGTCTCTCTCCCCGCACTGTTACCCTCCCTGTGACTAGTGCTGTCTCTCTCTCCGCACTGTTACCCTCCCTGTGACTAGTGCTGTCTCTCTCTCCGCACTGTTACACTCCGTGACTAGTGCTGTCTCTCTCCGCACTGTTACCCTCCCTGTGACTAATGCTCTCTCTCTCTCCGCACTGTTACCCTCCCTGTGACTAGAGCTGTCTCTCTCTCCGCACTGTTACCCTCCCTGTGACTAGCGCTGTCTCGCTCCGCACTGTTACCCTCCCTGTGACTAGTGCTGTCTCTCTCTCCGCACTGTTACCCTCCCTGTGACTAGAGTTGTCTCTCTCTCCACACTGTTACCCTCCCTGTGACTAGTGCTGTCTCTCTCTCCGCACTGTTACCCTCCCTGTGACTAGTGCTGTCTCTCTCTCCGCACTGTTACCCTCCCTGTGACTAGAGTTGTCTCTCTCTCCACACTGTTACCCTCCCTGTGACTAGTGCTGTCTCTCTCTCCCCGCACTGTTACCCTCCCTGTGACTAGTGCTGTCTCTCTCCCCGCACTGTTACCCTCCCTGTGACTAGTGCTGTCTCGCTCCGCACTGTTACCCTCCCTGTGACTAGTGCTGTCTCTCTCCGCACTGTTACCCTCCCTGTGACTAATGCTGTCTCGCTCCGCACTGTTACCCTCCCTGTGACTAATGCTCTCTCTCTCTCCGCACTGTTACCCTCCCTGTGACTAGAGCTGTCTCTCTCTCCGCACTGTTACCCTCCCTGTGACTAGTGCTGTCTCGCTCCGCACTGTTACCCTCCCTGTGACCAATGCTGTCTCTCTCTCTGCACTGTTACCCTCCCTGTGACTAGTGCTGTCTCGCTCCGCACTGTTACCCTCCCTGTGACTAGTGCTGTCTCTCTCCCCGCACTGTTACCCTCCCTGTGACTAGTGCTGTCTCTCTCCCCGCACTGTTACCCTCCCTGTGACTAGTGCTGTCTCTCTCCCCGCACTCTTACCCTCCCTGTGACTAGTGCTGTCTCTCTCCCCGCACTGTTACCCTCCCTGTGACTAGTGCTGTCTCTCTCCCCGCACTCTTACCCTCCCTGTGACTAGTGCTGTCTCTCTCTCAGCACTGTTACCCTCCCTGTGACTAGTGCTGTCTCTCTCTCTCAGCAGTTACCCTCCCTGTGACTAGTGCAGTCTCTCTCCGCACTGTTACCCTCCCTGTGACTAGTGCTGTCTCTCTCTCTCAGCAGTTACCCTCCCTGTGACTAGTGCAGTCTCTCTCCGCACTGTTACCCTCCCTGTGACTAGTGCTGTTTCCCTCCCTGCACTGCTACCTTAGAGGGTTGAGGGTTGATCTAATGGAGGTGTTTGAAATAATAAAAGGGATTCGATGGGGTAGATCCAAAGAAACATACTGAAACGTATAAAATTCTGACAGGGCTAGAGAGACTGGATGCAGCGAGGATGTTTCCCCTGGCTGGGGGGTGTCTAGAACGAGGGGTCACAGTCTCAGGATACGGGATAGGACATTTAGGACTGAGATGAGAAGAAATGTCTTCACTCAGAGGGTGGTGAACCTGTCGAATTGTCTACCGCAGGAGGCTGTGGAGGCCAAGTCACTGAATATATTTAAGAAGGAGATAGATAGATTTCTAGGCACAAAAGGCATCAAGGGGCATCGGGAGAGAGCAGGAATATGGTATTGGTTCAGCCATGATCATATTGAATGGCGGAGCAGGCTCGAAGGGCCGAATGGCCGACTCCTGCTCCTATTTTTGTATGTTTCTATGTTTCTAAACTATTTCCTCTGGTGCGGGGGGATCAAGAACAAGGGGAGATAATCTTACAGTTAGAGCTCGGCCATTTAGGACTGAAATCACGAAGCACTTTTTCACACAAAGGGCAGCAGAAGTCTGGAACTCACTGCCCCAAAAGGCTGTGGTTTTTGGGTCAACTGAAATTTTTTAGACTGCGATCGATAGGTGTGTGTTCGGTAAGGGTATCAAGAGATATGGAGCAAAAACCATTAAATGGAATTGAGGTGCAGATCAGCGTTTTCAAGACCTGGGAAATTCACTCCTGCACCTGAACTCTATCCTGATTCATAGTACAGTGGCCCATTGGTGCCACATAATCGATAGAAAGCAACAACCAAAAGCAATTGTGGAGATAATGATGACCCTTGTTTAGTTTTAAAAAGCAAAATGCTTATTATAGCAAAACATTCTACACAATGTCAAAAATAAACAGCATTTATTTAAACACTGCTATCTGCTTCAACACTGCTTTTAGCAGTGTTGTTACGTTATAACTGATCACAGGATGATGTACAAGATAGTATCACATCAGTGCTTCGAGAACCATGAAGGATATGAAAGCAGTGCCTGCTGGACAGTCAATTCCCAATATCTGCTGCAGTAGCGTCACAGTGTGTATCACTGTGGCTAATCCTTTTAAGCATAAATAAATCATCTGATCAAAACACATTTCTCGTTACCCATCATTCGCCATAGAATATCTAACGCATCCATTCCTAAACATATGGGCTGTCTAAAACGGTGTTCTCTCGTGTACACTGGCTCTTCAGTGAGGCTAAATCCTTGATCCCTTCTGCCAGACACAGGCTGCCCACAGCCCCAGCTGTAACCTGAACACCACTGACGGGCAGATCTATTTTGGAAAGTTATTTAGCCTTGGGAAGAACTTCAGGGATTTGTACTATCAATGGGATTAATTTATAATCATGACCGTTACTGCTGCTCCACTGCCTAATTCACTTTTCTGAGACTTTTCTGCTTAAACCTGCGGCAGAGTTAAGACGTGATGTGCTGTGTAAAACCTCAGTTACACCATTGACTTAGAGAGGAACTGAAGCCGAGCAGTGAGACCAGTCCTTCCTTGATATCACTCACCCTTTTCCCCATCTATTTACAATCATCTTCCTAGCCATTTCTTTTTCCCCGCGGTCAATGGACTCTGCGTTCACTTATTTAGGACAATGGATTCCCAGGATGTCTCTGTACCTGTGTAAAACCATTGGTAAATGATGTAAATCAGAGTTCCTGAATAAAACTTCCCCTGTGTCATACCTTTCACTAATTAAACATGATGAGTATCGTGGAGCTGGGCATCACATTAAAACTGTGTGTCCAAGGTGATGTACTCACATTTTTATTTGGAGCAATAGAGGATATCATAGGTTCTTAGGGTTCTTAAACCAGCACAAGAGCAGAGGAATAACAACAGTAATTAAATGGACAAAAGAGTCTCCGAATATAATGAACTCAGATTTGATCCAAAGCACTCAGTTTGTGTAAAAGTTTAGAGTGTGGCTGTCACACTCCAGACGTCACACTTTTTTACCAATTCAAAATAAGTAAAAAAAAAACAGTAATTTCACGCCGAGCTCTTCTGACCTGTAAATTCGGAATTTACCTGGATTTGCTTACCGGGGGGTACTTGAGCATTTGCATTAAAATAGCAGTCCAGGTTAAGCAAATCTGCATCTTAACATCAAAACTGTTCTCTGGACACCAAATTATCCATGAGAAACACCATGGAAAACCCACTGGTACAAGATATATCCATCAGGTGGAGGCTCCCTCAGGTGGACGTAAAAGATCCCAGGGTACTATTTTGAAGAAGAGCAGGGGAGTTCTCCCCAGTGTCCTGGGGCCAATATTTATCCCTCAATCAACATAATGAAAACAGATTATCTGGTCATTATCACATTGCTGTTTGTGGGATCTTGCTGTGCGCAAATTGGCTGCCACGTTTCCCACATTACAACAGTGGCTACACTTCAAAAATACTTAATTGGCTGTAAAGCGCTTTGAGACGTTCAGTGGTCGTGAAAGGCGCTATATAAATGCAAGTCTTTATTTTTTTTCTTTTATCGGAAGGTTGTACATATGAACAAAGAAACACTTCTGGATGGCATTAAATAACTCTTGGGTAAACACTGTGTTTGTACCTAAATTAACCTGTTGTAAACTCAAACACAGCACAAATGTTTTCCTTTAAGACACCAATTTGTTATACTTAAACATTTAGGGGCAATCATATTCCCAACTTCACATCAATATGGCGGTTTTGGAATGCAACCAGTGCCGTGTGTGGAGTAATAACTACAGTTTATTGTACTATTTCGAGAAAGTGGGGCATTCCTGCCACACTCTCAAAGTACTAAACATTTCTCAGCTGGGGAATGGCTTTGTCTGTCCATATAAGCTCACATGTGCAGACGTCTCACCCAGCAGAATGCGATCCCAGCTCGCAGCATAACTGGCCTGTGTTGCTGGCTTTGCTTTGCACTCCACTGTCTCAAACCAGCAGTGCAATATATCAGCAGCTTTGATATCACTAGTGTGTCGGTGCCCTGCATCTGTGCGATTCAATGTGAGCACTCTGATAGCTATGTGTCTGTAAACACTGCATGATACAGAGTCCACCGAAGTGACGCTGTGTACAGCATGCACTGTACGGCAAGCATGCGATCTGTACCATGCATGTCGCACACGTATCGCCTAAAAGGAGCTGTATGGAATTTCAGCAGGAGATGCATTCATCTAAGATACTGGACAAATGAATCGGAGTTTCCATCACCAGCACAGCGTGTCCTACTCCGAGATATCAGCTTGCTCACTGTGGTGTGTATCTAACTAATTCAGTCTGCAGCACACAAGCAGGGGATGTACATGCAGCACACAGCACTAGAGGTGAGTGAACCTGGTGTATGCTGCTAAAATGGCGCAATAATATTTTATATTCATCTTTTGGATGCAATAACCAAAACATTACATCAGGGAAGCATTATATACATAACATGTGTGTAGGGGATTGAATTATTACTAAATTATTTGAGATAAAATGTTTTGAGAAAAAAAATGATTTACCATTAGTCAGGCACAGGTTAAATCGCGCACAGTTCACCACAGACCCGGTTTCACAGCTTGGCTCTTGCAGTGTACACAACAGAAACTGGGAAATCTCCCTTCAGGGCAGGGATTAATTCTGAATAATTGCATCAAGAAAGCTTATACTTTGGAGGGAACCACACTTCAGACCACCCAAAAGGCCTCGCCTGACTCCAAACATTTAATTTACAAAGTAAAAATAAAGTTATCAGTATGAGCTTCACAAGAGCTGCCAATTTAAATTTCTTGCTGTTTTTATAAGCTGCCCTGAGAGATGATACTACCCAGATGATTTCACTTCACTGAATATTGTACCAGTGTCTATTTCTACGAGGAAACTGACCAATAGAAGACATAGCTTTTTGCCTTGTTGAGCAGGACATGCCCTGGGTTAACTAAATGCTTTGTTTTGCGTTCTGTAATGTCCTGTGCAGATTATGTGTAAGTGCTGAGACGATGGACTGTACATGCGGTGATTCTCCTGGGATCTCTCTCAACATTTACTGTTGGAACGGCCACACAATGCTTATCCTGATTACTTACTGATGTTCATTTTGAGTTTTCTTTCGTGGCACTGAATGTAGGCAGGAAAATTGATCACTGGGCATCACAGCCGCGCTCAATCCTTGTAGGGGAGTGACACTGGCAGAGCTGACTTGGCGGAGCACTCGGCGGAGCAGAGTGCCACTCTGCCACTGCCATCTAGGGTGCAGCTGCCCCCAACAGTCCCGGTGAGCCAAGGAATCCTTGCCTGTGAGAAAGTATGCAAGAAGCCTGTTTCATGGCACATTGTGCTTCAGTGTGTCACTTAAACTCCCTGGAACTCCCTCCCTAACAGCACTGTGGGAGTACCTTCACCACATGGACTGCAGCAGTTCAAGAAGGTGGCTCCCCACCACCTTCTCAAGGGGCAATTAGGGATGGGCAATAAATGCTGGCCTTGCCATGAACGAATGAATAGCCATAATGCACTCCCTACTTCACAGTATTCATAACACATTCCGGGCCTATAGAACCAAATCAAAACACAATGAAGGTTTTTGTTTTCAACAGACGCATCAACTGTTAGAAATAGTATCCAATGGATGGGAATCCTTGAAGTTTGCTTATAAATAAAATGTACTTTTAGACCAAAACTATTTTGCAGTAAGTTTAATGCTAAGGGTTGTGGAGAAGCAGGAGGAGGTCTTTTATCTTACATTGCTTTTTCCTATTCATTAAAGGTATTTCTTAGACATAAGTGTCTGCTTGGTTTAGTTAGTAGAACCCGCACGTCTGAGCCAGAAGATTGTGGGTTCAAGCACCACAATAGACATTAACACATAATCCAACTCCAACCCTGTACTGAGGGGGTGCTTCATTGTCGGAGGTGTCGTCTTTCAGGTGAGACGTTAAAATGAGGCCCCAGCTATCTGTTCAGGTAGATGCCAAAGATCCCATGGCGCTATTTGAAGAAGAGCAGCGAGTTGTCTCAGTGTCCTGGCCAATAGTCCTCCCTCAACCAACACCACCAAAAACAGATTATCTGGTCATTTATTCATTTCCTGCTTGAGTGATTTTATGGGCACAAAATTGGCTGCTACATTTGCCTCCACTTGGGATGCCCTGATGATAATACGATACGGTGTTATGTAAATGCAAGATCTTTCTTTCTTTCATGATAGAACAGCTCCCAGGAGAAGTCTGTACAAGACACTGGTATAGCCACACGTAGAATATGGTGTGCACTTCAAGGAGATCTGTGCATTGGAGGCAGTGCAGAAAAGGGCAACCAAACTGATAGTCACCTTAAGACATCTGAGCTCAGAGAAGAGGTTGAAGAGCCAAGTGTTGTTTACTCTGAAGAAGAGAAGGCTCAGGGGAGATAATATTAAAGCATTCAAGACTCTTAAGGGAATGATAAATTGAAGCCTGATAATATATTTGAGATTGTTACAAACCTTAGAACTGGGGACATAAGCCGCAATGGCTTAGATAAACTAACACAGAGGGAGGTGAACATGTGGAATGGGCTGTCAAGGGAGGGTGTGGAGGAAGATAGTGTGGAGAAATTAAAGGGAGAATTGGATAGGAGAGAATGGAACATTGAGGGTATTTGTTTTTGGGAGCCAACAGATGGATTACAGAGATTTTTCCACTCCTGAAATTTCCTATGTTTCTCTTGAAGGACCTACCCCAATCTCTAGAAGTAATTTGGCAAATGTCCAGATTGTCCATCTCTACATCTCCAATTTATTCCTAACCAGCGGCTTTACAAAGACAACCCCCCATCCCCACCACAACCATGATCCTAGTGGCACAGGAGCCATTGTAATCTGCAGAATATTACCTCATTTTATACTTTCTAACCTTCAGTATTGTCCTCAATTATGATTATTTTCTTTATTTTAATGAACAGAATATCAAAGAATCTGACCTGAATATCCACAATTCTATAGAGAAAGTGCATATATTCTTTTGTCTAGTCTCACTTGAGGCTTGTTAACTTTAAAGCTCTTTCCTCCAATTGTGGGCTCCCAGACTACTTAAACAGCCAAATCACCTACACCTCTCAGCATTTTAATAACTGCACCACATTCACTTTCAGTCTGCTTTGCCACAATGAAAGCAAGTTCTGCTCTGTAAGTCTCCTTTGTGATTAAGCCCTACTTTCTGGAATCATTCTTTGCTTCTGTGAATCTTCTCCATTGCATCACTTTGTCCTCTGATACAATCCCAGTGCAGAGCTGTGCTCAAAGGAAGGGTGGGTCAGAGAAGTGGCACTACAATATTGTAGCTCAATCTCTGTCCTGCGTTGCCTTCAAGAGCGGTTCCCTACTCCAAACACAGGATTGGTGAACTAACCCTAATTTTCCAGAGGTGACCTCACCAGTGATCCCTTTTTGGTTTTCCACTGCTGTGTACTGAGGATACCCAGTGTTGCCATCACCATATTTCATTTTTCAATGTGGCACATTGCACTCTAATTGGGTTTGTTATACCCTGTCTTTCATTACTGCCAGGTCAAAGTACCAGCATGACATGATGTACAATATCTTATCAGAAACAGTCTGCTAAAGGGGTGCGCGAACAGAGAGACCTGGGGGTATGTGTGCACAAATCGTTGAAGGTGGCAGGGCAGATCGAGATAGACGTTAAAAAGCCGTACGGGATCCTGGGCTTCATGAATAGGGGTATAGAGTACAAAAGTGTGGATGTTGTGATGAACCTGTATAAAACACTGGTTTGGCCTCAACTGGAGTACTGTGTCCAATTCTGGGCACCACACTTTAGGAAGGATGTGAAGGCCAGAGGGTGCAGAAAAGATTTACGAGAATTATTCCAGGAATGAGGGACTTCAGTTATGTTGATAGACTGGAGAAGCTGGGGTTGTTCTCCTTGGAGCAGAGTAGATTGGGAGGAGATTTGATAGAGGTGCTCAAAATCATGAGGGTTCTGGACAGTGTAGATAGAGGGAGGCTGTTCCCATTGGCAGAAGGGTCGAGAACTGGAGGTCACAGATTTAAGGTGATTGGCAATTGAACCAAAGGCGACGTAAGAAAAAGCTTTTTTAGGCAGCAAGTGGTTAAGATCTTGAATGCACTGCCTGAAAGGGTGGTGGAGGCAGATTCAATTGTGGCTTTCAAAAGGGAGTTGGATATGTATCTGAAGAAAATTAATTTGCAAGGCTACGGGGAGGGGGTGGGGGAGTGGGATTAGCTGAGAGGCGGCACGGGCTCGATGGTCCGAATGGCCTTCTTCCGTGCTCTAACCATTCTATGATTCTAAGATAGTTATATGACAGGAAGGGCCAAATATTCATTTTCTCCTGCCTATTATATAGAGAGTAAAAGATCGTTGAGAGTGTGTTAGGATTGCTGTAAATCATTTAAATAAAATTTAACAAACCATGAAGGTAAATCTTAAGAGTGCTGATGTGTCATCCAGTATCCCTGTAAAATGTCACAACCTGAGGCATGCATCTCTTACTTTCCATTAATGAGCTTTGTGAATCAAATGTTGCTGCTTAATATCATACAGGAAACTCTTTTTTATCCGGCACCGACGGGACCGGCGTGGTGCCGGTTGATCAAAAAGTCCGGATTACAGAGAGGTATACTTACCAAGGTACGAGAGTCCCGTACACGGCCACAGGTGCAGGAGCCCCGGTTACACGGCACTTGTGCAGGAGTCCCGGTTACACGGCCACAGATCCAGGAGTCCCTGTTGCACGGCCACAGGTGCAAGAGCCCCGGTTACACGGCCACTAATATATAATAAAACTTACCTGAACCTACTCCTGAATTTTGCCGGTTAAGAGAGATTTCCGGATATTTAAGTGCTGGTTAAAAGAGTTTCCTGTATCTTGTACTGCATCAACAGGATGGGATTGGGCACCTGGTTTTATTATGCTGCTTCAGATCATGCGAGAGGATGCACAACCTCTAGGGTGATGGAGAGGGGCAATATGACTTGAGAAATGCAAGCACAGAAATGTCTGTATGAGACAATGCTAAAGAACAGGAAGCTGAACTAGGATTACCTTTTATCTTTAAGTGTGCATAGATGTTTTCATCATATTTACGAGTGTTCACATTGCAAAGTATTCGTTCTCAGTATTGTACAGTAGAATGTATAGCAATCGGTAGATGTGCTTTGATGCCAGTAATCTCTGGAAGGGTTGATAGCAGTTCTGCCGGGACTGGTAATTGAACAGGGTTACAGATGCCAACATGGTCTGCAGAGGTTTCAATAATAATTGATTCAATTACATCTCTAATTTTTCTGGTGAAAATATCACTCAACCATGGCATGACCTAACAAACAGAATGCAAATACCACGGGATTGTTGTCATGATATATGGAGCTAAAAATGACATGCAATTACATCCGGACATTTTTTGTTCTTGTTGATTTACTCAGGCGCTGCAGCAGATCAGACTCTGAAATGTGTCAGCAATCTCTCTGGGGTCATAACTCAAGATTGCGGTTATTAACATTGATTATTTTTTCATGACCTTATCCTGGAAATTGTTGCTTAATTTTTTCTCTTCAAAGTTTGTAGCTAGATTTTGTTTTCTTGAGGTTTTTTGAGGGGAGGGCATACCCTGCGACAACTACTTACCCACTGAAAAGAAACCTCCCTTCTCTGAAGCTCCAGTAATTTGTACCATTTCTCGGCCGAGAGGGTCGAAAAGCTGGTAGCCGGTTCCTTGCCCTCTGCCAACGTCACGCTTAAACTTGCAGCTGGGAGACGTGTCAGAGCTCCTCATTGTGAAGAAGGGCCTTTCTTCTGCTCATTGCTCTCTGCTGGCTGACACCACAGCCAGGATCAGAGACTTGTCACACAGGGAGCTATGGGCTCGGGCCTATATCCTTGCACAGTATACCTGTGCACTCTGCGGTCTCCCTGGGATAAGTATTTCATTCTGGAGACACAGTCAATAGATCCATTCTTGAGATGAAAGAGAGAGAAAGAAGCAAGTATATAAGAGAAAGGAGAGCCAGAAAATATAAGAGAAGAGAAATAAGCAAGTTGGTATTAGGTTTTCTACCTCCCCCCCACCCCCAACAACTGCTCCAAGAGCTCTGCAAGTTTAAGTACAACTAATTGCAAAATGAAGAGTACCAAAACGTTGTGTCACTCGCATACTTTCTATTACTAAGAAAAAAAGATGTCCCAAAGCACCTTACAGCCAATTAAATATTTTTTCAAGTATAATCACTCCTGTAATGCAGGGGAAATGCCGCAGCTAACTTGTGCACAGCAAGTTCCCACAAACAGGAAAGTTAGGAGCTGGGAGTATTACCAATCGGGGAAGGTGCAGTTTTGTTGAACTGATCAGAGTTTGCAAACCAATGTAATCCTGGCACTATTTCCAGCAATATTTCATTGTGAGAATGTAAGAAAGTATGGAATCAGAAAAGGCCATTTAACCCAAGTCCATTCCTTCCAAAGACCAGATACAATCTACTTCATCTATTTAATCTCCCAAAGGGAAGTTCTACACAAATACCCCATGATCACCAAAGGCAATCAAGCGAAGCTCCAGAATATCTCTCCACCTCTACTATCTAACCCTGGCCTGCCGCCCTCTTTAAATGAATCCTGCCCCAGCCTTTCAGCAGCACAAGAATGGTGCTACATGGAATGTTTGGTCATCTCAGTCTGTACCTATTCCCCCTACAAACCTTCAATGCTGCCCCTAAATATTTATCCTGATATATTTTGGAGAAATTAATTGATACAGTTTCATCTACTTTTGCTGGGAGTCTATTTCACATTCCCACTACACTGTGGGGAATTTTTTTTTACTCTAGAATTAGATATTCCAATCATTCATAGTCAATTGTCAGAATATGTAGGCAAACACTTAAGGTGGTGAAGCTCGAGTCTGTGTCACAGAATCACAGAAACCCCACAGTGCAGATAGAGGCCATTTCGGCCCATCGAGCCTGCACCGACACATATCCCACCCGATCCCCGTAACCCCTACACCAACACATATCCCACCCTATCCCCGTAACCCCACGTATTTAATCCCCCTAACACTAAGGGTCAATTTATCATAGCCAATCAACCTAACCCGCACATCTTTGGACTGTGGGAGGAAACCGGAGCACCCGGAGAAAACCCACGCAAACACGGGGAGAATGTGCAAACTCCAAACAGACAGTCGCCCGAGGCCGGATTCGAACCCGGGTCCCTGGCGCTGTGAGGCAACAGTGCTAACCACTATGCCACCGTGCTGCCACCGTCCTCTAACTCTGTGCTTTTAGTCCAAGTTAAATGGCCATCTATGGCTGCATCACTTGTGCATCCCAAGTTGCAGATCGTGTTCTCCTGAAATATCATAAGGAGTTTGTTCATCCAGGAAAATATGGGTTAAAATCTTTAGGCTTCTTGGAATGGCTGTTGTTAAGCTGCTATACACCCTACTTGTCACAATGGTCCCTAATGTGTGGTGAAGTGTGCTGTTTTATAGATCTAAGATGCCAACCTATGAAAGGGGGAGTGTATTAATCTGAAGTGCCACATAATCCCACATATTATATACATGCAGACTGACTGGATCCCCTCAGTTCTTCTTCCCTTTTTTGTGTTCTATATTTTAAAACTCCAAGTCGGAGGCAGTCAGTGAGCAGACAGTTGGTGTACATTCCTCCTTCAGTATCACCATGATGGTCAGCTCCAGTAACATCAGGAATAGCCAGTGCTGCCCACTGTTCTCCGGTTCCATTCATGGTGTCACTGGACGCTGCAGAGAGAATTCAACCTAAAATGTCAACTCCGAGCCTGCCTCTGACCAGCAAGTCTGAAGTCAAAGAAGGGAATAGAAATGATATGTTGACACTATTTGAAGAAGAGTAGGGGAGTTCTCCCGGTGTTCTGACCAGCATTTATCCCTCTACCAACATCCCTAAAATAGATATAATCTGGTCATTTATTTCATTTCTGTTTGTGGGACCCTGCGGTATGCAAATTGGCTGCCGTGTTTCCTACATTACAACATCGACCAAACTTCACAAGTATTTCAAATAACAACAGAAAATGCTGGAACCACTCAGCAGGCCAGGCAGCATCAGTGGAGAGAGAAACAGAGTCAATGTTTCAGGTCGGTGGCCCTTCGTCAGAACTGGAAAAAGTTAGAGATGTAACAGATTTTAAGCAAGTGCAGAGGCAGGCTAGGGGGAAGGGGAGGAAAGAACAAAAGGGACTGTCTGTGATAAAGTGGAAGGCAGGAGCGGTTAAATGCTGTAAATGGGAATGGCAGAATCATCAACAGCTGCCGCCTGAAAAGATAGGAGCAGAGGTTATGGTCTGAAATTGTTGAACTCGATGTTGAGTCCAGAAGGCTAAAAAGTGCCCAATCAAAAGATGAGGTGCTGGTCCTCGAGCTTACGTTGAGCTTCATTGGAACAGTGTAATAGGCTGAGGACGGTGAGGTCAGAGTGGGAGTGGAGCGGAGAATTAAAGTGACAGGCGACCGGAAGCTCAGGGTCACCCTTACAGACTGAACGGAGGTGTTCCACAAAGTGGTCGCCCAATCTGCCTTTGGTCTCCCCAATGTAGAGGAGACCGCATCGTGAGCAGTGAATACAGTATACTAGATTGCAAGAAGTGCAAGTAAATCGCTGTTTCACCTGGAAGGGGTGTTTGGGGCCCTGGACAGTGGGAAGGGAGGAGTTAAAAGGGCAGGTGTTGCACCTCCTGCGCTTGCACGGGAAGATATCATGGGAAGGGGAAGGGGCTGTTGGGGGTGATTGAGGAGTGGACCAGGGTGTTGTGGAGGGAGCGGTCCCTTCGGAATGCTGAAAGGGGAGGGGAGAGAAGATGTGTTTGGTGGTGGGATCACGCTGGAGGTGGCGGAAATGGCAGAGGATGACCCGTTGAATGTGGAGGCTGGTGGGGTGAAAGGTGAGGACAAGGGGAACCCTATCGTGGTCCTGGAAGGGAGGGGAAGGGGTGAGAGCAGAAGTGCGGGAAATGGAACGGACACGGTCGAGGGCCGTGTCAACCACGGTAGAGGGGAATCCTCTGTTGAGGAAAAAGGAAGACATATTGGAAGTACTAGTATGGAAGGTGGCATCGTCCGAACAGGTGCGGCGGAGACGGAGAAACTGGGGGAATGGAATAGAGTCCTTACAGGAAACAGGGTGGGGGGAAGTGTAGTCCAGGTAGCTATGGGAGTCAGTGGGCTTATAGTGGATGTTTGTCGATAGTCTATCCCCAGAAATGGAGAAAGAGAAGTCGAGGAAGGGAAGGGAAGAGTCAGCGATGGACCATGTGAAGGTGAGGGAAGGGTGGAAATTGGAACAAAGGTGAATGAAATTTTCTAGTTCAGGGCGAGAGCAGGAAACGGCACCAATACAGTCATCGATGTACCGGAAAAAGAGGTGAGGGAAGGGACCAGAGTAGGACTGGAACAAAGAATGTTCCACGTATCCCACGAAGATGTGCGGGTTAGGTTGATTGGCTATGATAAATTGACCCTTAGTGTTAGGGGGATTAAATACGTGGGGTTACGGGGATAGGGTGGGATATGTGTTGGTGTAGGGGTTACGGGGATCGGGTGGGATATGTGTCGGTGCAGGCTTGATGGGCCGAAATGGCCTCTATCTGCACTGTGTGATTTCTGTGTTTCTGTGTTTCTGAAGAGGCAGGCATAGCTAGGGCCCATGTGGGTACCCATAGCAACACTTTTAATTTGGAGGAAGTGAGTGGAGTCAGAGGAGAAGTTGTTCAATGTGAGAACAAGTTCAGCCAGGCGGAGGAGGGTGGTGGTGGATGGGGACTGGTTGGGCCTCTGTTGAAGGAAGGAGCGGAGCGCCCTCAGGCCGCCCTGGTGGGGGATGGAGGTGTAGAGGGATTGGACGTCCATGGTGAAAAGGAGACAGTTGGGGCCAGGAAACTGGAAACTGTTAAAGTGGTGGAGGGCGTCGGAAGAGTCGCGGATGTAGGTGGGAAGAGACTGGACAAGGAGAGAAAAAATAGAGTCGAGATAGGAAGAGATAAGTTCCGTGGGGCAAGAACAGACTAAAACGATGGGTCTACCGGGGCAGTCCTGTTTGTGGATCTCACAAGTATTTCATTGGCTGTGAAGTACTTTGGGACATCCTGAGGTCGTACTATATGAATGTAAGTTTTTAATTTCTTTTAAAACACGGAGAGTACTGACCATTAACCTTCACCATGACAGTCAGTGTGGGAAATTAAAGCAGATTCAAAAATGTTTTTTTTAAACTATTTGCCCTGTCATGATTTGAAAGCTGCAGACACAGCTCGGGGCTGCGATCCGTTGCAGAGTGCTGAAGTTTAGTGATTACGATGTTCTTTGAACCCTTGATAGGATTATAGTCTTGTAACCACTCCCAGCTCCATAGTGTTCATTTCTTTAAACAGCTTAAACTATACAGACATGATTCAATACATTATCAAATGAATGTTCATTTAAACATATCGGGGGAAAAATTCAGTCGCACCCCTTTGGGGCGCTAACTTCACAGCGCCCCGAAAAAGTTAGCGCCCCTGCGCCGTAAATTGAGTGGTAGTGCCCCAAGCAGGAGGCAGGACGCTACTCGAAGCGCTCCCCCTCCTTCCTGGGGCACTGCCATTCAATATCGTGGCGCTACGTGCAACAGCGCCACGCACGTCGGCACGTAGTGCCGCGGTATTACAGACCTCCTTCCCCTGATTAAAGGGGTGGGGCCCTGCTGGACCACCGGGCAGCAGGGTGCTGGGAAAAGAGCCCAGCACTCAAGAGGAATGCCGGGCTGCCGGATTGCAGCCGGCACACTGCAAGAGGAGACGAGAGGGGGCAGGTGCTGGCAGGCAACCCAAAACAAAATGGCCGCCTGGCACCTGCCCTTTAATCTGCGCCGCCGCGACTGCAAAAACACCCCCTGACCCTGTTGAACATATCATCCGGCGGTAGGTCAGGCGGCGCGACCGAAGCTTGCAGCCGGGGCGTGAGCGGGGCGGGGCGCTGTGCACGGTGATGACGTCATTGCCGGAGGCACTGCGCCACGGTGCGCTATCAGCTACCGCCGCTGCTAACCTCCCGTTGAATTTCGCCGGAGGCGTTAGTGGCACCGTGCCCAGGCGCTAGGGGCTTTGCAGCCTGTTAGCGCCCCCCAGGGGCACCTACGGGAGGCGCAAAGCAGCCCAATTTTTCCCCCATCGTGTTTATTCAATAATATACTTGAAAAGGAAATATTTGCAGGTCTATGGGGAAAGAGCACGGGAGTGGGACTAATTGGACAGCTCAGGCACAGGTACGATGGGTTGAATGGCCTCCTTCTCTGCTGTAAGATTCTTTGATTCTATATCGTAAACAAACTGAGAAAATAATCTGGAGACCCGTGCTCTAGGGTAATGTTGATCACATGATTAACTGTTTAAATGGTTGGAAATCACAGAATGTTAAACTTTCAAGTACTTGGCGAATTTCTCTACAAACAATGGTGGCATAGTGGTTAGCACTGTTGCCTCACAGCGCCAGGGACCCGGGTTCGAATCCGGCCTCGGGTGACTGTCTGTGTGGAGTTTGCACATTCTCCCCGTGTTTGCGTGGGTTTCCTCCGGGTGCTCCGGTTTCCTCCCACAGTCCAAAGATGTGCGGGTTAGGATGATTGGCTATGATAAATTGACCCTTAGTGTTAGGGGGATTAAATACGTGGGGTTACGGGGATAGGGTGGGATATGTGTTGATGACAGGGATCGGGTGGGATATGTGTCGGTGCAGGCTCGATGGGCTGAAATGGCCTCTATCTGCACTGTGGGGTTTCTGTGATTTCTGTGATACAGAGCTTAAACTGCAAACGCTGTTCTAGGTTTGAGCCATCATGAACATTTCTCACTACGTGAAGCTAAATACACTGACAGGCTCGTCAGAAAGATGTTATACCTCGCAGGTGAAACAAATCTCACAGAGAAACAATCAATATAAAAAATAAAATAAAAATAAAACATCTGTATGTAATTTCCACAGAATTTGGCTGGCAGCTGCACACATCAATCATTGAAGTTGAAGACACAAAGGTAGCTTCTCCTCCCCTCCCGTCTCTAAAAATGAATTGGTCAAATTAGACAATCTCCCTAACGTCAAACACAGGCCAGGGAGGTTAAAAGCAAAAGAACATTACATAGGTTTACATAGGATATACGGCTGAGTGGCAGGAGGCAGAGGGTGATAGTCGAAGGTTGCTTTTGTGACTGGAAGCCTGTGTCCAGTGGGGTACCTCAGGGATCGGTGCTGGGTCCCTTGCTGTTTGTGATCTACATAAATGATTTGGAGGAGAATGTAAAAGGTATGATCAGTAAGTTCGCAGATGACACGAAAATTGGTGGGGTGGTAAATTGCAAGGAGGAAAGCCTCATGCTACAGGACGATATAAACGGGTTGGTCAGATGGGCGGGAAAGTGGCAAATGGAATTTAACCCTGAAAAGTGTGAGGTGATGCATTTTGGACAGACAAATAAGGCAAGGGAATACACAATGAGTGGTAGGACCCTAGGAAGTACAGCGGGTCAGAGGGACCTTGGTGTACATGTACATAGATCCCTGAAGGCAGCAGAACAGGTAGATAAGGTGGTTAAAAAGGCATATGGGATACTTGCCTTCATTAGCCGAGGCATAGAATATAAGAGCAGGGAGGTTATGATGGAGCTGTACAAAACGCTGGTAAGGCCACAGCTGGAGTACTGTGTGCAGTTCTGGTCACCTCACTATAGGAAGGATGTGATTGCTTTGGAGAGGGTGCAGAGAAGATTCACCAGGATGTTACCTGGGATGGAGCGCCTCAGCTATGAAGAAAGACTAAACAGGCTGGGGTTGTTTTCCTTGGAGCAAAGAAGGCTGAGGGGGGACCTGATTGAGGTGTAAAAAATGATGAGGGGCATAGATAGGGTAGATAAAGAGGAACTTTTCCCCTTAGTAGGTGGGTCAATAACAAGGGGGCATAGATTCAAGGTAAGGGGCAGGAGGTTTAGAGGGGATTTGAGGAGGAACTTTTTCACCCAGAGAGTGGTTGGAGTCTGGAACTCACTGCCTGAAAGGGTGGTAGAGGCAGGAACCCTCACAACATTCAAGAAGCATTTGGATGAGCACTTGAAATGCCATTGTATACAAGGCTATGGACCAAATGCTGGAAAATGGGATTAGATTGGACAGGGCTTGATGGACGGCGCAGACACGATGGGCCGAAGGGCCTCTTTCTGTGCTGTATAACTCTATGACTCTATGGCTATGAGAAACAGGCCATTCGGCCCAACCAGTCCGTGCCGGTGTTTATGCTCCACTCGAGCCTCCTCCTGTCTTTCCTCATCTAACTCTATCAGCGTAACCCTCTATTCCCTTCTCCCTCATATACTTGTCTAGCCTCCCCTTAAATGCATCTATACTTCAAGCAGAGAGTTACATGACAGATATTTTTCTAACTTTTTTTGTCTACATATGTTCATCGAAATGAAGATTCCTCTGCTCCTCTGCCCCATTTTGACACTTATTTTCCAAGGAGTATGCGGCCTCCTTATTCTTGCTACCAAAATGTATCACCTCACGCTTATAAGGACATAAGAAATAGGAGCAGGAGTAGACAATTCGGCCCATTGAGCCTGCTCCACCATTCAACAAGATCATGGCTGATCTTCTATCTCAACTCTACTTTCCCGCCCTATCCCCGTATCCCTTGATTCCCTTAGTGCCCAAAAATCTATTGATCTCTGTCGTGAATATACTCAATGACTGAGCCTCCACAGCCCTCGGGTAGAGAATTCCAAAGATTCACAATCCTTTGAGTGAAGAAATTTCTCCTCATCTCAGTTCTAAATGGCCGCCCCTTTTTCTGAGACTGTGACCCCGTGTTCTAGATTCCCCAGCCAGGGGAAACTTTTTCTCAGTATTAACCCTGCCAAGCCCCTTAAGAATTTTATATGTTTCAATTAGTTCACCTCTCATTCTTCTAAACTCTAGGGAATATAGGCCTAGTCTACTCAATCTCTCCTCATAAGGCAATCCTCTCACCCCAGGAACCAGTCTGGTGAACCTTCATTGCACTCCCTCAAAGGCAAGTATGTCTATCCTTAGGTAAGGAGACCAGAAATGTACACAGTACTCCAGGTGTGGTCTCACCAATGCCCTGTATAATTGTAGTAAGACTTCTTTACTCTTATACTCTAATCCCTTTGTAACAAAAGCTAACATAGCTCCTCCTCTCCAATAGGAATGGTCGTGACTTTCTGCTCCTACAACAACCAACACAACCAACAAACAACAGCAGCTCGCATTTATATAGCTGCTTTAACATAGAAAAACCTCCCAAGGCACCTCACAGAAGCATAAGAAAGACAGACACCAAGCCAAAGAAGGAGAATTTAAGGAGTAACTAAAAGACTTGGTCAAAGAAGTGAGTATTAAGGAAGGTCTTAAAGGCGGAGAAGAAGGTAGAGTTGCGGAGGGATTTAGGGGGAGAATTACAGATCATGGGGCCTAGATGTATGTGTGTATGTATGTATGTATATAGTAAATACTGCCAGAGAACTGGTGGACAGCTAATGCCATTCCTATAAAAAAGCAGATAGAACAATTCCAGGGAACTATAGACCAATTAGCTTAACGTCAGTGGTAGGAAAAATAATGGGATCCTTATTCAAAGACGTAACAGAAAAACATCTAGAAACTGAAAATAAAATGAAGAGTAGTCAACATGGATTTCAAAAGGGAAGATCATGCTTGACCAACCTTATTGAATTCTTTGAAGAAGTAACAGAAAGGGTAGACAAGGGTAATGCAGTAGACATAATATATTTGGATTTTCAAAAGGCCTACGGTAAGGTACTGCAAAGTAGGTTCATGGCTGAGGCCAGTGCATGTGGAGTCAGGGGCCAAGTAGCAGAATGGATAGCAAGCTGGCTGCAAAACCGAAAACAGAGAGTAGGGGTTAGGTAGTTACTCAGATTGGCAAAAGTTGGGAAGTGATGTTCCACAGGGATCGGTGCTGAGACCATTGTTATTCACCACTTACATAAATGATTTGGACTCGGGGGAAAAGGAAGTACAATTTCAAAATTTGTGGACGACACCACATTGGGGAGTGTCGTTAATACAGAGGTCTGCGACAAGATACAGGAAAACATGAATAAACTTGCAGAATGGGTGTGTAATTGGCAAACAAGCTTCAATATATGTCTCTGTGAGGTGCCTTGGGAGGTTTCTCTATGTTAAAGGTGCTATATAAATGCAAGCTGCTGTTGTTTGTTGGTTGTTGTTGGAGCAGAAAGCTGCTATTGTTCCTACTGGAGAAAGTTTACAACATAGGCCATGAGCCGTGGGGTTCTGCACAAAACTACTTAGATTTTTGTTGTCTGTGCCCAAACCATCCAGCGGGATAACTGGCTACAAATATTAACAAGTTGATCAAATGAACCTTTGAAGTCGGTCTGTTGCTAAGACGTTACTGCTATAATAGTGATATTATGAAGCTAGTAATATCAGTCAAGACTCCTGTTATGAATTTTCCAGGCTCCTATATTCATGTCACCCATACATACGAGATATCACAGCTGCTGAAAGCTCATGAACACTCACGCGGATATATATAATTTTGATGTGGGTGGGAGGGCAGGTTATTCTCTGCTTGTCCCACTTATCTTCTGTCACAGTTTGGGGGCATTCCTGGGTTTGCTGGGAGAATTGCCGTGCTGTAAAAACTGTTCAACCTTTAATTTGCCTGCTTCTCTGCATGATTGCCCTGCATTCAAGTGTCTTTTTTTGATATATGAGCACAGTGCCATACAGTATTCAGATAACTCCAGTATCAAGTAGTAAAATATCACAAGATCGGAATGGAAAATGTGAAGATTAGCTTCAAGTGATACTGCCAGGAATAATCAGGGATAAGTAATTAGACCCGAAGACAAGGCTTCTGAAGGAAATTTCAATGGAAAAAGGCTTTTAGTTAGTTAGTCTCATTCAAATGCTTTTACTGAAAAATTAAAATCTGTTGATTTGAGGGAATATGGAGAGACTGGAAGGTTGTTCTCCTTAGAGCAGTGAAGGTTAAGGGGAGGTTTAATAGAGGCGTTCAAAATCATGAAGGGGTTTTGATGGAGTAGGCAGGGAGAAACTGTTTCCACTGGCGGATGGGTCAGTAACCAGAGGACACAGATTTAAGATAATTGACAAAAGAACCAGAAGAGAGATGAGGAGAAATGTTTTACGTAGCGAGTTATGATGATCTGGAGTTCACTGCCTGAGAGGGTGGTGGAAGCAGATTCAATGCTAACTTTATAAAGGAAATGGGATATGTATACTTGAAAAGGAACTATTTGCAGGGCTATGGGGAAAGAGCAGGATATTGGGACTAATTGGATAGCTCTTTCAAGGAGCCGGCACAAGCACGATGGGCCAAATAGTCTCATTCTGTGCTGGAAGATTCCAGGACTCTAATATCACAGAATCACAGAAACCCCACAGTGCAGATAGAGGCCATTTCGGCCCATCGAGCCTGCACCGACACATATCCCACCCGATCCCCGTAACCCCTACACCAACACATATCCCACCCTATCCCCGTAACCCCAAGTATTTAATCCCCCTAACACTAAGGGTCAATTTATCATAGCCAATCAACCTAACCCGCACATCTTTGGACTGTGGGAGGAAACCGGAGCACCCGGAGGAAACCCACGCAAACACGGGGAGAATGTGCAAACTCCACACAGACAGTCGCCCGAGGCCGAATTCGAACCCGGGTCCCTAGCAAGATTCCCAGTAAACCCAGGAATGCCCCCAAACTGTGACAGAAGATAAGTGGGACAAGCCGAGAATAACCTGCCTTCCCACCCACATCAGAATGATTTCACCTTCAGATGATCAAGAGCTCTGCCTACTATCCAGCTGTCCCCACCAGATTTCGATCGTTGCTGCACTCACAGAATGGCACAATTTCTACCCTAAAGTGTTTTATTTTCTCAGCACTATCATTGATCATCTCGATGAGCACAAAGTCACGGAAACAAATTAAATTCAATCGTAGTGTGTAGAAAGTCACTTTTACCGATGCGGTATGAGAAATTGGGGCTCCCAAAACAGACAGTAGCGGATCAGCTGACCATCATCCCCCTGCCTGATTCTCCTTTCTATTGAAAACAGGGTGAGTGTAAAATGTGCAGTCGATCCGCCACAGCCTGTTCTGCACACCCGCTGAAGATGAATTTTTATCCCCCAGTGTATTCTAAAATCTGAAAATATCTCTCACAACCCACAACAGTTGTTGCTCAATTAGTCAAATTCACACCTGAAATAGCACCATTGTAAATCTGTACTACTAATTTTCTATACTTTCAGAAGTTAGTATCAATATATTTCACAACCTCCCAAGTACCAACTTTTACACGGTAAAGAAACTTGCATTTCTGTAACGTCTTTTACATCTTCATGTCCTCCCAAAGTGCTTTACAGCCAATGAATTAGTTTGATCCTGGGCACCTCTGCTCTTCTTTTACACTCACCTGAAGTTTAATGTCTGATCCAAAAGGCAGAGCATCCTCAGCATTCCACTGAAGTGTCAGCCGAGGTTCTGTCAGAGCCGTCAACCTTTCAGTATTGAAATCAGTGTGATGGCCTCTTCAAGGGCCCCAGCGGGTGTCCAGGGGCACCGCCCACGGTTAAGGTCCAGGGGGCGAAGCTTTTTAAGCATTTTTGGAGGCTGACGAAAAACTTTCCCTGCAAGAATCCAGGAGGCAAAGCTTTCAATAACTTTCAGTCTCCTCACATCTTCAGGGTCAACACCAACCCCGAAAGATATCAGAATACAAACACGATTATTCACCTTCCTCTTCCAATATAGTTCGAGTCGTCAATTAAAGCATTTCTGCTCGAATTGCATCAAAGTTGACACAATTTGCTGTAAATAATGTGATAATATTTAGCCACAATGAACACTGAACACAATTGGGTTTATACCAGTAACGGGTCTATTCTTCATGCGATGGGCATTTCGCTTTTTACAGTACCGTGTATGCACATCTGTTATAATTCTCACCTGTACACATGTTGCTCCAGTCCATTTGTGGATGGTCCTTTTAATGTTTTGAGTAGTTATTTTTTTAAAAGTCGACGAACCCGGACCGCCCGACCCCTGACCCCAAATTCTGACCCCCTGACCCGAGCTCCAATGACAACTGCCCAGGCGCCAGTTCAAAGCCCAAAGGTCACAGCACGCGGCGCCAGCCCCGAAACCCCCCAAAAAAAACCTAACCCCCCCCAAAACAACCCTAAACCCCCACCCCAACCCAATCCCCCAACCCCAACACCCCCCCACACACAGCCCCAACTCAACCCCCAAACCAACGGTCACAGCAAGCGGCGCCAGCCCCAAAACCCCCCCAAAAAACCCTAAACCCCCACCTAAACCCCCACCCCACACAGCTCCAACCCCAACTCCCCCCCCACCCCCAAACCAACGGTCACAGCACGAGGCGCCAGCACCGAACCCCAGACTATCACCTCAATCCCCCAATCCCAAAACCCCCCACCCCAATCCCTCCACAATCCCCCCCACACCCCACCACCACCAAAACAATACGCCCACACACCCCCAAATAACCGCCCACAGTCCCCACCCCGACAACCAACCCAATTCCCCCCCACCTCCACACCACCCTCAACCCCTCCCTCACCCCAACCCCCCTCACCCCCAACCCCTCACCAACCCTCACCCCCTCCCTCACCCCAACAACCCTCAACCCCCCTCCCTCACCCCCTCCCTCACCCCAACCCCCTGCAACCTCAACCCTCACCCCAACCCCCCTCACCCTCAACCCCCCTCAACCTCAACCCCCCTCCTCACCCCAACCCCCCTCACCCCCAACCCCCCTCACCCCCAACCCCCCTCAACCTCAACCCTCACCTCAACCCCCAACCCCCCTCAACTATCACCCCCTTCCCTCACCCCAGCCCCCCTCACTCCAGCCCCCCTCACCCCCAACCCCCCTCAACCCCAAACCTCACCCTCAACCCTCATGAGAAAACCCCCATGCCCCGCCCCACCCTCGTTAAGTCCTGGAGTATCACAACACAGAAGGAGGCCATTCGGCCCATCATGCCTGTGCCGGCTCTTTGAAAGTGCTATCCAATTAGTCCCACTTCTCTGCTCTTTCCCCACAGCCCTGCACATTATTCCTTTTCAAATATTCATCCAATTCCCTTTTGAATCTGCTTCCACCGCCCTGCCAGACAGTGCATTCCAGATCACAACAACTCGCTGCGTAAAAAATATTCTCCTCATCTCTCCTGGTTCTTTAGTCAATTATCTTAAATATGTGTCCTCCAGTCACTAACCCTCCTCACGGTGGAAACTGTTTCTCCTTATGTACTCTGAAAACCCTTCATAATTTTGAACATCACGATCAAATCTCCCCTGAACCGTCGCTGCTCTCGGTAGAAAAACCCCAGCTTCACGGAGGCAGACACCAAAACACCACCCAGAAATACGAGAAAACCAAGGGTGTGATGAGAATGAGGAACTTAAAGAAATTATTATTAGTAAAAAAACAGTACCAGCAAAATTAATGGGACTAAAAGTCGATAAATCCCAAGGACTGGATGACCTACATCCTAGGGTTTTGAAAGAGGTGGCCATTGGGATAGTGGACGCATTGGTTGTCATCTTCCAAAATTCTATAGATTCTGGAACGGTTCCTGCAGATTGGAGGATAGCAAATGTAACACCGCTATTTAAGAAAGGAGGGAGAGAGAAAACGGGGAACTACAGACCTGTTAGCCTCACATCAGTAGTTGGGAAAATGCTGGAATCTATTGTAAAAGATGCAATAACTGGGCACTTAGAAAATAATAGTAAGATTGGGCAGAGTCAAAATGGATTTATGAAAGGGAAATCCTGTTTGACAAACCTATTGGAGTTCTTTGAGGATGTAACTAGTGGAGTAGACAAAGGGAAACCGGTAGATGTGGTGTATCTGGATTTTCAGAAGGCCTTCAATAAGGTCCTACACAAGAGGTTGGTGAACAAAATTAGGGCACATGGAATTGGGGGTAATATACAGGAAACTTTGTGCTATCCGGCACCGATGGGACCGAGCTGTTGCCGTCCCATCAAAACTGCCGGACAAACCAGCGCTAATGTTGAAACATACGGAGATTTTGAGCTCCGTATATGGCAACAAACCCTGTTGCTAACAGCTTCTAAACAGTCAGCCGTACCTTGCAAGCGTCTCTGTAGCTTAGCAACAGCTTCAGCGAGATCTTGCAGAGCCTGACTGGTGGGAAAAAAAGCAACAAAAAAAAAAAAAACTAACGAAACGGCTCCTGATTTTTGCCGGTGGCTCGAGCATTCCAGACAGTTAACCTCCGGATAAACCAAAGTTTCCTGTACTAGCATGGATTGAGAATTGGTTAACAGACAGAAAAGAAAGATTAGGGATAAACGGGTCTTTTTCAGGATGGCAGGCTGTGACTAGTGGGGTACCGCAAGGATCGGTGCTTGGGCCCCAGCTATTCACAATCTATATCAATGATTTGCATGAGGGGACTAAATGTAACATTTCCAAATTTGCTGATGATACAAAGCTAGGTGGCAGTGTCAGTTGTGAAGAGGATGTGAAGAGGCTTCAAGGAGATCTCGACAGGCTCAGTGAGTGGGCGAGAACATGGCAGATGGAAAATAATGTGGATAAATGTGAAGTTATCCACTTTGGTAGAAAAAACAGAAAGGCAGAGTATTTCCTAAATGGTGAAAGATTGGGGAATGCAGATGCTCAAAGGGACCTGGGTGTCCTTGTACATGAGTCACTGAAAGTGAATGTGCAGGTGCAGCAAGACATTAGGAAGGCAAATGGTACGCTGGCCTTCATTACAAGAGGATTTGAGTACAGGAGTAAAGGAGTCTTACTCCAATTATATAGGGCCTTGGTGAGACCACACCTGGAGTACTGTGTACAATTTTGGTCTCATTACCTAAGGAAGGATATACTTGCCATAGAGGGAGTGCAACAAAGGTTCACGAGATTGATTCCTGGGATGGCGGGACTGTCGTATGAGAAGAGATTGAGTAAACTAGGCCTGTATTCTCTTGAATTCAGAAGAATGAGAGGGGATCTCGTTGAAGCATACAAAATTATTACAGGGCTTGATAGGATAGATGCTGGGAGAATGTTTCCCTTGACTGGGGAGTCTAGAACCAGGGGCCACAGCCTCAGGATGAAGGGTAGGCCATTCAGGACTGAGATGAGAAGAAATTTCTTCACACAGAGGGTGGTGAATCTTTGGAATTCTCTACCCCAGAGGGCTGTGGAGGTTCAGTCATTGGCTATATTCAAAACAGAAGTTGATAGATTTCTGACTAGTAAGGGCATCAAGGGATATGGCGATAGGGCCGTGAATGGAGTTGAGGCACAAGATCAGCCATGATCTCATTGAATGGCGGAGCAGGCTCGAAGCACCGAATGATCTACTCCTGCTCCTATTTCTTCTGTTCTTATATTATTATGTTCTCTAGTCTCTCCACATAACGGAATTAAAGCGTAAACCCATGAGATTCTGACTCAGAGGCAGTGACAATTTCAGGATAAATGTGTAAATAAGTTTGTATTTTCTGTTAGTGACTAATGATGACCTTACTGAGGAATTGACTGGGAGAGGTTATTAATCATGACAGTGTGAGAAAGCCAAATGAACACACAAAGGAATCACAACTATTTCTGATGCCGCTCTGGTTAATACTGCAATTCCTTACCCTTGTCAGACTTACTATCTACTCCAAAGCAAAATAAAACTTCACATAAACATGGCGCAGTCTTATTCCTCATCTACATGCTGCCCCTCGGCGACATAATCCGAAAACACGTCAGATTCCACATGTACGGTGACGACACTCAGCTCTACCTCACCACAATCTCTCTCGACCCCTCCACTGTCTCTAGATTGTCAGACTGCTTGTCCGACATCTAGTTCTGGATGAACAGAAATTTCCTCCAATTAAATATTGGGAAGACCAAAGCTATTGTCTTTGGTCCCGGTCACGAATTCCGTTCCCTAGCTACCGACTCCACCCCTCTCCCTGGTCACTGTCTGAGGCTGAACCAGACTGTTCGCAACCTTGGTGTCGTATTTGATCCCGAGATGGCTTCCAACCACATATCCGCTCCATCACCTAGACCGCCTATTTCCACCTCCGTAACCCTCATCCATACCTTTGTTACCTCTAGACTTGACTATTCCAACACACTCCTGGCCGGCCTCCCCTCTTCCACCCTCCATAAACTTAAGCTCATCCAAAACTCGGCTGCCCGTGTCCTAACTCGCACCAAGTCCCGTTCACCCATCACCCCTGTGCTCGCTGACCTACATTGGCTCCTGGTTAAGCAACACCTCGATTTTAAAATTCTCATCCTCGTTTTCAAATCACTCCATGGCCTCACCCCCTCCCTATCTCTGTAACCTCCTCCAGCCCTACAACTCTCCGAGTCCATTATTAAGGATACAGTAACAGAGCATTTGGATAAACATAATTTAATAGGACAGAGTCAGCATGGTTTTACGAAGGGGAAGTCGTGTTTGAAAAATTTGCTCGAATTCTTTGAGGATGTAACATATAGGGTGGATAAAGGGGAACCAGTGGATGTAGTGTATTTGGACTTCCAAAAGGCATTTGACAAGGTTCCACACAAAAGATTACTGATCAAGATAAAAAATCACAGGATTGGGGGTAATATACTGGCATGGGTGGAAGATTGGCTATCTAACAGAAAACAAAGAGTTGGGATAAATGGTTCGTTCTCGGGCTGGCAATCAGTAACTAGTGGTGTTCCGCAGGGGTCAGTGCTGGGACCCCAACTCTTTACAATCTATATTAACGATTTGGAGGAAGGGACCGAGTGCAACATATCCAAGTTTGCCGACGATACAAAGATGGGAGGGAAAGCAGTGAGTGAGGAGGACATAAAAAACCTGCAAAAGGACATAGACAGGCTAAGTGAGTGGGCAGAGATTTGGCAGATGCAATATAATGTTGGAAAGTGTGAGGTTATGCACTTTGGCAGAAAAAATCAAAGAGCAAGTTATTATCTAAATGGAGAGAAACTGCAAAGTGCTACAGTACAAAGGGATCTGGGGGTCCTGGTGCATGATAAACAAAAAGTTAGTATGCAGGTGCAGCAGGTGATCAGGGAGGCCAATGGAATCTTGGCTTTTATTGCAAGGGGGATGGAGTATAAAAACAGGGAAGTCTTGCTGCAGTTATACAGGGTATTGGTGAGGCCACACCTGGAATACTGCGTGCAGTTTTGGTTTCCATATTTAAGAAAAGATATACTTGCTCTCGAGGCGGTTCAGAGAAGGTTCACTTGGTTGATTCCAGAGATGAGGGGGTTGACGTATGAGGAAAGGTTGAGTAGGTTGGGACTCTATTCATTGGAGTTCAGAAGAATGAGAGGCGATCTTATCGAAACATATAAGATTGTGAGGGGGCTTGATCGGGTGGATGCGGTGAGGATGTTTCCACTGATGGGTGAGATTAGAACTAGGGGGCATAATCTTAGAATAAGGGGCTGCCCTTTCAAAACTGAGATGAGGAGAAACTTCTTCACTCAGAGCTGTGGAAGCTGCAACATTAAATAAATTTAAAATGGAGATAGACATTTTCCTAGCAGATAAGGGAATTAGGGGTTACGGGGAGCGGGCAGGGAAGTGGACGTGAGTCTAGATTCAGATCAGCCATGATCCTATTGAATGGCGGAGCAGGCCCGAGGGGCCGTATGGCCTACTCCTGCTCCTATTTCTTATGTTCTTATGAGGTATCTGTGCTCCTCCAATTTTGCCCTCTTGTGCATCCCTGATTTTAAGTCGCTCCACCATTGACGGCTGTGCCTTCAGCTGCCGAGAGCCTAAGTTCTGGCATTCCCTCCCTAAATCTCTCCGCCTCTCTTTCCTCCTTTAAGCCGCTCCTTAAAACCTACCTCTTTGGCCAAGCTTTTTCAGCTGCCCTAATATCCCCTTATGTGACTCAGTGTCAAATTTTGTTTGATAACACTCCTGTGAAGCGCCTTGGGACCTTTTACTACGTTAAAGATGCTATATAAATGCAAGTTGTTGTTGAGACTGGATAATGCAGTGAAGTCAAAATATTGCCCTTTCTCCTCAGGGAGTTGGGCCCAAACCCTTGTTAAGGTGACGGAAAGTAAACCTCTTAATGGTGGTAAGTGAAATGACTGGGCAGATTCAACTCAATTTGTACAGGACGAGTTCAGAGTATAAAAATTGTGCAGAACTGAGCTGAGAGGGCAGGTGCACAAAACTCAGAACCGTACCCCACTACACCGTTGAGTGTTGAGGCATGTAGTCACTCACTACAGCAGCTTTACTCTATACAAAACCAGTGATATTTCTGAAGTACAAGTGTCTGACTTTGACACTAATTCCAAAAGTTGAAATGTGGTGCATTCCCCATCACCAACTTCGACAGCACCCCCTAAACCCGCGACCTCTACCACCTAGAAGAACAACGGCAGCAGGTGCCTGGGAACACCACCACCTCCAAGTTCCCCTCCAAGTCACACACCATCTGATCTTGGAAATATATCGCCATTCCTTCATCGTCGCTGGGTCAAAATCCTGGAACTCCCTCCCTAACAGCACTGTGGGAGTACCTTCACCACACGGACTGCAGCGGGTCAAGGCGGCTCACCACCACCTTCTCAAGGTCAACTAGGAATGGGCAATAAATACTGGCCTTGACAGTGACGCCAACATCCCATGAACTAACAAAAAAGACATCCCTCACTTAGATCCACACAAGGATTTATCATTTTTTTTGGAGAAAATAAATACTGTGATTGATCCTATCATATTCTACATTTTACTTGTTTAACTAGTGCAGGCAAATGAAAATTTTTGATGAACTGGTGTAAACTTTCAGCGGAGAACTCTAGAATAGCTTTGGCTCTGTATTTAAGAAAAGAATGCGGACACACATAAACACACTGTGAGGTAATGAACCAATTTCAAGTTGATGTCAAATCCAAATAGCTTTTTTGGACAAGAACAAAATAAAAGTCAAATCATTCAATAAAGCTTCGAGTCATACTCAGAACACAGAAATAAACCCGGTCTTGGACCGTACTGAGTAATACCTGTCACGCATTGACATTCTGCAGACACTTTTTACACTGAACATTTTAATAAGCTTCTTTGTACTTCTATAAGTAAATATTACAATGATCTGTTTGGAACACTCACTGGTCTTTGATATTTCCTCTTCAATCACTTCCTCATAGAATCATACAGCACAAAAGGAGGTCATTCGGCCCAGCGTGCCTGTGCCGGCTCTTTGAAAGAGCGGTCCAATTGGTCCCACTTCCCCGCTCTTTCCCCATAGCCCTGCAAATGTTTCCTTTTCAAGTATTTATCGAATTCACTTTTAAAAGTTACTGTTGAATCTGCTTCCACCGCCCTTTCAGGCAGTACATTCCAGATCATAATAACTTGCTGTGTAAAAGAAGGTCTCCTAATCTCTCTTCTGGTTCTTTTGCCAATTATCTTAAATCGGTGTCCTCTGGTTATTGCCCCTCCTGCCACTGGAAACAGTTTCTCCCGATCTACTCTATCAAAACCCTTCATAATTTTGAACATGTCTATTAAATCACCCCGAACCTTCTCTGCTCTAAGGAAAGCAATCCCAGCTTCTCCAGACTCTCCACATAACTGAAGTCCCTCATCCCTGGTAAATCTGCTCTGCACCCTCTCCAAGGCCTTGGCATCCTAAACTGTGGTGCCCAGAATTGGGCACAATACTCTAGCTGAGGTCCCACTAGTGATTGATAAAGGTTGGCCATAACGTCCTTGCTTTTGTAGTTAGAATGTTCTAGCACTGAAACAGGGCATCTGACCCAACGAGTCTGCACCAGTGCTTTTGCCCAATGAGGCACCCGGTCTCTTTCACAGTACGTTTTAATATTCATCTTTTTCAAACAACTGTGTAATTACCTATTTTTAAAAAAAATGATGGTCTGTGAGTCCACTACAGTGTGTGGCAGAGAATTCCACAATCAACCACTCTCTGCGTAAAAATTATTTTTCTAATCTCTCCATCAAGTCTTGCTGTGATCTCTTGATACCATCTCAGTGAGCACAAGATACAATCTCTCACCATTTATCTTATCACAGTCCTGACCTCTATCAGATCACCTCTCTTCCCCTCTCTAAAAAAAAAAATTCCGAACTTTACAAGTCTCTCTTCATAACTGTAACCCTCATCCGAGTGAATCTATGTTGCACCTTTTCCTTTACTTTGATGCCCTCCCTATAATGGGGTGCTGCACCTAATCCGCCAACTGCAACCTAAGGTCTTGCACAAGTTCAACATTATCTCTAACATTTTTGTATTCTATGGCCCCGATATTTATGGGGAGGCGGGCCGGGTGTGGGGGAGCGCGGTTGCACGGGGGAGAACCGGCAAGGCCGGGGACGTGGAGATCCTGCCAAAATTAACAGCAGGACCACATTGTCAATTTTTATTCCGCTTTCTGCCCATGGGAAAACCAGCAGGCCACAGCCGGGGACCCTTGGGGGGCAGCCCCGGCAACTGGGAGGGGAGCAGGCTGCGGATCAGGGCTTGGGGGGAGGGGGGGTCAGTGATCGCGGGAGAGGCTAGAGAGAGGCAGAAATCGGCAGGAGGCTGAAGACTTCCTTGAGGGGCCTGGTGGATCATTGCTGCTCCTCCTAGACCACAAGGAGCGCTACAGAAAGCACTTACCTTCTGGAGCCGGCAGCTCCTGCCTCTATTTCGCTGCCGGGTTTCCCGAGCCTTGGGAAACATGCATGGCAACAGCTAAAATTAAATCTGGCTCCCAATTGCACTGTGGGAGCCTGATTTAAATATGTTAATGAAGTGTCCCGCCTCTCCAAGACAGGACACTCGCATGCTGTAAAAATGGTGGTGTACGCGGCGGGTTGGGCTCACAATCTTTAGGGTTTAACCTCCCACTGACCGTCGGGGGGGGGGGGCGAGGGATTAATATCGAAGCCAGTGTCTCTAAATGCAAAACAAAGGATTCAATTTGCCTTTTTTATGGTTTTATCTACTTGTCCTGTCACCTTCAATTATCTTTCTATCTCCACGTCAAGGTCTCTCTGCTCCTCTAATTTGTTTAAATTCGTACAATTTAAACTCTATTTACTCACAAAAATGTGCACATGTTTGTGTGATTGGTCAATTGATGTTGCATGCCACAAATGACCCGCAGGATATAAGACAGGCACACCGGATAGATGATTCCAAAAGGTCTTCAACAAAGCACACTTCTGAAGGTAGGGCTGAAATGTAAGTTATACTGTAAATGGTAAACTGGTTACACAAACGGGCAATGCAACAATCCCACATTGCCAGGAGGGAGCGGCACTCAACAGGAGTGACAGAATCGGGGTGATAGTGTTGGAGCCCCACCTCCAGCGTGGAATACAGTTGTGTTCACTACATCACTTGTAACCAAAGCACATTTATATCAGTATTTAATTTGCAGTAGTGGATCACTTTAACATACACACTGTAAAGAGAAGGGTAAAACTGTAACCTCATGTGATACGTAACAGGGTTGATTTTCCAAATGCTTTCTCCACCCACCTATCTTTCTCTGAAGGGAACTGCGTGTCATGTACTTACAGGTGTTACATGTCACTAAGCAAGAAACTCTGGTAGGAATCCTACATGGAAGTCCCTTCCAGACTCCCATGTCAGCCACATGATGAAACCGCATTTCCTCCGGGTGCTCCGGTTTCCTCCCACAGTCCAAAAATGTGCGGGTTAGGATGATTGGCTATGATAAATTGACCCTTAGTGTTAGGGGGATTAAATACGTGGGGTTACGGGGATAGGGTGGAATATGTGTTGG
The DNA here is from genome assembly GCF_052327205.1 of Somniosus microcephalus. Lineage (NCBI taxonomy): Eukaryota > Metazoa > Chordata > Chondrichthyes > Squaliformes > Somniosidae > Somniosus > Somniosus microcephalus. The sequence continues at coordinate 4,651,334 of NC_141011.1, read as the reverse complement.
TGTAGGGGTTACGGGGATCGGGTGGGATATGTGTGTCGGTGCAGGCTCGATGGGCCGAAATGGCCTCTATCTGCACTGTGGGGTTTCTGTGATTTCTGTGATCTGTGATAGTCCTCAGCTGACGCCATCTAAGTCCGAATGGCAAGAGATCCTAGTGGTACAAAGAAGGAGCAGTGCTGGAGTCTCTCAAGGCATAAATCAGTTCAGTAAGAGGGATAGTCTACTGTGGCAACTGAGCTTCATGATATACAACATTTTGTAACCTACCTAAGTCCCCATGTGTTTGGTCGAAGCTTGGGTGCAGTGTCCACAATACGCCAACCCTGGGACACATGGGCTTGATGTTTCCCACCTGCACAATCTGGGATTGTTGCACAGGTGACGGAGGACCTGGAAGATCTTCCTACCTGTGGTGGCCACGTGGAGGATTCCTCCATAAAATAGATTGGTTCCAACCACTTGACATTCTTTTTCTATGCCATTCTTACCATGGTTAGAAGACAGTAGGGTGACCAAATCTAACTGGTTGCATTCCAGGAGGTTTCATCCCATGACCTCCTGCCTCCAACCGTTCCCCCCTACACACTCCTGCCATTGGTTGCTCGACACATCCATCCTTAAGGCGCAGCACCTTCCCATACCAATTGGACAGCATAGAGTCATAATGGCACAGAAGGAGGCCATTCGACCCATTGAGTCCATGCCGGCTCTATGTAGAACAATCCAGTCAGTCCCATTCCCCCGCTCTATCCCCATAGCCCTGCAAGTTTATTTCCCTCAAGTGCCTATCCAGTCTCCCCTTGAAAACATTGAGGCCTAGAAATTCAGTTAGGGGCGCCCAGCTCGCCTGGGCGCCGGAATTACCGCTGCGCGCGGAGCCACTTGCGCCAGCGGGATATTCAGTTTCAGCACCCCAAGTGGAAGCCGGCCGCTAAACAAGGGTTTCGGCGCCCCGCTTAGGACGCTGAAACTGATTATCGGCGTGCAAAGTGCCGCAGCGCCACCCGCTGCGGCACGGCAGCCTGCGGTACTGCAGGCCTTCCTCTCACTCTTAAGGGGGAGGTGCCTGCAACAGCGCGATCCCCGCTCGCGAGTGCCGGCAAATGAGCCCGGCACCAAGGAGAAGTGCCGGGCTCTCTGGAAACAGCCGGCAATGCCACGGGGGGGGGGGTGTAGGAGGCCGGGGACGGAGGTGCGGGCAGGCGGCCGCCGAAAAAGCGGCCAGCCGCACCTCCACCTTAACTCGCCCCACTACCGGCACAGGTAGGCCCCGTGTACCGGTCGCTGTTTGCGGCCGGCGCGGGGGAGGCGGCAGTGACCAAATATGGCCAGCGGGGCGATAGCGGGGCGCTGCGCACACCGATGACGTCATCGGTGGCGGCGCAGCGCTACTGGCTAACGCCGCCATTAGCGCCCCGCTAAATATCGCGGTAGGTTTGCACAGTGGCGCAAAAGCCCTCTTTGGGCGCAAACTGGTGGCGCAGGCCACTGAATTTCTAGGCCTGAGTGTCTCCGCTTCCACCACTTCCGTCGGCAGTGAGTTCCAGGTCCTCACCACTCACTGCGTAAAAAAGTTGTTCCTCACATCCCCCCTGTATCTCTTGCCCAAAACCTTAAATCTGTGTCCCCCTAGTCCTTGTACCATCAACTAGTGGGAACAGCCTTTCCGCGTCTAGACTATCCAAACCAGTCATAATCTTGTACACCTCTATCAAATCACCCCTCAACCTCCTTTGCTCTAATGAAAACAAATCCAGCTTCTCCAACCTGTCCTTGTAGCTAAGATCCCCCATCCCCGGAACAATTCTGGTAAATCTCCTCTGCACCCTCTCAAGGGCCTTCACATCCTTCCTAAAGTGTGGTGACCAGAACTGGACACAATACTCCAGTTGTGGCCTAACCAGCACTTTATAAAGGTTCAGCATAACTTCTCTACTTTTGTACTCAATCCCTCTATTTATGAAGCCCAAGATCCCATATGCTTTGTTAACCACTCTCTCAGTATGTCCCGCCACCTTCCGGGACCTATGCACGTTAACTCTCAGGTCCCTCTGTCCCTGCACACTCTTTAAAACTGTGCCATTAAGTGTATATTGCCTCTCCCTGTTCCTTCTGCCAAAATGCATCACCTCACACTTCTCTGTATGAAATTCCATCTGCCACTTGTCTGCCCATTCTGCTAGCCCTTCTATGTCCTGTTGCAGTCAATTGGTATCATCCTCACTGTTTGCCACACCCCCAAGTTTGGTGTCATCGGCAAATTTAGAAATTTTACTCTGTATTCCAATATCGAGGTCATTTATATACATCAAAAAAAGCAGTGGCCCCAGCACTGACCCTTGGGGAACACCACTGTCTACCATCCTCCAGTCTGAAGAACAGCCATTTACCACAACACAATAGACGCTGTTACCCAATTGGATGATTCTTGACTGTCAGTCAAACAGCTTTTTTTGACCCCACCTCCGATATTTTTTATGCCCCAATGATTTTCCTCTTGGGTTTGCTCACAGCAGTGTCTAGGATATCAACCTTTAATTCCTGGGGACTCCAGGGCAATCTGGGCAGTTTGGCAATCTCCTCTGAGGCCATGACATTTGTTATTGCTCCCACCCAAAGGACAAAGATCTGGATGACTCATTTTTGCAAATAGGGTTTTCATTAATGTGTTATCAGCTGGAGAGAAACTAAAAGACCGAATGTGAAATGGAAAACAAGAGAGAAAACTAAACAAAATGATAAACTTTTGCAGACACTTGAACTATCGGGCATGTTGGACTTGTTAAACCAGCTGATTGAGGTTACATTTTCATAGACTAGTGTTACACGTTTTTGAATTCATGTTACACAATGTGTGATGTTAATAATGATCAGAGTAATAGACAGGAGTTTTAAAATACCATGGCCTAGAAATTCGGTGGGTCGCCTGGGCGCCGGAAGTACCGCCCCGGAAGAAGCCGCGACGCCAGCCAGAAATTCAGTTTCAGCGCCCCAAACGGAAGCGGGGCGCTGCTCGAGGCGCCCCGCACCCCTCTTGGGGCGCTGCAACTGCAAATCGCAGCGCAACATGCCGCAGTGCCACACGCTGCGGCACGGCGCGCTGCGGTACTGTAGGCCCTCCTCCCCTTCTTAAAGGGGAGGGGCCTGCTGCAGCACGATCAGAGATCGCGAGTGCCAGCAAAAGAGCCCGGCACCAAGGAGAAGTGCCGGGCTCTTGGGAGACAGCTGGCACAACGCGGGGGGGGGGGGGTTCAGGAGGCCGGTGACGGCTGCGCAAAGAGGTGCTGGCAGGCGGCCAGCAAAAAGAATGGCCGCCACACACCTCCACCACTGCAGGTAGGCCCCCCTGAACCGGTCGCAAATTGCGACCGGCGTTACAGCGGGGGACACTACCAAATTTCGCGATCGGGGCAGTAGCGGGGTGCTGCGCACACCGATGACGTCATCAGTGGCGGCACAGCGCTACAGGCTAACGCCGCCATTAGCGCCCTGCTAAATTTCGCAGGAGGTGCGGCCAGTGGCACTAAACCCACTAAGTGCCCTCTTTGGGCGCTAACTGGTGGCGCAGCCCACCGAATTTCTAGAACCATGACTGAAATCAGTGGAGATGGAGGTCTATGCAGGTCTTTGTCACACAAGAGCTCTCAAAAAATAGCAGAGAACTTACCTAAAGGTTCTAAGATCAGCCAAGCTTAAGTTATCTGCAACCCTTTCAGTAGATTGAGGGCTAAGGTTAGGGCGATTAGAGTAGCTAACCAGCCACACGAAATGGATAAATCCTGGATTTGGAAACATGCAATCCCTTTTATGGAGCAGTTAGCAACTAACAGCTGCGCTCTCATCTCTGGATATTCCTAATTGGACCAGACTTCAATTATTTTTCATCAATGTGCGACTGTAGCAGAAATAACAACATAAGTCATGTGTTTATTAGCCATATAAAACACAATTATAGACCGTGGATTACATGTAAAAGGCTGCACAGGGAATTTAAGGCGACACATTAGCACAACACAGCCTCTGACTCCTTTAACCACCCATTGACTTTCATAAACACACATTTGGATCCTACTGAAGCAGAAAATAAAGTAAATGCACACAGAGAGCAACACACACAGCGATCAGCAATGCATCAAAACTTCCCTAAACGTCTAATGCACAATTTACTTCAGCTTATAATTGTAGATAAGCTAAAAAGCCACTTAAGAGCTCCTGACACAAGGGAGAAGCTATTCAGACAGAGCAGGGGGATTTTATGTTCCAGGTGAGAAGCCAGAGGGGCCGCCCGAGAGTCTCGGTGGGAGACCCTGCCCATATTAATGGCTCGGCCTCACTTCAATCCCGCCAGTCAGCAGCCTTCCCGAGGAGCGGAAAGAGGCAGGCACTCGGGGACTCAGGGGCTCCCTAACCCAGGATTTCCTGTTCCATTGGCCTAGTCGGAACTCAGTGTGTCTGGGGCAGTCAGTAAACTCAGTGAAGCGAGGTGTACCATGGTGCCTTCACATGGGCAGGTGTGGCTCACGCCAGTGGGGTCCAGGCCAGGGAAGCAGCCTGGATCTCTGAACAACAGATAATTCTTTATGTGGATCTTTTCAGATCTGCCCCCTTAGTCAGGGGGCTGAGGGGCACATTGGTGGGTAAAGAGGCGTGGACGGGGTGGTGGGGTGCTGAAGTTTCTGGTTGCCATGGGCCAGCAGGCACCAGGGATGTGCCCGCATTGGAACTATCACCCACCTGGCCCATGCTAAGAAGGTATCCTTCTACTGACCCCACAAACGCCAATAGGGTCAGCGCTGGAGGTCATCATTGGACATGATCCTGTGGATTTTTTGGCCTCGCTATTTAGATCTTTTATTTCAATCACAAATGGTTACGCATACAATTCAACTGTGTTGTAAACTCTCACTAAACACATTTTGGAATGTGCATGTAACCTTGGTTCCTGAGGTGTGTTGGTCAGCTGGAATGACATACGTGACTGGGAGCCCAACACATCTCTCTGTGTCCCAAGTGCTGTCTGGGAAACAGACTCAGGATGCTGGTGGTCGAATACACAGCTGTAGTCCGCTCAGCCCACCCACGTGCAAACTGGTGGTCGCACCGAGGCAGCAGGGGGCTCTTCATTTCAAATTCATCTCGGTTCTATTGTATTTAAATGAGGAATTCTTATTTGGCAGGCAACTGATTTGCAGATTCACAACTTTCGCAACCTTGACCACCACACAAAGGTGGCTGAAAACACACACCTCGTGTCAAATTCTAGCTTCTGATCGGCTATTTGTAAAACTAGAAGTGTTAAATTTAATCTTTGGGTATAGCTCTAAAAATGGAATGAGAAAATGTAACTTTAAAGTAAAGGAATAAAATGAAAGTCATAAGCTCTGAATTTCCTTTGTTGACATGGCGATAAAATCGTACAATCTGGGTGGGTGGGGAGAATCTAGGGCGGAGCCTGGTTATATCAGGCCTCCGCCCATTTTTTGGCAGGTTCAGAGCTGCACAGGAAGTTGGGAGGCGGGCATCAACAGAAAGAGATGGTGCTGGCCGGATGAGAACATCCGGCAGAATTCCCACCATTTCCTCTTGTCTTGCCCCGAACATTGTGTGTACCGAGAGCTACAATCCAGTCCCGGCAGAAAAGGAGTTGTGAAAGTAGCAAAATTAAAATTGAAGTATTCTTTACCCGATCTTCAGTTGGCGCATCTGGCCTATTTACGGCGCGGTGAAGCGTCAGAGTGATGGCCCCCTCCCCACCCACTGAGTTGGGCATCCTAGCATTGCCAAAAATGGCACAGGTACCTACCTAAAATACATTAATGCCCCTGACACCAGGATTTGGGATGAGATCAAAGGTGCCATCCAGGGGCTGAGTTGCCACCCATCCCAGATCCGCCTCGAAGGCTGCCACAGGAATTTCTTGGCCATTAGGCTTTAAGGCCTATTTGCAAAGCAGTTAAAATAAATTAAATTGCTTTCCCTCTTGATGCTAAAAGTCCATCCAGCAAATATTTTACAGGCTTAACTTTCATTGATAATTTCTTCAAATGTTACTGTTGTGTTTGTACCACTACACACAACTACATAAGATAATAAAGCAGCAGAGACTGAGAGTAACTTCAAGTGATCTTTACTGGGTAACTGGAACTTCGGGACTGACTATACAAATCGATACGCGTCTGTTATATACGCTCGCAACTAAGGATGTACATCCGCAAAGCAAAGTAGTTGCTTCAATGTTGTATACATTACACTTCCTCCCCCTTTAGTTTAATAGTATATTAACGCAAAATTTCTATAATTAACATACAGAGCCTGTCTTTACAGTAACCTTTTGGTTTTCTTAAAAGTAACAAAATTCAAATTCCAACATAACATTTTATTTTGTCAACAGCCCTTTTACAAGTCAAGTCTCTGGGGAGGCCCCCTCTGCCTCTCTGGGTAACGTCTCTCCAGACTCTTTTGCTTTGGGGAATGAGACTGTACAGCTACAGGTGCATCAGGTGAGCTATCAGCACAGGTAGAGCTCTCGGCTGTGGATGAGGCTGGTGCTGATGCTAATGAATCAGGAGTATCTGTTTCCATGTCAGGTGAGTCTGGGTGAGATATAGGGGTGTTTTTCACCTGAACATCCAGAATTTGGTCCACATGACGTCTCAAAATGTTCTCTCCCACATCCACTGTATACATCAGTGGTCCCTTTCTTGTGGATATTGTCCCTGGTTGCCACTTTTCCATCCGGAAATCACGAGCAAGAACTGACTGTCCCACACTGAAGCTTCTTGTTGGCTTAGCATTCAATTGTTTGAACTGTTTGTTCTCTACACCACGATGTACATTCGGTTTAAGAAGGTCCATGCGAGATCTCAGGTTCCTGTTCAGAAACATCATCGCTGGAGTCTGATTAGTGGCTGCGTGTACTGCATTCCGATAAGCAAAGAGGAAATTGTCTATCTTGTGTTGCAGTGGTAGATTCTCGCTGTACATTGCTTTGATGGCCTTCTTGAAAGTCTGTACGAATCTTTCTGCCAAGCCATTTGTAGCTGGATGGTACGGGGCAGATGTGTGGTGCTTGATTCCATTTTTCCTCATGAAACCTTGGAATTCGTCAGAGACAAATTGTTGTCCATTGTCTGTGCAGATTTGTTCTGGTAGGCCATTTCTAGCGAACATGGTCCTCAGAACTGAAATGGTCTTTTCAGATGTGGTTAATTTCATTTTAATGACCTCGGGCCATTTGGAATGTGCATCGACTGCAATCAAGAACATGGAGTCCATGAACGGTCCAGCAAAGTCGATATGCACACGTTGCCATGGTGATGAGGGCCATTCCCATGGATGGAGAGGGGCTTGTGGTGGTGCGTTCTGGACGTTTTGACATCCTGAGCAGCTCTTTGTCAGGTCCTCGATCTGTTTGTCAATTCCCGGCCACCACACGTATCCACGGGCAAGGCTTTTCATCTTTACCGTACCTAAGTGGCCTTCATGCAGTTCATCTAGCACTCGGTTACGAAGCTTGGGAGGAATCACAACTCGTGAGCCGCACATCAGTGTTCCCCCACACACTGATAACTGCTCCCTCCTAGCTGAGAATGCTGGAAACAATGAGTCACCATGCGCTGGCCATCCCTTCACAGTGATGTCATAAACTTTTGACAATGTAGGGTCATTGCGTGTTTCTCTTTCAGTGAGGGAGTTTGTCACTGGTAGTTGCTCATCTATTGTTGTGTGAAATACCTCTGCTGAGTCAACTGTTGTAGTTCTCTCTGAGGTCAGCAGTGGTAAACGTGACAAACCATCGGCGTTGCCATGTTGCTTGGTCCCCTTGTATTCAATATCATACAGGTGAGCCCCTAGGAAGAGTGACCATCGCTGCAACCGTTGTGCTGTCATCACTGGAACGCCCTTTCTTGGGTTGAAGATTGAAACGAGAGGCTGGTGGTCAGTTAACAGTGTAAACTGTTGACCATACAAGTAGTGGTTGAATTTCTTGACTCCCCACACAAGGCTGAGGGCCTCTCGGTCAATCTGTGCATAATTGCGTTCAGCTGTAGTCAATGATCTTGAGGCAAAGGCTATTGGTCTTTCTAAGCCATCTGGGAACTTATGTGACAACACGGCACCAATGCCATGGGGTGAAGCATCACATGCCAGTCGAATAGGTAAGGATGGGTCAAAGTGAGCTAGCACCTCTTCTGAAGTAGAGTCTTTTACTCTCTTGAAAAGCTTGTTCACAGCCGTCACTCCACTTCCATTGTGACCCTGTCTGTAGCAGTGCATTTAGTGGGTGTGACACTGTGGATAGGTTGGGCAAGAACTTGTGATAGTAGTTCACCAGTCGAAGATATGATCTCAACTGAGACACACTTTCAGGTGTTGGTGCATTAATCACAGCTTCAATCTTGTCTGGAGACTTGTGTAAACTGTCCTTGTCAATCACATGTCCACAGTATGAGATTTCCTTTTTGAAAACTCACACTTGTCTCGGTTCACTCGGAGCCCATACTTCCATAACCTGATGAGCACCTGTTCGAGGTTGGAAAGGTGGTCGTTGTCATTCTTGCCAGTAATGATGATGTCATCAAGATAACACTGAGTACCTGGGATCCCCTGCAGGACTTGGTCCATTGCCCTTTGCCAGATTGCAGGAGCTGATGCTATTCCGAATACTAGCCGATTGTACTGGTAAAGGCCTTTGTGCGTATTTATTGTCAGGTACTTCTTTGATGCATCATCAATTTCCATTTGGGCCAAGTCAATCTTTGTGAAGCGTTCCCCTCTTGACAGGGAAGCAAAGATGTCCTCAATGCGAGGCAATGGGTACTGTACTGTGTGGAGGACTGGGTTAACAGTCACTTTAAAGTCTCCACAGATGCGCACTTTTCTTGGCTTTCCTGGTTTTGTGCTGGAGGTTTTCTTCATCACTGGAACTATAGGTGTGGCCCATTCACTCCAATCCACCTTGGACAGAACCCCTAACTGCTCCAAGTTCTCCAGCTCTGCTTCTACAGAAGGGCGAATTGCATAAGGCACTGGTCTGGCCTTGTGGAACTTTGGATTTGCGTTCTCCTCAATCTTAATTTTTGCTTTCATGCCCTTAAGTGTTCCTATTCCCTTCGTGAACACTTCCTGAGAGTCAGAGAGTATTTGTGACAGTCTCTCAGGAGTGGCGTTGCTGTCCTCCTTTGCTGACACAAACAGTGCTTGGATGGTGTGCCAATCCAACTGTATTTTCCTGAGCCATTCGCGTCCCAGTAATGGTGGTCCTCCATCTTCCACTACATAGAGGTTCAATTGCGGTATTTTTTTTTCTTTGTATGTCATGGTCACTTTTATTTTACCTTTGGGGCACACTCTTTGTCCTGTGTATGTCTTTAACAGTACTTTAGTTGGCCTTAGCGGTATGTGTGAAAACAGTCGTTTGTAGTCATGTACAGAGATCACTGTTAAAGCTGAGCCTGTGCCAACTCCATTTTCAGCCTGACTCCTGCCACTTCTGGAGTAACCCATATTATTCTGTGATCCCCTGTCTCTTTCACTCTGTGTAGTTTTAGACAAGCCAGATGCTCTTCCTCTGAGTCTGTGTCACTTTTTTCTTTATCTGAACTGTCTCCAGTCACATAGAAACATAGAAACTAGGAGCAGGAGTAGGCCATTCGGCCCTTCGAGCCTGCTCCGCCATTCACCGAGATCATGGCTGATCATCCAAACCCTAGCACCCGGTCCCTACACCGACAGCCATCCCACCCAAGCCCTATCCCCATAACCCCGTAACCCCACGTATTTAATCCCCCCTAACACTAAGGGCCAATTTTTTTTTTTTTCCATGGCCAATCAACCTAACCCGCACATCTTTGGACTGTGGGAGGAAACCGGAGCACCTGGAGGAAACCCATGCAAACACGGGGAGAATGTGCAAACTCCACACAGACAGTCACCCGAGGCCGGATTTGAACCCGGGTCCCTGGCGCTGTGAGGCAACAGTACTAACCACTATGCCACTGTGCTGCCACTACACAAGTAGTGTACCTTCTTGTATCTATCTTTGAAAGGTTTCTTGTTTTCAGTCACTTGATGTACCTTTTTGTTACTCTGTATTGTATCAGTTTTCGGCTTCTTATTTGCTTTGCAGACCCTTTCAATGTGCCCTCGTCTGCCACATTGTCTGCAGTCTTTATCTTTAAACCAACAGTCATTGTGGTCATGTGACATTTTGCCACAGCGATAGAACTTCTTTTCTTGTTTCAGTGACATTTTATTAGTTGAATATTCCAGGGATTTTTGTTGAATTTCTAAAGCGCCACGTGCTGCTGCTTCCATTGATATTGCGATACTCAGAGCCTTCTCCAATGTGAGATCTTTTTTCAGACAGGAGCTTCTTTTGTGTGCTTTCACTTTGCATGCCACACACAAATCTGTCTCTCAATGCGTCTGATAAGCCCACTCCAAATTGGCAATGTTCTGATAATTTGCGCAACTTTGCCAAATATTCAGAAATGCTTTCATTTTTGCTCTGGTTCCGTTTATGGAATTTAAATCTTTCGGCTATGAGCAATGGTCTGGGGCTTAAATGGTCTTGGAGTGTGTCCACTATTTGTTTGAATGTTTTGTTTGCTGGCTTTTCAGGGGTTAATAAACTACGTAGCAGCCCGTATGTCTTTGCGCCCATAACACACAGCAAAACAGTGGCTTTCTTTTCTACCTCCACTCTGTTAGCCTCACAGTACAACGCCACTCTTTCAATGTAAGTTGCCCAGTCTTCAATGCTGCTATCAAATGCTGCAATCGTGCCAATCATCGCCATTTTTTTTCCAAACCCGTTTTTCTTTCTTTACTAGTTAGCTAGCGTCATGCAAGTCCGGTGCACTTTTCACTTGATTTACGTATCCCCTGCCTAGCTTAGCAAGCGTACTCCGTTTTCTCTACCTTCTCGCTCCTTTCTTCCAAGTTTCAGTGTCCTCTGGATGCGATGCCAGAAGAGGAAGACGTAGGTTCATAATTCTCGTCGCCAATTTGTTGTGTTTGTACCGCTACACACAACTACATAAAATAATAAAGCAGCAGAGACTGAGAGTAACTTCAAGTGATCTTTACTGGGTAACTGGAACTTCGGCACTGACTATATAAATCGATACACGTCTGTTATATACGCTCGCAACTAAGGATGTACATCCGCAAAACAAAGTAGTCCCTTCAATGTTGTATACATTAGTTACAATAGGCCAGCAGAATGCTTTGCTTTGCATTGATGGCCTAGTTTGAGTTCATGGCCATGAAAACTGAACACTAGGTACAGAGTAGAGCAAAAGAAACAGCCAAATGCCTGTGATGCTGCTGTTATATCAGAAGCAAGTCCAAGGAAGTCAGCTAAGAGAGAGGAAAAGAGAGGGATAGATAGACTGAAAGAGAAAATGATTGAAATAGACAAAGAAAAAGAAGAGAATAGGCAATGAGAAGGGGCACCTGTAAAGACTCGGGGAGCTCAATGTTAGTTGTAGGATTTGGAGAAGGGGACGCAGAACTAACCCCAAAACAAATTTGGAGGTTCAAATCCCACTCCATGGTTCTGCCAAAGTCCATAGTCTTGACAAAGGGTTTTGACCCGAAACGTCGACTCTATTTTCTCTCCATGGATGTTGCCTGGCCTGCTGAGTTTTTCCAGCATTTTCTGTTGTTATTAAGGAGATCTTGGGACAGGTGAGGTAGATTTTAAGGAGCATCTTAAAGGAGGAGTGAGAGCTGGATAGGTGGAGAGGTTTCGGGCCTGGGCAACTGAAGTCATTGTCATCAATGGTGGAGTGATTAATTTCAGAGATCCACAAGAGGCCAGAATTGGAGGAGCGCAGCGATCTCGGAGGCTGGTAGGACTGGAGGAGGTTACAGAGATAGGGAGGATGAGGCCATGGAGGGATTTGAAAACAAGGATGAGAATTTTAAAATCGAAGCGTTGCCGGACTGGGAGCCAATGTAGGTCAGCGAGCACAGGGGTGATGGGTGAACGGGACTTGGTACAAGTTAGGGTACGGGGCAGTGAGCACAGGGGTGATGGGTGAACGGGACTTGGTACAAGTTAGGGTACGGGCAGCAGAGTTTTGGATGAGCTCAAGTTTAAGGAAGGTGGAAAATGGGAATCCGGCCCGGAGAGCTTTGAAATAATGAAGTCTGGAGGTATCAAAGGCATGGATGAAGGGTTCAGCAGCAGATGTGCTGAGGCAGGGGCGGAGGCGGGCTATGTTACGGAGCTGAAGGTAGATGGTTTTGGTGATGGAGCAGGTATATCGTCAGAAGTTCATCTCGGTCAAATAGGATGCCAAGATTGCCAACGATCTGGTTCAGCCTCAGACAGAGGCCAGGGGGAGGGATGGAGTCAGTGGCTAGGGAATGAAGTTTGTGGTGGGGACCAAAGACAATGACGGAAGATAGATAGGTACAGATACACACACACACACACACAAATGAGTTTTGTGCCCCTATAAATGTTTTAGGTAAATCAAGTCTCACTGTGTTTAAACTAACGTATGTACACTAACTCTCTGTATTCTGTTTTCACCTTTTGATGGAACATAACCATCATGAGACTATTTCTGTAAAGATGTTATTCGGAAAGTTCAATAAAAATTGGACCATTTGGAATTGAGGTAGTGAATTCTGTCTGCAATAAACAGGCATAACCTTGGTGGACGGGGGAGAAATGGGACAGAGAGATGTTCCGCCAGCCCCCACCATCCAACTCCACTCTGATACAGGTGCACGTGTTACAATGGAGTGCAAATGACCGGATGATATCATATGACATATTTCTTGCCACTTACACCCTAGCAACAGTGAGTACAAGGCATGCCTGTGCACGCCTATCAGGTCTACATTAACAATTCTTGGGGCTCCTCCGCACCCCTCGCATAAACTCACCACCCCCACTGATCCACTAAAACACAAACAAAATTCAGGAAGAGATATGCCCGTAGAATGTTTACACACGGCATTAATAATAGAGTAAATCAGATCACAATATAGTACGCTTAACTGAAACCGACCCAGTGGTTGTGTACAGTTGTTCTGCATTATTTTAACAGTGACCCTGGGCCCGTACATTAATTCGCCCTTTGCTGGCATCCGACATTATTAAGAGCCATAGGGGGAGGAGCAGGGCCAGTATGCCTAATGCAAATAGATTACGTAGCGATCGACTGCATTACGCAAAGCGTTCATTTCAAACAGATGCTTCACATTGTTTAAAATCTTTGGCTGGCACGGTCAGCAAATCTACATCCTGGCAAAAACCAAAGCAATTTCCTTCCCCCTCCCCCAATCACCTGAGGCAGGAGTCCCAACACCCGCCCTCAAACATTGAATGACCCTGACTCTAGGAGATTGGCTGGGGTTTGAGGCAACTCTGATGGGCAGCTGGAAACAGGAGCCAAGGAAAGTCCAGACTAATGTCTTTGGTTAACTGAGTAAATTCTAAACCTTTTAATATTTATGTTTTGAATTAACTTTGATATCAAATTTAAATCAGCATTAAGTCTTGGCTTTTAGTGTTCCAATTTAGGGAATTCAATCCTGCTATTTGTTACATACAGCATATCTATAACTAAATCGTGATCTTTAGTAAATCCGCCCTCACAGTGTTTCGATTTATATCATCCCGATTTTAAGATTCACATTTAATAAATCCTTGTGTTATAACATATCTATCCCAGAAGTGGGTTGGTGAGGTGCCAATGGATCAGATAGCATGGGTGCACACTTTAAATTGGTAGCTACAGCCCGCCTCTTTTCCAGTACCACAGTTTTAACTATTTGACCCTCGGCCTCTCAGACAGGTTCATCTCCAGCTTCATCTCCAAGTTCAGGCTCCACCTGTTGGATATATTTAGCCCCAATGTAGCCCCAAATAATGTAGCCCCAAAACAGCGGCGGCAACAGAAGCAATGCCGCAGGAAAATTAACGCTGGAGCACTCAAAGACCCCGCTAAGAAAGCCCTATTCAGCCTGCGCCTCACAAACAACCTGACGACTCCCAGTGATGCAGAAACACCGCGTGTCCACCGCACCTGGTCTGCACTCAAGGCCTTCATAATCAGCACCTGTGAAGAGACGCTCAGTCACTCGACCAGGAAACACCAAGACTGGTTCGACGAGAATGACCAGGAGATCCAGGAGCTAATAAGCCGCAAGCGCAAGGCATTCCTGATTTGGAAACAGCAACAGAACTCGAGAGCAAGAAAGCAGCTCTACAGACGCCTGAAGGCCGAGGTCCAACAAAAAACTCGTGACCTAAAGAACAGATGGTGGGTGGAGAAAACGCAGGAGATCCAGCAGCTAGCCGACAACCACGACGTGCATGGATTCTTTAGCGCAGTCAAGACCGTCTACGGCACAAGCACCCAAGGCCCTACCCCACTGCAGCCCAAGAATGGAGAGGTACTCATCAAGGACAGGGGGGCAGTCAGTGCCCGCTGGAAGGAGCACTTTGAAGATCTCCTTAACCGAGACTCTGTCTTCGATGCGAGTGTTCTCAGCTCCATCCCGCAGCATGCTATCCACCACCATCTCAGCACAACCCCAGCCCGACATGAGGTTGAAAAGGCCATCCGACAACTGAAGAACAACAAGGTCTCAGGAGCAGATGGAATCCCTGCCGAGGCACTAAAGCATGGTGGAGAAGCACTACTGGCGCGAATTCATGAACTCATTTCTCTTATCTGGAAGGAGGAGAGCATGCCAGGGTATCTCAGAGATGCCGTAATTGTGACCATCTTCAAGAAAGGTGACAAGTCCGATTGCGGTAATTACAGAGGATTTTCCCTGCTGTCTGCCACAGGGAAAGTCATCGCAAGAATCCTCCTTCTCCCAGTGGCTGAAGAGCTCCTCCCAGAATCGCAATGCGGATTCCGCCCACTAAGGTGCACAATGGACATGATCTTCACCGCACGTCAATTACAAGAGAAATGCAGGGAACAGCACCATCCACTGTACATGGCCTTCTTTGATCTCACAAAGGCCTTCAACACTGTCAACCATGAGGGATTATGGAGTGTCCTCCTCAAATTCAGCTGCCCTCAAAAGTTTGTCACCATCCTCCGCCTGCTTCATGATGACATGCAAGCCGTGATCCTGATCAACGGTTCCACCACAGACCCAATTCACGTACGAACCGGGGTAAAGCAAGGCTGTGTCATCGCACCAATGCTCTTCTCGATCTTCCTTGCTGCAATGCTCCATCTCACCCTCAGTAAGCTCCCCGCTAGAGTGGAGTTAATTTACAGAACAAACGGGAAACTGTTCAACCTCCGTTGCCTCCAGTCCAGATCCAAGGTCGCCCCTTCCTCTGTCATTGAATTACAGTATGCAGACGATGCTTGCGTCTGCACACACTCGGAGGTCGAACTCCAAACCATCGTTAACACCTTCACCGAAGTGTACGAGAGCATGGGCCTTACACTAAACATCCGTAAGTCAAAGGTCCTCTACCAACCTGCCCCCGCCACACGGTACTGCCCCCCAATTATCAAAATCCACGACAAGGCCTTGGACAACGTGGGCCACTTTCCATACCTCGGGAGCCTACTGTCAACAAGGGCAGACGTCGATGACGAAGTCCAACACCGCCTTCAGTGTGCCAGTGCAGTCTTCGGTCACCTGAGGAAGAGAGTGTTTGAAGACCAGGACCTCAATCCTGGCACCAAGCTCATGGTCTACAGAGCAGTAGTAATACCCGCCCTCCTGTATGCCTCAGAGACATGGACCATGTACAGCAGACACCTCAAAGCACTGGAGAGGTAACACCAATGCTGCCTCAGCAAGATCCTGCAAATTCATTGGCAGGATAGGCGCACTAACGTCAGTGATCTTGCTCAGGCCAACATCCCCAGCATCGAAGCTTTGACCACGCTCGATCAGCTCCGATGGATGGGTCACATCGTCTGCATGCCCGATACAAGACTCCCAAAACAAGCGCTCTACTCGGCGCTCCGGCACGGCAAGAGAGCCCCAGGTGGGCAGAGGAAACGCTTCAAGGACACCCTCAAAGCCTCCTTGAAAAAGTGCAACATCTCCACCGACACCTGGGAATCCCTGACCCAAGACCGCCAAAAGTGGAGGAGAAGCATCCAGGAAGGCGCCGAGCACCTCGAGTCTCTTTGCCGGGAGCAAGCGGAAGCCAAGCGCAAGCAGCGCACGTCAACCCAAGCACCCCACCCACCCGCCCCTTCAACCACCGTCTGCCCCACCTGTGACAGAGACTGTAGGTCCCGCATTGGACTCATCAGTCACCTGAGAACTCATTTTTAATGTGGAAGCAAGTCATCCTCGGTTCCGAGGGACTGCCTAAGAAGAAGAAGAAGAAGAAGAAATTTGTAATGGCAAGGCGGTGTCAGCCTTGGGTCATTCGGGCGTGGGTTCCAAACTGCATTCTCAGACCTAAGCACATAAACTAGCCTGACACTCCAGGGCAGAATGGAGGGAGTGCTGCATTGTCAAGGTACTGTCTCTCAGATGAGATGTCAGGTGGATATGAAAGATCCCATGGCATTGTTCAAGAGCGAGCACATCCTGGTGAACATTTGTCCCTCAACCAACAGCAACAAAACAGATTACCTGATCATTGTTGTTTGTGTGCAAATTGGCCTCTTCAAAAGTACTTCATTGGCTCTGAAGCGCTTTGGAACGTCCTGAGGCAGTGAAAGGTGTGATATCAATGCAAGTTATTTCTTTCTTTCATGATATAGTCTCAAACACTATCTACGTGTCATATATAGGAACAGGAGGACGCCATTCAGCCTTTCAATTCAGTTCTGCGCTCAATTAGATCATGGCTGATCTGTATCTTAACTCCATCTACTCGCCTCAGTTCCATATCCCTTAATATCCTTCCCAAATAAAAATCTATCATAGAATCCTGGAATGATTACAGCACAGAAGGAGGCCATTCGACCCGGTGAGCCCGTGCCAGCTCTCTGCAAGAACACTTCAGCTAGTCCCACTCCTCCGCCCTTTCCCCGTAGCCCTGCCAATGTTTTTCTTTCAGGTACTTATCCAACTCCCTTTTGAAAGCCGCGATTGAGTCTGCCTCCACCACCCTTTCAGGCAGTGCATTCCAGACCCTAACCACTCGCTGCGTACAAAAGTTTTTCTTCATGTCGCCTTTGGTTCTTTTGCCAATCACCTTAAATCTGTGTCCTCTGGTTCTTGACCCTTCTACCAATAGGAACAGTTTCTCTCTATCTACTCTGTCTAGACCCTTCATGATTTTGAACACCTCTATCAAATCTCCTCTCAATCTTCTCTGATCTAAGCAGAACAACCCCAGCTTCTCCAGTCTATCCATGTAACTGAAATCTCTTATTCTTGGAATCATTCTTGTAAATCTTTTTTGCAACCTCTCTAAGGCCTTCACATCCTTCCTAAAGTGCGGTGCCCAGAATTGGACACAATACTCCAGTTGAGGCCGAACCAATGTTTTATACAGGTCCTAGAACCGACCCCTGGGGAACACCACTGTATACCTTCCTCCAGTCCAAAAAACCATTCACCACTACTCTCTGTTTCCTGTCACTTAGCCAATTTTGTATCCATGCTGCCACTGTCCCTTTTATTCCATGGGCTTCAACTTTGCTGGCGAGCCTATTATGTGGCACTTTGTCGAACGCCTTTTGGAAATCCATGTACACATCATCAACCGCATTACCCTCATCAACCCTCTCTGTTACATCATCAAAAACTCAGTCAAGTTAATTAAACACGATTTGCCGTTAACAAATCCGTGCTGGCTTTCCTTAATTAATCCACACTTGTCCAAGTGACTGTTAATTTTGCCCCTGATTATTGTTTCTAAAAGCTTCCCCACTACTGAGGTTAAACTGACTGGTCTGTAGTTGCTGGGTTTATCTTTATCCCTTTTTTGAACAAGGGTGTAACATTTGCAATTCTCCAGTCCTCTGGCACCACCCCATTTTGAATGACCTCTCTTTGCCCTTCTTATTTTCTTTTTCATTCCCCCTCTGAACTTTCTATATTTAGCTTGATTCTCAGGTGTATTTTCGACCTGACATCTGTCATACGCACTCTTTTTCTGCTTCATCTTACTCTCTATCTCTTTTGTCATCCAGGGAGCTCTGACTTTAGTTGCCTTGCCTTTTCCCCTAGTGAGAATGTACCTCGACTGTACCCAAACTATTTCCTCTTTAAAGGCAGCCCATTGTTCCACTACAGTTTTTCCTGCCAATCATTGATTCCAGTTTACCCGGGCCAGATCCGTTCTCATCCCACTGAAATATGCTTTCCTCTAATTAAGTATTTTACTCTAGATTGCTCCCTGTCCTCTTCAATAGCTAATCTAAACCTTATGATACTATGATCACTGTTCCCTAAATGTTCCCCTACTGACACACTTACTCCACTTGACCCACTTCATTCCCCTACACCAGATCCAGCAATGCCTCCTTCCTCGTTGGGCCGGAAACATACTGATCAAGAAAGTTCTCCTGAACACACTTCAGAAATTCTTCTCCCTCTCTGCCCTTTACACTATTACTATCCCAGCCTATATTAGGATAGTTGAAGTCCCCCATTATCACTACCCTATAGTTCTTGCACCTCTCTGTAATTACCCTGCAAATTTGCTCCTCCATATTTTCCCCACTAGTTGGTGGCCTATAGAATACACCGAGTAGTGTAGTGTAATGGCAGCTCTATTGATTCTTAACTCTAGCCATATAGATTCAATCTCAGTTTTGAAATGTTCCATTGACCCCAGCATCCACAGCCTGTCGCGGGGGGAGAGTTCCAGATTTCCACCACCCTTTGTGTGAAGAAGTGCTTCCTGACATCACCCCTGAACGGCCTGGCTCTAATTTTAAGGCTCTGCCCCCTTGTTCTGGACTCCCTCCACCAGAGGAAATAGTTTCTCTCTCTCCACCCTATCGAATCCTTTAATCACCTTAAACACCTCAATTATATCACCTCTTATTCTTTTATACTCGAGGGAACACAACCTGTCCTCATAATTTATGTTTCATAATTTCAGACAGACATAAAAAATGTTATTATATAATTTATCATATATCTCTCATGCACACGGTCACTGTGGAGTATGATCAGGTCTTGCCTACAAACTGAAACATTCAACAGTTAACATTCACAGAACATACTAGCAGGAATAGGCCAAGCAGCCATTGATCCAACTCTACGAGGCTTTCTATTATTTTAATCCCAATTTCCTGTCAAGCAAGTAACATCGGCTGTGAAACATCTCAAACTGACTTTACATCCCTAGCCTTCTGTGGCAGTGCGCTCCACATTCTCAACACTTTGTGTGAACTTCTTTTTCTAAATTTGCTTTTAACTAGTTTAGGTCAAAATGTAAATCCGCATGATCAGATCTCTGACCTTGGGGCTCTTCTCTGCACTGCCTCCAGTGATTGAATATCTCATTTGTTTCTCGATGACCAGAGCTGGACACAGTGGTGAAGATGCTGTCTGACCAGAGCCCTGTACAGTTTGTTCATCACCTCCTCTGACTTGTACTCACTGGAATGGCTTTGTTAATTGCTGCTCTGTATCGGCTGGACATGTTGAATATCAAATCTGATAAGACTCTTGGGGGTAGATGTTTGTCTTGGGTGCCAGAGCTAATCAGGCGGTATCGGATGGGCCTCCTGTTATACGCCCCGCCCGATATTCAGTTCCATCGAATTGTTGAATGCCAGGCAGGGTGTATAACAGGCGGGGGATGTGACACCACCTGTTTTGTGTTACCGGCCAAGACGAATATCTACCCCACGGCCTGCTGCTGCCTCACCTGTGGCTATTTGAACACTATTTACGGAGTAAGTTTATCACTTATTTTTCCTTTCTACGTACAAAACTTTTCGAATTCTCCCAGTCTCCCACTGTAACTTTGGCAGCAGATCGGCGAAACTCCAGAGAAACGGTGTAAGCTGCCGTTTCCGCCACTTCTGCCGGGTTTCCACCAAGCTTCTGATGAAGTTACGGTGGGAGATCAGGAAAACCCCCATGGAAATTCTCCCCTGTTTTACTTCAATTGTTTAAAAAAATGTGCTTTACACATTGAACAAACTGTAAATATCACTCAGCTCTTCATTAATCTCGCATAATTGTCAAAGTCAACATTAAACTAAACATATGCTCTTTGTTAAATAAACACACAGATGTGTGCAGTTAGGTGGGCCTAAGATGTTAACTATTATGTTAACTATTTCTTGTGTATCTGTTTAAGTTACAATTATATGTTACTTCACATTCCTGTAATATAATCCTTGCCCCAAGGATTCCTGCTCAATGCCCTCCATGTAGTTATCTCTTGCTTTTCACAAGTATTCCTGAACCACCCAGGACATTTCAGTCGGGTGAAGTTTTGTATTGATACACTCTTATTGACAGGTTGTTGAAGTGCTGCAAACACACATTCAGTAGGAAAAAGATTCATCGAGCGAGAGGGAAAAGAAAATCAATCATTACTTACAAACCCTATTAAGTGAGCACTCGGAAAATGTAAATTACATTGCATGTGAAATAGCTTCTGATTAACGACAATACGCAGTCTGATCAACGACAATACGCAGTCTGATTGACGACAATACGCAGTCTGATTGACGACAATACGCAGTCTGATTGACGACAATACACAGTCTGATCGACAACAATACACAGTCTGATCAACGACAATACGCAGTCTGATTGACGACAATACGCAGTCTGATTGACGACAATACGCAGTCTGATCGACGACAATACGCAGTCTGATCGACGACAATACGCAGTCTGATCGACAACAATACACGGTCTGATCAACGACAATATGCAGTCTGATCGATTACAATACACGGTCTGATCAATGACAATACACAGTCTAATCGACTAAAATATGCAGTCTGATCGACGACAATACGCAGTCTGATCAACGACAGTACAGTCTGTGACTACAATATGTAGTCTCAACAATAATACGCAGTCTGATGCACTACAATATGCAGTCTGATGCACTAAAATACGCAGTCTGGTCAATGACAATACGCAGTCTGATCAACGACAATACGCAGTCTGTTGCACTATAATACGCAGTCTGATGCATTACAATATGCAGTCTGATGCACGACAATACGCAGTCTGATCGACTACAATACGCAGTCTGATCAATGACAATACACAGTCTGATCAATGACAATACACAGTCTGATGCACTACAATACAGTCTGATGCACTACAATATGCAGTCTGATGCACTACAATACAGTCTGATGCACTACAGTACGCAGTCTGATGCATTAGAGTACGCAGTCTGATCGACTGCAATATGCCCTAAAACCCAAACGTGATTGACACTCCTTTATTTAGATCAGGGTGTCCAGTCTGCAGTTCCTGAGCCTGCTAATCCAGCCCTCAAAGCCCAGGTAACTCAGTCCTATTTGCAATTGTTTATTTCTTATTTGCTACTTCGTCCTGTTTGAATTTGATGAACCTGGTGATTTGTTTTCAGCACTGTTGCCTTACTGGTGGATAGATCCTAAATCAGGACACCAAGATCTGCTCAGATCAATGAATTGATGTACATGAAAAATAATGGGGATAGAAATTTAAACTTTATAAGTGGCATCCAAGGCTCCATGGGGTACAGAAATAGATGAAAATGTATCTTACGCACCAGCTCTTACTGTAAACGGTAGTTTTCCTAGTTTTAGCAGACCTATCTGCTGCAGATCAAGTTATCATCATTCAGATCTGAGAGTGTTTTTGCAAAGGCTGTTGGGGTAAAATCAAACCATTACTGGAGAAGCACCTGGTAATAACATCCTCATGATGACAGGCATTACCCAGAACAACCTGAGAGAAGAAGAAGGAAACATCCTGCTCAACCCATCAAACCCTGCCAGGAATACCCAGCATCCAACACTCCAATTCCTTAATCAGTTTTGCACAGGCTGAAAGTTTGCAGAGTGGGCCTCATTTTTACTTTATTTTCAATGGGTCCAGATTCCTCACGTGGCCATCTCAAATTAAAATGCCAAGCTTCTTCTCACCTCAGGGCATGAAATGCGATTCAAACAACGTCTGTTGCTTTGAAGATAATAAACGACTCGTTCTCAATCCCACTTCCTCATTCAAAATATTTTTTTGAAAATGCAGTATCAAAACCATTTTGTGTAAGTTCCAATGAGGTCAACAAGGATGCCTGTGGTAATCGTCATACCTCTGGTTCCAGTGTTACTGGCTCTGACTGAAACATCAGGACCAGTTATTTGAACCATTGCTTTTCCATGTCTCAGAAACTAGACCGTCAGCATACTAAACTTAAACGTACCAAAGTCTTCACAGGTCAGTTGAATGAGCTGAAGATTAGTTATAGAGTTCTATTGAGTTCTGTATGATGTACATGATCAAATAACCAATTATCGGAAGACTAGAGTAGGGCATCTGCCTAACAGTATGGGGAAGTCAGTGGCGCACGTGGGACATTTGAGCCTTTTTACCGTGACAGATATTGTGGTGTCAGAGTGTCCCACCATGGAGACACTTCATTAATATATTTAAATAGGGCTCCCACAATGCAATTGGGAGCTTGGTTTGAAATTTACCGCAGCTTTAGGGCTTTCCCCAGGGGTCGGGAAGCTCGGGAGTGAAAGAGAGGCAGGAGCTGCCGGCTTCACAAGGTGAGTGCCTCTTTCAGCACTGCTAGTGGGCCAGGAAGAGCAGGAGTGCCCCACCGTCACCCCTCCCCCCACCCCCAACCAGGCCCCTCAAGGAAGCCTTCAGCCTCCCCTACTCCGATCACAGGCCTCGCCCCGCCCCCCTGCCCCCAATTGCCGGGGTCCATCTCCAAGGGTCCCCGGCTGCGGCCTCCAGCCGCTGGTGTTCTCTCCCATGCACTGGCCAGGCGGTCCATTTGGCTGGCCGCCCAGGTCGGGAGTTGGACAAACAAAATGATAACGAGGTCCTGCTGTTAAGATCGGCCGACCATCAGCGACCCCAGCCTTGGCAGGTTGTTTGGCCGTTTTCAGCCTCACCGTCACCCTACCTGTGAATATAGGCCTGGTGTGGAGATGCCGGTGTTGGACTGGGGTGGACAAATGTAAGAAGTCACACAACACCAGGTTATAGTCCAACAGCTTTATTTACCTGACGAAGGAGCAGCGCTCCGAAAGCTTGTGATTTCAAATAAAGCTGTTGGACTATAACCTGGTGTTGTGTGACTTCTTACATTTGTGAATATAGGGGCCTTGATCTTCTAAATAATACAAAACAATCTTATAATCTGAGTAATATAATAGCTTGAAAACTAGTTGGAGGGGAGCTAAAGGGGATTTTTGAGGTAATGTAACAGGCACAACCAAACAATATACACCCTCTGCAAAAACATTTCCGACATGGAATATATATCAAAAGGAAAGGAATTGTAAGAAGATATTTAGGTGTGCGTGAGAGAGCGTGCCTGTGTGCACAACTGCATTGTACTTTTATTTGAGTTGTGTAAGCAGGATTTTTAAGTTTGCAAAGAGAACAACATCTCTACTGCTATTTTTCCTTTGCACATAATTATGCAGATGACTCATGGTTATATGGTAATCGTTCACACAGTGTCTACTTACCCTGATATAAATGAGACTATTTCCTCTTTAATTGTCCATTGAACAGAAGCAAAGACAATGTAGTGTGCTGGAGTGGAACTAGTCCTGTGTATCTTGTAAGAAAGAATCAAACAAGACAAACTGCTTGGTGCTGACAACCATTAAATCACTCCTAATTATTCCACTGAACAGCTGCCTGAATTTAATCATGCATAATTGATTCCCTTTTTTATAACTTCATTAACTTGCCACAAAACACAAAAATAATAGATTTGTTTACCTTTCATGCATAAGATTCTAATGGGGTGTAATATATAAAGTCAATTCTTTATTCTATACCAATGAATGATTTGAATTGAAAATTAATCTATCAAGGAGTTATTTGGTGATTAATCCTTCGGTAACCGAAGTTGCTTTTGTTCTTTGTAATGTTTTATACACTACAGTCTTCCAGGAACTGCCAATGTAAAGTTAAAGCATTGTCGAATTCGTCATTATTTTAGTATTTGATCTTTAGTCTTTGAATGAAGAGAACAGAGAACATTTTGATAGTGAAACCACAAGAACTGTTAACTCTGCTACTATCTATATATCAGGAACTGGCGACACATCCGATGTTAGGTGTCAGCTGTGACTCAGTGGATACTACTCTTGCCTCTGAGTCAAAAAGTTCTGGGTTCATGTCCCACTCCAGAGGCTTGAGCACATAATCTAGGCTGACACTCCAGTGCAGTACTGAGGGAGTGCTGCACTGTCGGAGGTGCTGTCTTTTGGATAAGACATTAAACTGAGTCAATGTAAAATGGCATTATTTCGAAGAAGAGCAGGAGAATTTTCCCCAGTGTCCTGGCTAACAATTATCCCTCAACCAACATCGCTAAAACAGATTATCTGGTCATTATCACACTGCTGTTTGTGGGAGCGTGCTGTGTGCAAATTGGCTGCTGCGTTTCTGACATTACAACAGTGACTACATGTTAAAAAATACTTCATTGGCTGTAAAGCACTTTGGGTTGTCCTAATGTCAGATAAATGCAAATTCTGTTTTTCTTCCTCTATATGAGGAGCTGGCTGATTGATCTCAACTGACTGACAGCTCGAGCATAAGTCATATGAGCAGGAGTGGGTCATTTGGCCCCTCGAGCCTGCTCTGCTATTCAGTAAGATCATGGCTGATCTGATCTTGGCTTCAACTCCACTTCCCTGCCCGCTCCCCATAACCCTCGACTCCCTTACCATTCACAAATCTGTCTATCTCCACCTTAAATATATTCAATGACCCAGCCTCCACAGCTCTCTGGGGAAGAGAATTCCAAAGATTCACGGCCCTCTGAGAGAAGAAATTCCTCCTCATTTCCAATTTAAATGGGTGCCCCCTTATTCTGAAACTATGCCCCCTAGTTCTAGATTCCCCCACAAGGGGAAACATCCTCTCTGCATCTACCCTGTCAAGCCCCTTTAAAATCTAATGGGCCAGAAATTCGCGGCCAAAGGCGTGAGTGCGCTCGGGGTACTCACGCATCTGGCCGTTGGAAATGCCGGCGTTCAGCATGAACAGCGCATGCGGGGAACGCCGGCATTTCCAGACCTCGAGCGCGTGCGACTGCACAGGCAGCGCTTGCGCAGTGAACTTCGTAGATTTCATTCATGAAATCCGTGAGGGTAAGTCCTCAGAAGTTACACTTGAAAAAAGCAAGTGTAAAGTGGTTCATTGGCTGCGGAGGAAGAAACATTTTATCGTGGAGCTTCTGAAATGCAATATTTTTGTTTGGGAAAGGGAGGGAAGTTATTTTAAGAAATTTTAAGTAAGTTTTAAAGTTAAAATTTTTTTTTTTTTTTAAAGGTTTTCAGAACGGTAGGTAGAAGGAGCAATTGTGGCTGTGTGAATGGAATGTGAGAATGAGTTATGTATGTATGTCCACATATATTCCTTTACGTATATGTATGTATGTTTTATATTCCTTTACTAATGTGTATGAATGTATGTTTTTAATTATGATTTTCCAATAAGTTACTTTCTCTGAAAGTCATAATTAAATAATACATTCATACACATAAGTAAAGGAATATATACATAACACGCAAAGGAATATATACAGACATACATACTTTCAGAAGCTCCACGATAAGAAATATCTTCCTCCGCAGCCTCTGGAGCAACTGCACCCATGCTTTTTTCATGTGTAAGTTGTAAGGGCTTGACCTCACTGAAAGCAGTAATGAAAGCGGCGAATTATACTGCGCACGCGCTGCCTGTGCAGTCGCACGCGTTCTGCCTCTGAACCCCTTCGTTCAGAGGACAGGAAATGCCGGTTTTCCACAAAAGCACTGTGCATGCTGAAAACCGGCATTTCACCCGGCCAGATGCATAAGTACCCCGACCGTACTCGCGCAGTTGGAAGGGAATTACTGGGCCAACATTTTACATGTCAATAAAATGAAAAATTTAACAATTGCACGACTTGCCCCCTCGCATCTGCGACTGAGGGTCCAAGGAGGTGCATTGCGCAAGAGGTCATCATCGTACGTATCCTCACACTGTTCCCTTTGGGGAACTGTATGAAGTGGTGGAAGGATTTATGGCCGTGATTAACGCTCATTCCGTGACCGTAACCATCTTTGAACCAGCCATTAGGGTGGTTAGTCCTATGGCGGGAGGGTTTTACGGGCTCCCACAACCCATCTGAGGGGGGGGGGGGACCACCAACACCCACGGACGCAAGTATCCCGCTGGATGTCCACCCAGAATTTAAAGTTGGAGCTCCGACTCCACTTGCCGGGACTGTCTGGAGTGGGGTTCAAAACCCTACTCCTTCTGGCCCAGCGGCGGGGATGCTTACTGCTACGCAAAAGGCCCACTCCGCACAAAAGGTGACACCCATACGTTTCCTGCGCCTTTT
The DNA here is from genome assembly GCF_052327205.1 of Somniosus microcephalus. Classification (NCBI taxonomy): domain Eukaryota; kingdom Metazoa; phylum Chordata; class Chondrichthyes; order Squaliformes; family Somniosidae; genus Somniosus; species Somniosus microcephalus. Next base: position 4,624,852 of record NC_141011.1, on the reverse strand, counting down.
CCCTCCCCGCGACTGGAGCCCTATGCTGCCATTTCACGTTGCTAATCGGATTGGGCCTTTGTCATAGCGGTAGGATCCCCGCCGCTGGGCCAGATCAGGGTAGGGTTTCGAACCCCGCTCCAGACAGTCCCGGCAAGTGGAGTCGGAGCTCCGGCTCTAAATTCTGGGTTGACATCCAGTGGGATATTTGCGTCCGTGGGTGTGGGTGGCCCCCCCTCCTTCTATAGCTTGTGGGAGCCCGTAAAACCCTCCCGCCATAGGACTAACCGCCCTAATGGCTGGTTCAAAGATGGTTACGGTCACGGAATGAGCGTTAATCACGGCCATAAATCATTCCACCACTTCATACAGTTCCCCAAAGGGAACAGTGTGAAGACACGTATGACGACGACATTGCTAAATAAATAAATGGAATTTAAAAAATTCTTTTAGGGCTTTTAAAAGTCTTTAAATTGCTTTAATTCTCTTTAAAACTACTTCAGATTACTCAAAATAATGTAAACTTTTTAAAAAGTTTATAAAAGTTACCAAAATCTTCAAAAAACTTCCAAAAACCTATTTAAACTGCTGCTTTGCATGTAGAAATGCTTAGCAGCTTGACAGAAACATTGGGGGCGTGTCCAGTGAAACTGAGACCTCAAGGGGCGTGTCTCACTTACACTGCACACTCCTGGCTTCGCGCTGGCTGCACTCCTGGGCGGCGTGACGTCATACGCTGCCCGGGATTCTTCTTTTTCATTCACCAAGTCCAGGCGTCCCTGGAGCTGATCGTCAGTAGCGCGGGGTAAGTGTAAATACGGGGCTTGCACGCGCTGCAAGCCCCGTTCTGGAATTTCTGGGCCTATATGTTTCAATAAGATCCCCTCTCATTCTTCTAAACTCCAATGAGTATAGGTCCAACCCGTTCAACCTTTCTTCATAAGGCAACCCTTTCATCTCTGGAATCAACCTCATGAACCTTCTCTGAACTGCCTCCAATGCAAATATATCCTTCCTTAAATAAAGAGACCAAAACTGTACGCAGTACTCCAGGTGTGGTCTCAACAACACCCTGTACAGTTGTAACAGGACTTACCTGCTTTTATACTCCATTCCCTTTGCAATAAAGGCCAAATGGAAATAGTAGCAGGTTCGGACTTAGAATAAGCTGACAGCCTCCATCGCTAATTCAAAGATTCATGTTCAGGAATACAACATGCTCTCCTTTTTCAACTTCTGACCCAGACCTCCGGCTGTTTTCTGCCCCATCACCCTGCTGAAGATGGTGGCTCCTTCTGGAATACAATTACAGCCAGTTGGTACCTCATACCAGGGGCCTTTCTTCACCAATCTTCCCCACAGCGAGTGTCAGCGGGTTATTCAACTCATGGCTCAGTCCGATCCTCTCCCACAAGTGTGTTTTCCGAGAAGGAGTAACTAATGGCGATGGAGCAGCAACCTCAGCGGCTTTTCCCCGCCCTATCTCGGGGGGCAAAGGTCAATTGCAGCACATCAACCGTAGCGCTGGCTCAGATCAGGGATCGAACCGGAGAATCCTTGATCGGTACAGCTCAATGTCACACCACACAAGGCTTTCTGGATAGGGGGAACTGCCAGGGGGAAGGTCGGCTCAGTGGTAGGACCACCACCTTGTGTTAGAAGGTTCTGGGATCAAGCCCCACTTCAACACATGATCTAAGGCAGTGTTGCATTGTGTGGAGGTACTGTCTTTCAGATGAGACATTAACCTGAGTGATTATCAGCCTGTTCAGATAGATGTAAAAAAATTCCCACATTTGCCAACAAATATAAATAATTACAATTGAAAATAATTCACTGCCTGTGAAAAGTTTTAGGACATGAATGGCGCTGTATAAATTCACGCATCAGTTTTTAACCAGACTGCATTGTTTGAAAAAGGTTCTGATCCTTACAACAAAAAGCCTATTTCTAGCGACAAGAGCGAGCCAAATGGGAACGGCAAACAGGCAAGGTCCGATTATAGACGTTCTGGTGGCTATTAAACAGGATTTTAAAATTAGACTGAAAATAAACTTTTTTAAAAATCTGTCCATGTACTGTACCATGACATTTGTTGGGAGAGCAGGCTGATTTCAGATAGGATTGGTTAACACTGCTAAGCAGGAAGGCAGGGCCTTTGTGGGAGATGAGGCAGTGGCCATTTTGTTTGTTTTGTTCCTCCATTTGCTGCGCGCACCCTGCAGTGAGAATGGGGCAGGTTTATCAACAGGAGCAAGTGCCTCTCGTATTTGACTCGTGCTTAATCTTCTTCCAATTCTGACAGCTCCCGGTCAACACAAAGCCAACCTGGGCACCAATCTTCAGGACTTCCATTGGAGATGCTCACTGCTACCAAGAGCAGATTCACCCGAAGAGAGAGGAGACCCAAAGTGATGGATCATTGAGAGGCTTAACTGAGCAAGCATATTAATACCCTGGATATCTCCTACCACAAGGTAATTTTTTTCCCTTTATCATAGTACCTGGATGGAAGTGTATATAATTGTAATGCTCTATGTTTACTGTTTTATAAATTCCCTCTGATACATTTTTAGACTACATTTAAAAAATCTAATTTGCACCAAAAACTGTAGACTTGCTAACTTGTATAGTCGAAGGTCTTCATCGTCTCAGTATCATGTTATTCACCCCTATTTTTTTGTCTTCTCGACATCTTTGTGTTTCAGTTTGTGGACCCACTCTAGTTTGCAAGGATTCCTTAGTATTCACCCAATCAAATTCAAAGATACCTCTCTCAGGGCCACCATGGTTTGAATCTCCACTCTTTACCATTCGGGAATTTAAAAAAAACACAAACATAAACAAACTAGCAAAATGTTTTAAACACGCTATTCAGCTTTAATAAAAGCAAAACATATTTTAGTTGGATTAGCGTGTTTTTTTTACACGTTTTAAGAGGTTCTGTTTCTCCCTAATTTTCACCTGGATTTTATCTTTCAAAATAAAAGCTGGTAAAAATAATGCAAAATGAAAATGACCCTGAAATTAATAGCCTTGTGTAGACTGTAGTTATTCCCCACTGCACAGATTGTCTCCTTTACGTTCTTACCTTTAGAGAGTCTGGTTTCCATTGAACTTCCTTCACTAACATGGACCAAGCAGTGGGCGATTAGATCTCAGAGCCTCACTGTAAGTTACGGTTGCCAACCCTCCTGGGATGACTCGGGATTCTCCCGGAATGGAGCATGGATTTCCCGTGCGCTGCTGCTAGTGGCACCCTCACTCTGTGGCACCAACGGCTACTGCCGCAGAGAAGTCTCCAGCTCGGTGATGTATTAATATTAGTTGGTCAGGCAGCATCTGTGGAGGGAGAAACGGAGTTAACGTTTCAGGTCGATGACCCTTCGTCAGAACGTTCTGGCGAAGAGTCACCGACCTGAAACGTTAACTCTGTTTCTCTCTCCATGGATGCTGCCTGACCTGCTGAGTGTTCCCAGCATTGTTTGTTTTTATTTCAGATTTCCAGCATCCGCAGTATTTTGCTTTTGTATTACTATTGGTTATTGGTGCAGTTTCAGTGAGTTACTATTAGTTACTGGTGGAAACAAAGTTCCTCCCCAACTCTGTTTCCCCCCACCACCCCGTGAGTCCCTCGCCCATCTTCAGTTTTCTCTCTTCCCCCGCCCTCGCCCCTCCTGATTCTTGAAGCATCTCACACAACAGCTGCTGCTGCGAAACCGCGAGCAAAAGTACTCAACTGCAGGGGACGAACCTTTATCAGGTAAATGTAATAATATTTGCAGACGCCATGTGATCAGAGATCATGTCATGTGATGAGGTGCCACGTGGTCAGGTGTTAGGTGGTCAGAGGTCATGTGGTCAGAATGTCACATGATCAAACCTCCAGGAATGCCTCCGACCAGAGATGACAACTTTACTCGTGAGTCGATAGCGCCTTCCTTCACATAACAAGAGTGTTAATCCATTATTACAAAATTAACTTTGTGCATTTAATTATATCACTTCATTGCTATCCAATTCCAATAAAATTCCAATGATGCAATCGATAACTTGCTGGAAAATTATTTTTCTCTCAGTTCTCATGCAAGAAACATTGAGCAGCTGAACACAGCAATAGCTCAGTGTAACACCAGCTCTTAGAAGGTAAGGTGTCAGATCAAACTATAACCAAGGGCATAGAAATTATGTAAGGGGATGCTCTGATATAATTGTGCTACTTAGCAACAGACATTTATAAACAAACCAGTGTACAGTAGAGATTTATGTGCAGCAGATTTAAGGTGCAATATTCCTGCCATGCTTCTTTGCAGTGGATTATGGCCGGTTGTTTGAGGAGTTTAGCCATTCAGTGTGTTTCAGTGCATCACAGCACCCCCTTCAGTGTGTAGTAACCTTGTTGAATTTCAACATTTACCCGCTGACACTGCAGGCATGGGATTATGGGAAAGTAGGACTGAACGATTGCGCCGTAACATTTAAAGGGCTTTCATAATATCTAAGAATCCATATGCCCATCAATATAAGAAACATGTGAAATACGAGCAGGAGTCGGCCATTCGGCCCATCGAGCCTGCTCCGCCATTCAACAAGATCATGGCTGATCGTCTATCTCATCTCCACTTGCCTGCACCATCCCCATATCCCTTGATTCCCTTAATATTCAATATTTACAATGTCGGAACCCGAATTCCAAATTAAAAGGGGCCTAGCGCCTGAAATAGGCAGGCGCATTGAACACCTGGCGTTAGGCCCCGTGGGCCCCTTTCAAAATGGAGTCGGCTGCATCGCCAGTGTTAACGGGAAGAATGGCCACAACATTTTGAGGCCGTTACTCACCCCCCCCACCCTGTTAACAGCTGGCAAAGACAGTGAAGATCGACCCCATTCTGTCCTCCAGTTTGTGTTAGTTTCTTAGTCTGGTCTGGATTCTGTTTTGTCATTCTGTTTTGGTGCAGTATTTAAAAAGAAAGACAAGACTTTTTTTTTTAGCAATTCTTATTTTCATTCAATCTCATTCCCACACCTTCCTCACATCACACACCATTCCCTCGTCAAGAAGATGAATTAGGAAAGATATACAAGATTTGGCTGAAATTTGGGGGAGGGAAAGTGGACTTTGAATGTAATTAATCTAAATCTTATGAAAGGGCAGAATGATTGCTTCCTTTGAATTTCTCTGAACTCTGATTCCTACAGGACAATCTACATGACAATTAGCGCTAATTAAAGCCTAGCCACGAATACCATTATAAAAAGTGTCTTAATTGCTGTGAAGGTTAACGGGACGTAGAGTTTCAAGTCATGGTGAACCAATGTCAAAGCATCTTCCAGGGCTCCACAGCCACTCTTAGCAAAATCTGTTTCTTTAAAGCCAGAGGAACACTCTACCTCAGAGCCACTGCAGGCATATAAATAGTAAACAGGTAGTAAGAGGAGGGGTGGGGCCGATTAGGGACCAAAATGGAGACCTACGCATGGAGACAGAGGGCCTGGCTGAGGTACTAAATTACTACTTTGCATCTGTCTTCACCAAGGAAGAAGATGCTGCCAAAGTCATAGTGAAGGAGGAGGCACTAGAAAGGTTGGCTGTACTTAAAGTAGTTAAGTCACCAGGATTGAATGGGATGCATCCCAGGATGCTGAGGGAAGTAAAGGTGGAAATTGCGGAGGTACTGGCCATAATCTTCCAATCCTCCTTGGATATAGGGGTGGTGCCAGAGGACTGGAATTGCAAATGTTACACCCTTGTTCAAAAAAAGAGTGTAAAGATAAACCCAGCAACTACAGGCCAGTCAGTTTAACCTCGGTAGTGGGGAAGCTTTTAGAAACGATAATCAGGCACAAAATTAACAGTCACTTGGACAAGTGTGGATTAATTAAGGAAAGCCAGCATGGATTTGTTAAAGGCAAATCGTGTTTAACTAACTTGATTGAGTTTTTTGATGAGGTAACAGAGAGGGTTGATGAGGGCAATGTGGTTGATGTGCTGTACATGGATTTCCAAAAGGCGTTTGATAAAGTGCCACAGAATAGGCTTGCCAGCAAAGTTGAAGCCCATGGAATAAAAAGGACAGTGGCAGCATGGATACGGAATTGGCTAAGTGACAGGAAACAGAGAGTTGTGGTGAACAGTTGTTTTGCGGACTGGAGGAAGGTATACAGTGGTGTTCCCCAGGGGTCGGTACTGGGACCACTGCTTTTCCTGATATATATTAATGACTTGGACTTGGGTGTACAGGGCACAATTTCAAAATTTGCAGATCACACAAAACTTGGAAGTATAGTGAACAGTGAGGAGGATAGTGATAGACTTCAAGAAGTCATAGACAGGCTGGTGGAATGGGCGGACACGTGGCAGATGAAATTTAACACAGAAAAGTGCGAAGTGATACATTTTGCTAGGAAGAACGAGGAGAGGCAATATAAACTAGAGGGTACAATCCTAAAGTGGGTGCATGAACAGAGAGACCTGGGGGTATATGTGCACAAATCATTGAAGGTGGCAGGGCAGGTTGAGAAAGCAGTTAAAAAAGCTTACGGGATCCTGGGCTTCATAAATAGAGGCAAGGGGCTGGATTTTCATTCAGGAGTTGGGTTGGAGGCGGGACTACAACTTTCGGGGTTGTAGTCCCGCCTCCATCGAGATGCAGCCAATCCACACGATTTTAACTTGATTGACCTTGTTGAGCCCGCCCAGCGGGCTCAGCAGGCCAATTAAGGGCCACCCGGCAACAGGTGACGTCACAGACTGAAATTTCATCTGTCAAGACGTTTTGATAGATGAAATATCAGCGTTTCACAGCTGTTTGAAGCTGTCAAACACTGACAGTCTTACTTCTAACCTGAGTCCTTCTCCACAGACTCAGTTAGAAATCTCTCCTGCACAGAAAGCTAAAGGCTGTCACTTTTGACAGTTCGCAGCTATTCTGCTTTCTGTGCCGGTGAGATGAGGGACTCCCGAGACCTAAAGGAAGGAAGGCTGAAAAGGAAAGAAAAGATAATTTACACTCCTTTAATTAGTTTAGACACACCAAACACACTTACCTTTGCACTCATGCACACATCACTCACCTGAACACCGACATCTCGACCCCTCCAAGCCCTTGAACCCGACGGCCCGACTCCTCCAACTTGGCTCGGTTTGGAGACGGCGGGAATCCCACAGTTCAAGTTTAAAAATAGGGATTAGGCTAAAAACTGCCTGTCAACTACCTGTTAACAGGCAGTTAATTGGCACTAATCCCTTCCCGCCTCGGGGAGGCGGATCCCAGTGCGGGGCGGGTACCCGCCTCCTTTGAAAGTGGCATGGAGGCGGGTTGGGGGCGGGATGGTGTCGGGACCCCCGATTTCGGGAATTTAACCTCCCGCACGCCTCCAATCCCGACTCCGCGGCACACTGAAAATCGAGCCCATAGAGTATAACAGCAAGCAAGTTATGCTGAACCTTTATAAAACACTGGTTCAGCCTCAACTGGAGTATTGTGCCCAATTCTGGGCACCGAACTTTAGGAAGGATGTGAAGGCCTTAGAGAGGGTGCAGAAAAGATTTACAAGAATGGTTCCAGGAATGAGGGACTTCAGTAATGTGGATAGACTGGAGAAACTGGGGTTGTTCTCCTTAGAGCAGAGAAGGTTGAGAGGAGATTTGATAGAGGTGTTCAAAATCATGAGGGGTTTGGACAGAGTAGATAGAGAGAAACTGTTCCCATTGGCGGAAGGATCAAGAACCAGAGGACACAGATTTAAGGTGACTGGCAGAAGAACCAAAGGCGGCATGAGGGAAAACTTTTTTATGCAGCAAATGTAAGGGGGGTGGAGGCAGATTCAGTTGTGGCTTTCAAAAGGGAATTGGATAAGTACCTGAAGGAAAAAAGTTTTCAGGGCTATGGGGAAAGGGCGGGGGAGTGGGACTAGCTGAAGTGCTCTTGCAGAGAGGTGGCACGGGCTCGACGGGCCGAATGGCCGCCTCCTGTGCTGTAACCATTCTATGATGCTACATGCACAGTGTCAGCAAACTCTTCCTTCTCGATAGCAGCATTTTGTGACTATTTTGCCTGCTTTAGTGTCATAACAACTCATTCAGACCTGTTGAGCCAGTGACTCTCACTCACTGCGGTCGATCTTCATGTGGAGCACACATTTGGTGAGCGGGCAGTGGTGGGGCATCTTCTTCACATGCCCAATGAGGATGGCAGGAGTCCCGATCAAATTTCCTGCTCGAGCCTGATTTACAGTGGATTGACGAGCTGCCACCACTATTCACGCCCCTTATAGGCAGCTCGCTGTCTGGTGGTGGGGGGGGGTGGTGCAAGGCAGCTGATGGGACTGCGGCAGCACTCGGGGGAGGGCGGAGTGAAAGGGAGCAGCAGATGTCAGCAGTAAGGACCTTTCTGCAGCGCCCACAGCAGCAAGGAGCTGACATAGCGCAGGCCTTTATGGCTCAAGGCACACAAGCGACTGCAGTGACAATCAGTGCCACACCTGCTGACAGCTTTCCCTGACCGCACCCAGGAGATAACCGCTGGAAACGGCCGCCTCCCGTCTTGCACCGGCCACGGTTGGTGGGCGGGTTGAGGAAATGCGGGTAGAGTTGAAAATGGCCCTGGGGTCCCGACGATATCGTTTGACCCCCATTTGCACATATTAATAAGGTCACCGTCTATTTGTGGCGGGAGGTCTGGCTGCCGAAATCGAGGTGCTCCTGTAAATTGGAACAGACAGGCCTCCAGTGGGAGGCGGCGACTCAGTTTGTTCTGCGACTTTGGTCCTGTTACTGGCCCATTTTTAGGCAGTGAGATGAAAATTGGCCCCACCAATTTAAAAAAAATGACCAATAAGAAAGAACTTGCATTTATATAGCGCCTTTCACGACCTCAGGACGTACCAAAGTGCTTTACAGCCAATGAAGTGCTTTTTTTGAAGTATAGTCGCTGTTGTAATGCAGGAAATCCCCATAAACCTTTCTAGGACCATGCACAGGCCCTAAAGCATGTGCAACAATGGTTGGGAATGGAGTTACTCGTCCCAGTCTGGATCTCCAACTCTCATAAAAATACTGATCCTGAACATCAAAGATAGGTGTAACGAAGCAGAGAAATCGCCCAAACCCATAAGGCAAAGCTACTGAACGAGCTTCCACAGGCTTGGAACAGTTTGCCACCTCGCTGACACTCCTACACACAACTAGGAGTGCTGGGGGAGGGTCGAGGACCATGCAGCTGCTTCCAAACTGAAAGCATTTGGTGTGCGGATGATGAATAAGTTGTTTGCTTCTGCCACTAGACTGCTGTCACGTTACAAGAACCCGCTTCATTTCTCATCAATCAGCAGCAGTATGAATGCAGTAATTATGGAAAATGGAATTGTACCCCATTTAAATAGTATATTACGATGATGTATTCACAACAAATTAATCGAAGCATGCGCAATTTGTAATGAATCATTTTGAAACCACGGAGGCATCGTTGCTGCTTCTACCTGGATAACAACCAGCGCTGGATGAGGAAGCTGCAGACAGTTTGTGCTCCGCAGCTTATCGCACAGTTGTACCTTTCTAAATAAACCATATATTTATGATTTATTAAAGTGGTGCAGTTGCCCATTGGATAAGAGTTACGTAGGAACACAATGCAGCGGCATCCTCAGAATGCCCAGATAATGGTGAAAGCTATTGTGTGATTTATGAATGGCCTCTGACCCCTGCTTCCAAAGGTCCATTACCGTTTTCTCGCAGGTGGGGGTATGGTTAGGGGGTGGGTGATCGGTTTGCAAGGTTGTGCCACTGACTGCATGAGGCACACTTGACTTTTCTCATTCTTCTTTTCACATTTATAAGATTTTCACTTTTTTATTCTAAGTAATGTAGAACAGGCAATTTTGCTCCTCCAGATTTCTTCTCTCATCTTCTCCATCCCTGTGGGTACGTTCCAGTCTCTCCAGCCCTGTGGGAACATTCCACAGGTGTCTCCATCCCTCTTGCAGCTTATCCAGAAGTCCATTCTTGGTGCATGATACTGGGCAGTGTGTGATGTTGGGCTACTCAATCAAAGCCTAGCCCAAACCATTCCTCACCAGATGTTCTCTCACACTCACACTCACACTCACACTCATACTCTTCCAGAAGAGAACATTGGATAGGATCAGAATTAAAACCCTGACTGTGTTTAACCCCTCCTCCCGAACCCAGGAAGTCCAGTGCCAGTCCTGGTATCTCTACTGCTGCCTTGGCCAGGGATTAAACTTGGGACGTTACTGCTCTTCATGGCCGATTTTGATCGCACCATGAGGAAAGATAGATGCATGGTTTCATTTATTCTGGTAAGGTTATAGGGGGGAACGTCAAAGAAAAGAAGAAAGACTTGCATTTATATAGCGCCTTTCTGATATACCTATCAATTCATCCAATGAAAAGCGACGAGTTAAGAAAGTAACTATAGGTTTTTATTGGCTAAATAACAGAGCCCACCCTCGTGGGTGATCGAATCCAACAAGGAGGAATACCAGCCAGTCGACCACCTTTATACCTGGGCAGGTAGGTGGAGCCATGGGTGGAGTCAGCAGTGGTCAGCCCAGGTATAACAGCGTGACAAGAGGCGACCTCGTATAGTGATACAACAGTGTGAACAGTGATAACCATAGAGTAACGATATAACAGTGATAACTATAGTGTAACGATAGTGAACGACAAAAGTGGTTTACCACACTTTCATGACTCAGGACGTCACAAAGTGCTTTGTAGCTAATGAAGTAATTTTGTAGCGTCATCACGGTTGTAATGTAGGAAACGCAGCAGCCAATTTGCGCTCAGCAAGCTCCCACGAACAGCAATGTGGTAATGATCAGATAATCTGTTTTGGGTTTTTTTTTAGGAATACGTATTGGCCAGGACACCAGGGATAACTCCCCTGCTCGTCTTTGAAATAGTCTGACTGAGGCAATTAATGGAGAAGAGGAACTGAACAGAGCAAATAACATCAACATCCTGAGCAGCAATGTTGGGACAAAACTGGACATTAGTGGATTATAAATACATAACAAAAGGGTAACATTTTAAACACTGTGGTATTAAACATTTGCATTTGTCAGTTTAACATACTGTTATTCCACATCCTGCAATAATTGTCGGAGGGTTAGTTTTCACTTTACAAATCATAGCTGTGAAACATTTATCCTTTTGGAGATTTTAATGAACTTAGTTTAAACTAATTTGCTGTATCTTTCCTCAATGGTGCTCTAGGCATTATATTATGGTCCAGAATTAGAAGTTAAATAATAAGGAAATACACCTTTGAACATTGGCACAGTGAGGGATTCAAATTTAATAAAATACAGGAAATGGAGTCAGAAGTCCCATCTGGAGCTGGTTTTATCAGGCAGCACTGACTGCTGAGGGCAATTAGTAGAAACAAGGTTTCAATGAGGCTTTTCTTCTGCACACCGTGAGGATCACAAGAGAGGCAACGTCACTTTGACCTCTTCCTCCAACCGACGGGTTCTGCTGTAGTAAGTGTAATTATAAAGTGCCAAATAACCTTGTTAAAAAACACTTTTCTTTTATAGCCCACAGTTTGTTAAAGGAGGAAGAGGTGGTGGGGGGGGGGGGTGGTGGGGGGTGGGAGGGGTGGTGGGGGGGGGGTGGTGGGGAGGGGGTGGGGTGGGGGGTGGGTGGGGTGGGGGGGGTGGTGGGTGGGGGGGGGTGGTGGGGGGGGTGGGGGGTGGGGGGGGGGGGTTCCTGTAATTGTAGTCAGGACTCTTATTGTGATTTTATACTTTTAAAATATTTTTTCCCCTGCTCTCTGAGTGGAACTGAGTTTGCCAGAGTTCACAAGATAATACAGATATGGAAGCCCCTCCAACCCATCTTTGTTCATCCACCCAGAAGATCTCTACAGCCTACCCACCCCCGTCGCCCATTGCTGCATTTAATTGTTTAAATAATTCCGGGATTTTTACCTCCCCAACTCTGCCGGACCAAGTGTTGATCAGTTCCTGTGTGAAGAAGGATCTCCTGACGTCAGTCCTAAAGTTACCTTTTACTAGTTTGAACCTGTACCCTCCTGTCCCACTCTCACAGTTTAATTTAAAATAGTATTCCAGATTAACCTTTTGCATACCATTTACCACCTTCTGTGCTTCTCTATAACATCACCTCCCAGGTGCCTCCTGTCACAGCCCAAAAGCTCAAATCTCTCCAGCCTTTCCTCATCACTCACCGACCCCTGACAGTAAGGATCAGCATCGTGGTTCTTTGTTGCACTGCCTCTTGAATGTCTCCCTTGTGTCTTGGTGACCAAAGCTGGACACTGTGCTCAAGGTGCGGCCTGACCAGAGCCCTGTACAGTCTCCTCATCACCTCCTCTGTCTTGTACTCTACTGTTTTGGCTGTAGGTTCGACATTCTATTGGGTTTATTGAATGCTGGTCTGCACTGGTTGGACATGTTGAATTTACTAACACTCCAGGGTCTCTTTCAGCTTCATCCTTCGTTATCTCAACATCATTCACGCAGTGTACATATGTTGCACATTGGATGGAAAAATAAGCAATACTTTGCACTGGTCTGCATTAAATTTTCTCCAATTCTGCAGGTACTGAGTTGCCTCTTCTGATTCCACTGCCCCTCCCAGTTTGGTTTCATCAGCAACTCTGATCAATTTGCATTGGGTTTCTGAGTCGAGATCATTTATGTCAATGAGAAACATCAGTGGTCCAAACACCGAGCCCTGAAGCACCCCACTCAGTAATCCCCCCAAACCCGACCTATCTTCTCTAATAAGTACTCATTGCTCTCTACTCTTCAACCAGTTTCTTATCCATTCCCAGGGTTTACTCTGAATCCCCACAGCTTTGAGTTTGCCTAATAGCCTTTCATAAGGGACATTGTCAAATGCCTTTTGGAAGTCTAGGTACACCAGGTCACAGGACTTTCCACAGGCTACGTGGGATGTTACTTCCTCAAAGAAGTCGAAGGGGTTGGTCAGGTTCCCTCCTGAATCCCTGCTGACTGCTGGTAATTGTTATACAGATATTATTTGTTTATTCCACTATTTCACATGGAATGGAAGTGACACTGATAGGTCTGTAGTTATTTGTAACTATTTTATCCCCTTTTTAATGTGGGCAATTCATTGGCCTGTTTCCAATCTATTGGTACCTCCATTGTGCTCACAACTCCCTGACAATGATTGTCAATGCCTCACGAATGTCCTCCCTATTCTCTTCGAATATCACCTATCCCAGTGATTTATTTGTTTTGAGCCCTGTTAATCTATTTAGGACTTGCATCTCATTTATCTAAAGTCATCAATTTTACTGTGGTTAACCCTGTTTGGAGAGGGCATGTTGTTCACAGCTTCCCTTGTCAATACTTGGAAGAAGTACTCATTCAGAACATGAATTATCTTGCGCTCATCCTCGGTTTAGGCATCTGTTTGCATCCTTTATGATTCCCACCTTTTCTCTGCCTGCCCCCTTGTAGTATTGAAATAAATTTTTATTATGATGTTTAGCCTCTCCTGATATGGTTTATGTAGGTCACCCTTTTAATATGTTTCTGAATTTGTTTATATTCATCCCAGTGGGCCCCTTCCCTTTTCCCTCTGCAAGATTTATAGAGGCTACTTGTTCCGTTTATATCAGTTTTAATATTTTCGTTAATCCATATTAGAGAATGTCTGTTTAGTCTGAGCTGGTTTGTTTTCTTATATTTTTATCCTGTACTTTCAAAATTATGGGCTGGATTTTCCAGTTTCCGACCAGCGGGGTGGGGGGGCGAGGGGGATGCGGTAGACCGCGTCAAACTCGGAAGTCCAGGTTTTCTCGCGCAAACTCCATGGTGTGCGTGTGATGTAATTGGCGGGTTCCCTGCCTGGAAGCCAGCCTGATTGACAGGATGGTTTCCAGTCGGGCGGGGACGCTGGCTGACCAGTAGGCCACAAGACCAGGTAGGTGCTGGATCCAAGAGTGGGGGGTCTTTCCAAACCCGGGGGGGAGGGGGTCTGATCCCCAACCCTGGGGGTGAGTCTAATCCCGGGGGACGGATCCCCAACCCTGGAGGTGAGTCTAATCCCGGGGGTCCGATCCCCAACCCTGGGGGTGAGTCTAATCCCAGGGGGTCTGATCCCCAACCCTGGGGGTGAGTCTAATCCCAGGGGGTCCGATCCCCAACCCTGGGGGTGAGTCTAATCCCGGGGGGCCGATCCCCAACCCTGGGGGTGAGTCTAATCCCGGGGGTCCGATCCCCAACCCGGGGGGTGAGGCTAATCCCGGGGGTCCGATCCCCAGCCCTTGGGGTGAGTTTAATCCCGGGGGACGGATCCCCAACCCTGGGGGTGAGTCTAATCCCGGGGGACGGATCCCCAACCCTGGGGGTGAGTCTAATCCCGGGGGTCCGATCCCCAACCCTGGGGGGTGAGTTTAATCCCGGGGGATGGATCCCCAACCCTGGGGGTGAGTCTAATCCCGGGGGTTCGATCCCCAACCCTGGGGGTGAGTCTAATCCCAGGGGGTCCGATCCCCAACCCTGGGGGTGAGTCTAATCCCAGGGGGTCCGATCCCCAACCCTGGGGGTGAGTCTAATCCCAGGGGGTCCGATCCCCAACCCTGGGGGTGAGTCTAATCCCGGGGGGTCTGATCCCCAACCCTGGGGGTGAGTCTAATCCCGGGGGGTCCGATCCCCAACCCTGGGGGTGAGTCTAATCCCGGGGGGTCCGATCCCCAACCCTGGGGGTGAGTCTAATCCCGGGGGTCCGATCCCCAACCCTGGGGGTGAGGCTAATCCCGGGGGTCCGATCCCCAGCCCTTGGGGTGAGTTTAATCCCGGGGGTCCGATCCCCAGCCCTTGGGGTGAGTTTAATCCCGGGGGTCCGATCCCCAACCCTGGGGCTGAGCCTAATCCTGGGGAGTCCGATCCCCAACCCTGGGGGTGAGTCTAATCCCGGGGGGTCCGATCCCCAACCCTGGGGGTGAGTCTAATCCCGGGGGGTCCGATCCCCAACCCTGGGGGTGAGCCTAATCCTGGGGAGTCCGATCCCCAACCCTGGGGGTGAGTCTAATCCCAGGGGGTCCGATCCCCAGCCCTTGGGGTGAGTCTAATCCCGGGGGGTCTGATCCCCAACCCTGGGGGTGAGTCTAATCCCAGGGGGTCCGATCCCCAACCCTGGGGGTGAGTCTAATCCCGGGGGGTCCGATCCCCAACCCTGGGGGTGAGCCTAATCCTGGGGAGTCCGATCCCCAACCCTGGGGGTGAGTCTAATCCCAGGGGGTCCGATCCCCAACCCTGGGGGTGAGCCTAATCCTGGGGAGTCCGATCCCCAACCCTGGGGGTGAGTCTAATCCCGGGGGTCTGATCCCCAACCCTGGGGGTGGGTCTAATCCCAGGGGGTCCGATCCCCAACCCTGGGGGTGAGTCTAATCCCAGGGGGTCCGATCCCCAACCCTGGGGGTGAGGCTCATCCCGGGGGTCCGATCCCCAACCCTTGGGGTGAGTTTAATCCCGGGGGTCCGATCCCCAACCCTGGGGGGTGAGTCTAATCCCGGGGGTCCGATCCCCAACCCTGGGGGGTGAGTTTAATCCCGGGGGACGGATCCCCAACCCTGGGGGTGAGTCTAATCCCGGGGGTTCGATCCCCAACCCTGGGGGTGAGTCTAATCCCGGGGGTCCGATCCCCAACCCTGGGGGGTGAGTTTAATCCCGGGGGACGGATCCCCAACCCTGGGGGTGAGTTTAATCCTGGGGGGTCCGATCCCCAACTCTGGTGGTGAGTCTAATCCCGGGGGGGTCCGATCCCCAACCCGGGGGGTGAGTTTAATCCTGGGGGGTCCGATCCCCAACTCTGGTGGTGAGTCTAATGCCGGGGGGGTCCGATCCCCAACCCGGGGGGTGAGTTTAATCCCGGGGGTCCGATCCCCAACCCTGGGGGTGAGGCTAATCCCGGGGGGTCCGATCCCCAACCCCGGGGGGTGAGTTTAATCCCGGGGGTCTGATCCCCAATCCTGGGGTCAGTTCGATCCTGGGGGTGGGGGTCCACTCTCCGACCCCGGGGAAGGGCGGGCTCCTCGAGGCTGTGCTCACTTCGCTGCAGCTACCAGGAATCTCGAGGCCCGGGATCTCCGGCCGGCCGCAGTTAAACTGCAAAGCAGGTTAAAGCAGAGGCTTCAGGGCCTCATTATAACATTTAAAATGCCAGCCCGCCTCCTGGCAGCAGGTTGGCTGCCCGCCCGCCACCCCCCCCCATCCTGCCCGAGTAAAAGGTGAAAGTGTGCGGGTTGGAGGCGGGTTGTGGTCGGGATTTAGATTTTTAAAACTTTAACTACCCCCATGCTCCTAACCCATCCGTTTTTTCATGTTAAAATTCCCCCCTATATCTTTGAAGGTGTTCAACTTGTCCTTTACTGAAGTGTTGTTGAACAACCTCCGTCAGTCTATTTGCTTTCAGTATCCATGGGGCTGTGGTGGAAAGGGTGGACAGCTTTAAGTTCCTCGGAGTCCACATCACGGAAGACCTCTCCTGGTCCCTCAATACCTCCTCTCTGGTGAAGAAGGCCCAGCAGCGCCTATATTTCCTAAGGAGGCTGAAGGGATGTAACCTGTCACCCCTGATCCTCTCTAACTTTTACCGCTGCACAATAGAGAGCATCCTGACGAACTGTATCACAGTATGGTATGGCAGCTGTAGCTACTATGACCGGAAAGCCCTGCAGCGGGTAGTCAAAACTGCCCAACGCATTACCGGCACCCGGCTACCGACCATAGAGCACATATACCAGAAATGCTGTTTACGGAGGTCACGGACCATCATCAAAGACCCTACCCACCCCAGCCACAGTCTGTTCGCCCTCCTGCCATCTGGGAGACGCTACAGATGCATTCGCACCCGTACGACCAGATTTAGGAACAGCTTCTTTCCCAGAGCTGTCATCCTACTGAACTCCACAAATAAACTCTAAAGCCTGCACATCTGCCAATGCACTTTATTATGGTTATGTTTATGTTAATGTATTACAAGCCAAATGTATGTTGAATGTTTAAATGTCTTAATCTAAATGAACACTCTCGGGAGCCGCAAGCCTACATTTCGTTGTACTGCACTTGTGCACTAACAATGACAATAAAGTTGATTATGATTATGATTATGATTATTCCCTCATTTCATTGAATTGAGCCGTTTTAAAGTTATATACCAGGCCCCTTGTCTTGTCTTGGGTATAACGGATTCCCAGATCATGTTAAACTTTATCATACCGCGGTTGCTGCCTCCCAGAGGCACCGCAACTTCCATTTCCTGTATGTTGTCTAAATCCTTTGCAAATATCCGGTCAAGATGAGCACTGCCTCGTGTTGTTTTCTTGATGCAGTGGGTTGTGTGTGATATCTACTAACTCTGATTCTGAAGCACTTGGGTTTTCCAGGTTTATGAGGCTGATTGAGGTCTCCAACAAAAGTAACTTTCCTGTTCTCACACACCCATCCTATTTCTTCCTACAGCAATTTATCCTGCTGCGTTTGTTGGCCTGGAAGTCTATAGTATAACCTAGTGTTTGCGTAGATATTTTCTCATTACGCTCGGCGGAAAGCAGTAGCTGGCCAGCGTGGGGAGAAGTCAGCGGCACAGAGGCACCGAGAGGGGGCTGCCGGCAGTAGGGTAAGTGTGGGAGGGGAGATGTTGCAAGGGTCTTGTAGCTGGGGGCCGGGGGGATGGGGTGAGGGGGTGATGGAACACAGGCCCATACTTTCTTTGTGGGACGCGGAGGAGCACACCAACCTCTCCTAGCCCAATCAGGTTTCCGCCCTGCCACAGTAATGAAAGTCACAAATGACATCCTACGTGACTGTGACCACAGTAAACTATCCCTCTTTATCCCTCTCGACCTGTCTGCAGCTTTTGACACGGTTGACCACAACATCCTCTTCCAATGCCTCTCCACTGTTGTCCAGCTGGGTGGGACTGCACTCACCTGGTTCCATTCTTATCTATCCAGTTGTAGCCAGAGAATCAGCCGCAATGTCTTCTCTTCCCGCTCCTGCACTGTTACCGCTGGTGTCCCCCAAGAATCGATCCTTGGCCCCTCCTATTCCTCATCTACATACTGCCCCTCGGTGACATCATATGAAAACACAGTCTCAGTTTCCACATGTACGCTGATGACACCCAGCTCTACCTCACTACCTCACTACCACTTTTCTCGACCCCTCCACGGTCTCTAAGTTGTCAGACTGCTTGTCCAACTGGATGAACAGAAATTCCCTCCAACTAAATATTGGGAAGATCAAAGCCATTGTCTTTGGTCCCTGCCACAAACTCCATTCTCTAGCCACCGACTCCACTCCTCTCCCTAGCATCTGCCTGAGGCTGAACCACAACCTTGGTGTCATATTTGACCCCGAGATGAGCTTCTGACCACATATACGCGCCAGCACTAAGACCGCCTATTACCACCTCCGTAACATCGCCCGTCTCCGCCCTTGCCTCAGCTCATCCGCTGCTGAAACCCTCATCAATGCCTTTGTTACCTCTAGACTTGACTATTCCAATGCACTCCTGGCCGGCCTCCCACTTTCTAACCTCTGTAAACATGAGGTCATCCAAAACTCGGCTGCCCGTGTCCTAACTCGCACCAAGTCCCGTTCGCCCATCACCCCTGTGCTCGCTGACCTACATTGGCTCCCAGTTAAGCAATGCCTCGATTTCAAAATTCTCATCCTTGTTTTCAAATTTCTCCATGACCTCGCCCCTCCCTATCTCTGTAATATCCTCCAGCCCTACAACCACCACCCCCCCTCCCGCCCCCCGAGATATCAGCCTCTTGGGCACCTCTGATTATAATCACTCCACCATTGGTAGCCGTGCCTTCAGCTACCTAGGCCTTAGACTGTGGAATTCTCTCCCTAAACCTCTCCGCCTCTCTACCTCTCTCTTTGACCAAGTTTTGGTCATCTGCACTAATATCTCCTTAAGTGGTTCAGTGTCAAATTTCATTTGATAATTGCTCCTGTGAAGCGCCTTGGGACATCCAAAGATGTGCGGGTTAGGTTGATTGGCCATGATAAAAATAGGCCCTTAGTGTTAGGGGGGATTAATTACGTGGGGTTACGGGGTTAGAGGGATAGGGCTTGGGTGGGATGGCTGTCGGTGTAGGGACTGGGTGCTAGGGTTTGGATGATCAGCCATGATCTCGTTGAATGGCGGAGCAGGCTCGAAGGGCCGAATGGCCTACTCCTGCTCCTATCTTCTATGTTTCTATGTTTCTATGTTACTATGCTAAAGGTGCTATTGTGGTGGAGCCACTGAATGACTCTGGGCAACTGTACATAATTCCCTTTAACGATGTTCTAACACCAGCCTAAGCCGGTACCATTGTGTTAGACATTACTTCGTTTGTATATAGTGTTTGTATGCACGGGGCATGGCCCCTTTAAGAGCGCGGGAAAACGCGGGCAAACGCGATGACGTCATGTCGCAAACCACGTGACTGCCCAGGCAGTCTTCGTGGAAGCTCCATCTTGTTAAGACCTGTTTCGTGGTTCTCCTGTATCGATCTCATCAAACTGTTTGAACTCGTTTAGTTTTACATTGAGTGATCTCCTGAGTCGACCTCAGTTATTAGTTAGGAATTCGTCAATTCCTACATTGGTGACCCTGTCTTTTCTGAACGTTTTTCGCAAAAAGGACACAGCATGGAGGCCAACGCCGTTTCGCTGAAGCTACCGCAGTTCTGGGAGCAGCAAGTGATCTCGTGGTTCATTCAGGTCGAGGCCCAATTCGCCCTGAGGGACATCGTTGCGGATCAAACCAGATATCTCTATGTGGACTCTGCCCTCGACGGCTCTACCGCCTCGCGGATCGTCAGCCTCCTCGAGAACCCTTCGGCGGAGCGCAAGTATGAAATCCTCAAGGCGTGGTTGCTGCAAGTTTTCGGGCTCACTAAGGCGGAGCGCGCCCGTCGATTGCTCGCTATGCCTGGGCTCGGGGACTCCAAGCCTTCGGAGGTAATGAGCCAAATGCTCACACTCCTTGGCTCCGAACCAGAATGCTTCCTATTCCGGGAAATGTCCCTCAGCCAGCTATCGGAGCAGGTGCAAGCCGCCCTGGCCAGATCCGAAGTTGAGGACTGCGCAGCACTCGCAGCAGAGGCGGACAAAATTTTCGCGGTTACTCAGCAGCACTGCGCCGCCACGAGGCTGCCCCAGCTCATCAGCCTGCTGGGCTGTGTTTCTACCACGCGCAGTTCGGCGCGAAAGTGAGACGTTGCCGCCCTCCCTGCAGCTTCCCCCCCAAAAAAAAGCAACTGCGACCACCGAGGAACGGGTCTAACGGGTGCCCCGTGGCTGCGATGGCGATCGACAACACGGGCAAGCTGCTGTTTATCACCGATACTCTCTCCGGTCATCGTTTTCTGTGCGACACCGGAGCGCAGTGCAGCATATTACCCGCGTCCGCCCTCGATGTGCAGACCGGGATTCACGGCCTCGCCCTTGAAGTGGCCAGTGGCGGAGCAATTCGGACCTTCGGCAGACAGCGGGTGCAGTTGTGTTTCGGGAGCCAACGCTTTCACTGGGACTTTGTTACGGCCAAGGTTTTGCAACCCATTCTCGGCGCAGATTTCCTGTGCACCAACAGCCTCCTGGTCGACGTGCGGAACCGGCAGTTGGTCAACGCAGCAACTTTTCATTCTATCCCTTGTTACCGCAATAACACTATGTCGCGCACCGTCGCCTGTGCTTTTCCGGCTCCGGATGAGTTCGCTCGCCTGCTAGACGAATTCCCCGACCTGACCAAACCCACGTTCTCCTCCACAGCCACGAAACATAGTGTGGAACACCAAATCACCACCAACGGCCCCCCGGTCTACGCGCGGGCCCGGCTGGAACCTGGCAAGCTGGCGGTCGCAAAAGCGGAGTTCGCGACCATGGAACGGTTAGGGATTATTCGCCGGTCGAATAGTCCCTGGTCTTCACCCCTCCACATCGTCCCAAAGCCTGGCAGTGGATGGCGGCCATGCGGCGGCTATCAACGTCTAAACGATGCCACCACTCCTGATCGGTATCCGATCCCCCACATCCAGGATTTCTCCACCCATTTGGCAGGGAACACTGTCTTCTCAAAAGTCGACCTCGTCCGGGCTACCACCAGGTTCCCGTTCATCCCCAAGACGTCCAGAAGACCGCAGTCATCACCCCATTTGGCCTTTTCAAGTTTTTAAGAATGCCGTTTGGGTTGAAGAACGCCGCCCAGGCTTTCCAACGCCTGATGGACTCCGTGCTGCGGGACCTCAAGTTGTCTTCATCTACCTGGATGATATTCTCCTTGCCAGTCCCAATAAAAAAGAACACATCTGTCACCCACGCACCCTCTTTCGACGTCTCAGCCAACATGGCCTGATTATCAACCCGGCCAAGTGTCAGTTTGGCCTGCAACAAATTGATTTCCTGGGACATCGCATCACCGCAGAGGGAGCGGTTCCTTTACAAGCGAAGGTAGAGGCGGTGACATCCTTTCCACGCCTGCAAACCATTAGGGCCCTGCAGGAATTCCTAGGCATGGTAAACTTTTACCACCGTTTCGTGCCTAAGGCAGCACTACTCATGCAGCCCCTGTACGAGGCCCTCAAGGGCAAGACTGGCAAAGATACGGTAGACTGGACGGATGACATGGCCCGGGCATTCGCCGACACCAAAAGCGCCTTGGCCAATGCGACTATGCTGGCGCACCCGCTGCCAGGAGCCACCATCGCCCTCACCACCGACGCGTCAGACTACGCAATTGGCGCCGTGCAAGAGCAGTGGGTGAACGGGACGTGGCAGCCGTTGGCATTCTTCAGCCGTCAACTGCGGCGGAACGAGAGTGTAAAGCACTTTCGACCGGGAGTTGCTCGCTCTTTTTCTGGCCATCCGCCATTTTCGCTTCCTCCTCGAAGGACGTCCCTTCACCGCCTTCGTGGATCATAAACCGCTCACCTTCGCCATGGCCAAGGCCGCCGAACCGTGGTCATCCCGACAGCAACGTCAACTGACCTATATATCCAAGTTCACCATGAATATACAGCATGTGGCCGGTAAGGACAACCTGGTGGCCGACTGCCTCTCCCGCGCGACCGTCAATACGGTTCATTTAGGCATCGATTACGCCCTCATGGCAGCGGATCAAGCCTCGGACCCAGAAGTCCAAGCCTACAGAACCACCGTCACTGGCCTCCAGTTGACCGACGTCAAGCTCCATGCGGCAGGTACCACGCTCTTGTGTGACGTCTCCGTACGGGACCCTCGCCCTGTTGTACCGGCCGGCTGGCGCTGCAAAGTGTTCGACGCCATACATGGGTTGTCACACCCAGGAATGAAGGCCTCCCAGAAGCTGATGTCAGCAAAATTCGTATGGCACAGCATGCACAAGGATGTCCGCGACTGGACCAACACCTGCGTGGTCTGCCAAAAGGCCAAAGTGCAGCGTCACATCAAAGCTCCGTTGGCCATCTTCACAGTGCCGGAGCGACGGTTTGACCATGTCAATGTGGACCTGGTGGGTCCACTCCCACCCTCCCATGGTTTTTCACACATCCTGACCATGGTTGACCGCACCACCAGATGGCCGGAGGCGGTTCCCCTATCGTCCACTACTTCGGCGGACGTGGCCAGGGCGTTCATTTCCACCTGGGTCGCCCGTTTCGGAGTGCCCGCTGATATTTCTTCAGACAGGGGACCACAGATTTCCTCCGAACTCTGGAATGCAGTGGCCCAAGGACTCGGTGTCAAATTACACCGCACCACAGCCTACCACCCACAGGCGAATGGTCTCTGTGAACGTTTCCACTGGTCGCTGAAAGCCGCCCTGAGGGCCAGCCTCCAGGACGCTGGATGGGCAGACAAGCTACCGTGGGTCCTGTTGGGCCTTCGCATGGCCCCCAAAGAAGACCTTCACTCTTCATCCGCGGAGCTGGTGTACGGACAACCGTTGCAAGTCCCAGGAGATTTCCTACCAGAATCGACAAAGCCTTGGTCCGTGTCTGACCAGCTTACTAGTCACCGGGAGGCGGCCAGCTGTTTCGCGCCAGTGCCCACTTCGCACCACGGGCTGCAGAGTTCGCACGTTCCAACGGGGCTTCACAAGGCAGAATACGTCTTTATCCGCCACGATGCTTACAGGAATCCACTCAAGGCCCCATATACTGGTCCCTTCCACGTGTTGGAGGCAGGGGACAAAACCTTTACCGTAGATGTCAGTGGTAAGCCGGACCACATTTCAGTTGATCGATTGAAGCCGGCACATCTGGACCTCGACTGCCCCATCGAGACAGCACTCCCGCCGAGACGAGGTTGGCCACTCATCGCCGTTACAGCAGACCAAGTGCAACCGCCCGCCAGACCGCCAGCCGCCCAGCAGCCTCCACCTCAGAAGTACAGGAGTCGTTCTGACAGGCTCATCAGACCACCTCACCGCTTGACTTTGTCCGTTAAAGCGAATTCTGGGGGGGGCGCATGTGGCAGAGCCACTGAATGAGTCTGGGCAACTGTATATAATTCCCTTTAACGATGTTCTAACACCAGCCTAAGCCTGTACCATTGTGTTAGACATTACTTCGTTTTGTACATAGTGTTTGTATGCACGGGGCGTGGCCCCTTTAAGAGCGCGGGAAAACGCGGGCAAACGCGATGACGTCATGTCGCAAACCACGTGACTGCCCAGGCAGTCCTCGTGGAAGCTCCATCCTGTTAAGACCTGTTTCGTGGTTCTCCTGTATTGATCTCATCAAACTGTTTGAACTCGTTTAGTTTTACATTAAAGACCAGTTTGTTTGATCTCCTGAGTCGGCCTCAGTTATTAGTTAGGAATTCGTCAATTCCAACACTATAGAAATACATGTTGTTACTGCTGTTAATGAATTTTTTTTTTTACTGACCTTAGCAGGCTTCGCTGGTTTTACCGACAGTTAAAATGCCGTCAGGGTCCCACGTGCATCACTGAACCCCGATTTTCATTTATTAATGAGGCTCACACCAGGCGTCCCATCAGCTGCCAAGACCAGCGGCATGAAAATCAGGAACCTGAGGGAGTGCAGCAGAAAATGGAGCTGCTCAGTTTTAACTGCCTCCCCGCTCCATTCCCGTCAATTTTTGTCTGATAACGCTCCTGTGATGCAACTTGGGCTGTTTGTCCTGCGTTAAAAGTGCTATATAAACACAAGTTGTTGTTGTTGTTGGGTGGGGAGGGTTAAAATTCTCCCATATCTTTTCGAAATACTCTATACATTATATTCACTTCCATCCTCATTATTTAGCCACAATTCCCAATAGATCGCAGTTCCTCACTGCCACACAGCCTCCAGTTCTGGCATCTTATTTCCAATGCTTCTGGCGTTCAACATCTTAATATAGATCTACCTCCCTTCAAATCCCCCAGTGTGTGCTTCTTGCTGATCTCCGGTCCATGGACGAGTCCAGCAGCCTTCGAGGGTTTAATTGAAGTGGCCGTTCTTCATGTCTAGTCAACAGGCCACTCCGTTGTGGGAAATCCCAGCTGAGCATGTTCCTGTCCTTGTGTGACCTGCATACACAAGCACTTTGAAGCACAGGCCAGCAGATGATCATGTTTATTTTTTTCTCTGCAGCCGGGGCAGTTCGTCCGCTTATAACAACACATCTACTGCCGTGGGATCTAAAGCATCACAGGCCAGGTATCGATCGTGGGAAATTCCTGATCCCAGGTATTGTACTTACCCGCCAACCTATCAGGAGAGGTTAGTGTGGTGATTTTTAAGAAATATTTAGTTAACGTCACTGTACTTCAAATACATTCAGAAAACCTTGCTCATTATTACTGAGATAGACAGTAGGGTCCTGCACCATACTTGTATTAAACTGACTGTCACTGCTAGACATTTTAAGGATTTTGGAAATCTTAAAGAAAGGAAGAACGTTCATTCATACAGCATTTTTCAAGTCCTCAGGACATCCTAAAGCAGTTCACAGTCAATAAATTACTTATCAATAGAATCGTAAGAATGATAGAGAGTCATAACGGCACAGAAGGAGGCCATTCGGCCCATCGAGTCGGTGCCGGCTCTCTGTGGAGCAATCCAGTCAGTCCCATTCCCCTGCTCTATCCCCGTAGTCCTGCAAGTTTATTTCCCTCAAGTGCCTATCCAATTTCCTTTTGAAATCATTGAGTGTCTCCGCTTCCAACACCCTCGTCAGCAGCGAGTTCCAGGTCCTCACCATTCACTGCGTAAAAAAGTTCTTCCTCACATCTCTTACCCAAAACCTTAATTCTGTGTCCTCTAGTCCTTGTACCATCAACATATGGGAACAGCTTTTCTCTGTCTACCTTATCCAAACCTGTCATAATCTTGTACATCTCTGTCAAATCTCCCCTCAACCTCCTTTGCTCCAAGGAGAACAACCCCAGCTTCTCCAACCTAACCCTGTAGCTAAAATCCCTCATCCCTGGAACCATTCTGGTAAATTTCCTCTGCACCCTCTCAAGGACCTTCACATCCTTCCTAAAGTGTGGTGACCAGAACTGGACGCAATACTCTAGTTGTGGCTTAACCAGCACTTTGTAAAGGTTCAGCATAACTTCTCTACTTTTGTACTCAATATCTATATTTATGAAGCCCAAGATCCCATGTGCTTTGCTAACTACGCTCTCAATATGTCCTGCCACCTTTAAAGATCTATTCACATGAACCCCCAGGTCCCTCTGTCCCTCCACACTCTTTAAAACGGTGCCATTAAGTCTATATTGCCTCTCCCTATCCCTTCTGCCTAAATGCATCACCTCACACTTCTCTGCATTAAATTTCATTTGCCACTTGTCTGCCCATTCTGCTAGCCTATCTATGTCCTGTTGCAGTCGATTGGTATCATCCTCACTGTTTGCCACACCTCCAAGTTTGGTATCATCGGCAAATTTTGAAATATTACTCTGAAAACCAATATCCAGGTCATTTATATATATCAAAAAAAGCAGTGGTCTTCGTTCTGACACTGGGGGAAAACCACTGTCTACCATCCTCCAGTCTGAAAAACAGCCATTTACCACAACTCACTGTGGTACAGAAGGCCATTTGGCCCACTGTACCTGTGCCAGCTCTTTGAAAGAGCTATCCAATTAGTCCCGTTCTCCTGTCCTTTCCCTATAGCCTTGCAAATTTTTCCAAGTATTTATACAATTCCCTTTTGAAAGTTTTTATTGAATCTGCTTCCACCACCCTTTCAGGCAGCGCATTCCAGATCCTAATAACTCGCTGAGTAAAAAAGATTCTCCTCATCTCCTGTCTGGTTCTTTTGCCAATTGCCTTAAATCGGTGTCCTCAGGTTAGCAACCCTTCTGCCACTGGAAGCAGTTTATTTATTCTATCAAAACCCTTCATGATTTTGAGCACCTCTACTAAATCTCCCCTGAAACTTCTCTGCTCTAAGGAGAACAACCCCAGCTTCTCTAGTGTCTCCATGTAACTGAAGTGCTGCATCCCTAGTACCATTCCAGTAAATCTCCTCCGCACCCTCTCTTAAGGCAGTGGCATCCTTCCTAAAGTGTGGTACCCAAATTGAATGCAATACTCCAGCTGGGACATAACCAGTGATTTATAAAGGTTTAGCATAAGTTCCTTGCTTTTGTACTCTATGTCACTGTTAAAAAGCCAAGGATCTCATATGCTCTATTAACAGCCTTCTCAACTTGTCTTGCCACCTTCAAAGATACATACAACCCAGGTCTTTCTGTTCCTACGCCCCCTTTAAAATTGATTCTCCTCATTCTTCCTACGAAAATGCATCACTTCACACTTCTCTGTGTTAAATTGCATCTGCCACGTGATATCAAGAAACAGCTGAGCGCACTGGCTGTGGGCCCCAACAATATCCCGGCTGTCATGCTGAAGACTTGTGCTCCAGAACTAGCTGCGCCTCTAGCCAAGCTGTTCCAGTACAGCTACAACACTGGCATCTATCCGACAATGTGGAAAACTGCCCAGGTATGTCCTGTCCACAAAAAGCAGGACAAATCCAATCTGGCCAATTACCGCCCCATCAGTCTACTCTCAATCATCAGCAAAGTGATGGAAGGTGCCATCGACAATGCTATCAAGTGACACTTACTCACCAATAACCTGCTCACTGATGTCCAGTTTGGGTTCCGCCAGGACCACTCGGTTCCTGACCTCATTACAGCCTTGGTCCAAACATGGACAAAGGAGCTGAATTCCAGAGGTGAGGTGAGAGTGACTGCCCTTGACATCAGGGCAGCATTTGACCGAGTGTGACATCAAGGAGCCCTAGTAAAACTGAAGTCAATGGGAATCGTGGGGAAAACTCTCCACTGGCTGGAGTCATACCTAGCACAAAGGAAGATGGTTGTGGTAGTTGGAGGTCAATCATCTCAGCCCCAGGACATTGCTGCAGGAGTTCCTCAGGGCAGTGTCCTAGGCCCAGCCATCTTCAGCTGTTTCATCAATGACCTTCCCTCCATCAGAAGGTCAGAAGTGGGGATGTTCGCTGATGATTGCAGTGTTCAGTTCCATTCACAACGCCTCAGATAATGAAGCAGACCGTGCCGACATGCAGCAAGACCTGGACGACATTCAGGCTTGGGCTGATAAGTGGCAAATAACATTCATGCTACACAAGTGCCAGGCAATGATTATCTCCAACAAGAGAGTGTCTAACCACCTCCCCTTGACATTCAATGGCATTACCATCGCCGAATCCCCCACCATCAACATCCTGGGGGTCACCATCGAACAGAAACTTAACTGGACCAGCCACATAAATACTGTGGCTACAAGAGCAGGTCAGAGGCTGTGTATTATGCGGCGAGTGTCTCACCACCTGACTCCCCAAAGCCTTTCCACCATCTACAGAAGCTCCACTTCTCCAGCTTCCACCCTAACCACGTTAAAGAAGCCATCCCCTATGGACAAGCGCTGTGAATACACAGGATCTGCTCAGACAAGGAGGAACGCGATGGACACCTACAGACGCTGAAAGACGCCCTCATAAGAACGGGGTATGATGCTCGACTCGTCGATCGACAGTTCCGACGGGCCACAGCAAAAAATCACATAGACCTCCTCAGAAGACAAACACGGGACACAACCAACAGAGTGCCCTTCATCGTCCAGTACTTCCCCGGAGCGGAGAAACTACGCCATGTTCTTCGCAGCCTTCAACATGTCATCGATGATGACGAACACCTCGCTAAGGCCATCCCCACGCCTCCACTGCTCACCTTCAAACAGCCGCCTAACCTCAAACAGACCATCGTTCGCAGCAAATTACCCAGCTTTCTGGAGAACAGCGACCATGACACCACACAACCCTGCCACGGCAACCTCTGCAAGACATGCCAGATCATCAACACAGATACCATCATCACACGTGAGGACACCACCCACCAGGTACATGGTACATACTCATGTGACTCGGCCAACGTTGTCTACCTCATACATTGCAGGAAAGGATGCCCCGGAGCATGGTACATCGGCGAGGCCATGCAGACACTGCAACAACGGATGAACGGACACCGCGCAACAATTGCCATGCAGGAGTGTTCCCTCCCAGTCGGGGAACACTTCAGCAGTCAAGGACATTCCGCCTCCGATCTTCGGGTAAGCATTCTCCAAGGCGGCCTTCGAGACACACGACAACACAAAATCGTACAGCAGAAACTGATAGCCAAGTTCCGCACTCATGAGGACGGCCTCAACCGGGATCTTGGGTTCATGTCACGCTACATGTAACCCCACCTGACGTAGGGTCATCCAGACTCGAGTCGTCGTTGGCTTGTTCTCTCTACACAGATGCGGCTTGACCTGCTGTGATTTCCAGCAAAAAAAATGTTTTTTTGTCTGTTTTTTGTTTTTCATACAGACCCCAGCATCTGCAACATTTGACCCCTTGTGACCCTACCTCATTGTTCTTTGATGTAATGTTTTCCTGACTGACCTGTTTGGACACCATGCACACCTTTGATTGCTGTGATTACCTCTCTGCCGAGGTGTGATAAATGGCAGTTAGAAAGATTACCTGTAATCATCTGGCATTATTCTCTGACTATATAAGCTGTGTTTTTATGCATCTCTCCACTTCACCTGACGAAGGAGCAGCGCTCCGAAAGCTTGTGATTTCAAATAAAACTGTTGGACTATAACCTGGTGTGGTGTAACTTCTTACATTTGTCCACCCCAGTCCAACACCGGCATCTCCACACCAAGTCAGGAGTGTGATGGAATACTCTCCACTTGCCTGGATGAGTGTAGCTCCAACAACACTCAAGAAGCTCGACACCATCCAGTACAAAGCAGCCCGTTTGATTGGCACCCCATCCACCTCCTTAAACATTCACTCCCTCCGCCACCGGTGTACCGTGGCTGCAGTGTGTACCATCTACAAGATGCTCTGCAGCAACTCACCAAGGCTTCTTCAGCAGCACCTCCCAAACCCGCGACCTCTACTACCTAGAAGGACAAGGGCAGGAGGTGCGTGGGAACACCACCACCTCCAAGTTCCCTTCCAAGTCACACACCATCCTGACTTGGAAATATATCGCTGTTCTTTCATCGTCGCTGGGTCAAAATCCTGGAACTCCCTCCCTAACAGCACTGTGGGAGCACCTTCACCACACGGACTGCAGCAGTTCAAGAAGGTGGCTCACCACCACCTTCTTGAGGGCAGTTAGGGATGGGCAATAAATGCTGGCCTTGCCAGCGACGCCCACATCCCAGGAACAAATAAAAAAAATGTTTCTGCCCATTTCACCAGTCTGTCTTTGTCCTCCTGAAGTTTGTTTCTATGCTCTTCACTGTTTATTACATTTCCAAGTTTCGTGTCATCTGAAAACTTTGAAATTACACCCTATATATCCAAGTCCAGGTAATTAATATATATCAAAAAGAGCAGATGTCCTGATGCCGACAGCTGGTGGACACCACTGTATACCTCCCTCCAGTCTGAAAAACAACCATTCACCTTTACTCTCTGCTTCTGTCTCTCAGCCCATTTTGTGTCCACACTGCCACTGCTCCTTTCATCCCTTGGGCTTGTATTTTGCTAATCAGTCTATTATGTGGTACTTTATCAAGTGTAGTCATTATTGTAAAGTAGCTCAACGCAGCAACCAATTTTACACACAGGAAGATTCCCCAAACAGCAATGAGGTAAATGACCAGATAAGCTCTTTTTGGTAGTGTTGGCTGATGGATTAATGTTGGTCAGGATAACAGGAGTGCTCTCCCTGCTCTTGTTTTTAAAAAATGCCATGGGATCTTTAACTTCCACCTGACCAGGCAGACGGAACCTCGATTTAACGTCTCATCTGAAAGTCAGCATCTCCAACAATGCAGCACTCTCCTGGTACTACAGTGAAGTGTCAACCTAGATTATGTGCTCGAGGCCTGGAGGACAACTTGAACTCACGATCTCTGACTCAACGGCACGAAGGCACAAGCCACCTGGCATTTGTAATGGAAAGGTCATTCTTTATAATTTTGTTATTTTTAAGACAGTTTTAAAAGTCTAATGGGACGCTCCTGATCGCATCCAGTCACTCAGGGATAGGCCGAGCAGAATCTAACTGCTTCTCCGTGGGGATGGAGGGAGTGTTCTCGAGGAAAGACCCCAGGAGCTTGTGTGCCCCTCAGAAGCAGTGGAGCAATGGGACCCAGTTTCCTGTCACCTCGATGCACACAGCATTGCTCTGTTCCTGCCAGGTTTAGAGAGGAGGGGCAAAAAAATAATAATTTGCAGTCAGCACTTTAGCATTAATCCAAAACGGCCAGTAAAAAATAAAGCTTCTCTCACTCTACTTTAAATCTTTTACCAGCTGTTGGACCGTTTAGTCCAGTTGCCAAGGCTACAAATTCAGTTCCCTGTGCATCAAAAATTGCAAGTGGTTCCTGTTTGGCATTTCATTGTTGCTAAGGTTACCAATGCGTGGGCTCTGTCAACAGATGCAGCTTTGCTGCACTTTTATGTCTTCTCGTACTTAGAATTCTTCCAACTGGTGTAATGAATTATATTGGCCCGTTTTTTGCGGTTTACAACGAACGCCGCTCGCCGCTCATTAAACTTGCAGCGGCCCACAGATTTTTCATGGGCTTTTGTGCGGTAACTTACGATAATTTGAGATCCATTTCAGCGCCGCACCCGCTACAGGGGATCTGGGAGCTGTGTGAAAAGGGCAAGCAACTGCATATCTCCTCAAGCAATCAGATTGAAGACTTCTCAATGGGACACGTAGGGGGAAAAATTCAGTACCTTAGCACCTCCCATTAGTGCCAGCAGATGGCAGTAATGGGGCGCTGATGCTGTCGCGCCGGTGCGATGCGAATACAGCGCCACACGGCAAATCTGGCCCCCACCCCCCCCTCCCCGTTGCGCCGCCAGTACGAAGCACCACCGGGGACTTCAACGCCAGGCAGATCGTGATGTCAGTGAGCGTGCAACAGCACCGCCCGATCTGGAAAATTGATTGTCACCACTTACTTTAGCACCTCGACCAGACAACGACAGGGAGAGCTGGTGTGCATCTCCAGGAAGCCGGCCCCAGTGACGTTATTTAAAGGCATCAGCATTAATCACTCTCAGCTGTCAGGGCAGGTTAGTTTCAGTGGTTTCTTGTCAGTTTCACCCACTGAACACTTTCTACGAGTAATTTCAAGCTTCTTTTGTATCAGCAGTCTTTTGCAACTACAAAGTAGCTACAATTACTGTTCAAAGATTCAAACTGCTACACTTGCAACATTAATGGGGGCTGTACTGGCACCCCCTCGCCCTCCAGGATCTACGGCAGAGAGAGCGGAGGCAGCAAGAAATACAGGAACATGTGCGCAGAGGGATGAGGAGGGACATCAGGGCTCTCACCAGGAAGCCTTACCCTCCGAGGGTGTTCCAGCAACACTTCTCCTACCTTCAATTAAGCAGTGTATTAGACGGCTCCACATCACCAAGGTGGTGGTCATAGAACTCTGCCACCTCCTCCAAACAGACCTCCAGCCTCACACCAGGATGACTTAAACCCCAGATCCCATTTGCTCACTACATCCCCATCATACCATCCCTGTGTCATACCATATCACAGCACCCTCCTGGGCGCAAAGGTGAAATGAGAGAGACCACAAAATATTGCAAACTCCATTAATAAATTTGTGCATAAACATATTGACATGAATCAGTCATTCATGAAAGAAAGACTTATGAAATAATACTGAGAGGCCTACAGGTGGCGCTGTCCAGGGAGAGTATAAACACTCGGGCACGGGCCCAGCTTGCGCAGGACATTCTTAACAGGAACTAGTGAAGGACACAACTAGACCTCCATGTTGTAAAACAGTTGATTAAAGCTTTGTTTAACGTTTAGACCAAGTACCTAGTAGTTTTCTTACGTCACATATCACACGTATCACAATCATTCTGATAACTAATGACCCTTGTGCCTGCCATAGTTGAATAGCTGTCATTGTGTGCTGTGTGTGAGATATGGGTGTGAGTGTTGGTAGGTAGAGATTGTTGGTGGGTGAGTGCTGGGGGTCTGGTGCTTTGGGCAGTGTGTGAAGCTTGTGGTACAGTGTGTAGCATTTGTTGAAACATTCAATCACCCTGAACATCTGACTGAGGTGAATCTGCTATGAGCACACCTGCTTCAGCCCTCCGGGTCCTTCTCCTTAGTGTCATAGGGTCATAACGCCACAGAAGGAGGCCATTCGGCCCATCGAGTCCGTGCCGGCTCTCTGTAGAGCAATCCAGTCAGTCCCATTCCCCCACTCTATCCCTGTAGCCCTGCAAGTTTATTTCCCTCAAGTGCCTATCCAGTCTCCCCTTGAAAACATTGAGTGCCTCCGCTTCCACCACTTCCGTCGGCAGCGAGTTCCAGGTCATCACCACTCGCTGCGTAAAAAAGTTTTTTCCTCACATCCCCCCTGTATCTCTTGCCCAAAACTTTAAATCTGTGTCCCCCTAGTCCTTGTACCATCAACTAGTGGGAAGAGCCTTTCCCCGTCTAGACTATCCAAACCCGTCATAATCTTGTACACCTCTATCAAATCACCCCTCAACCTGCTTTGCTCTAATGAAAACAAATCCAGCTTCTCCAACCTGTCCTTGTAGCTACGATCCCCCATCCCCGGAACCATTCTGGTAAATCTCCTCTGCACCCTCTCAATGGCCTTCACATCCTTCCTAAAGTGTGGTGACCAGAACTGGATGCAATACTCCAGTTGTGGTCTAACCAGTGCTTTATAAAGGTTCAGCATAACTTCTCTACTTTTGTACTCAATACCTCTATTTATGAAGCCCAAGATCCCATATGCTTTGCTAACTACTCTCTCAATATGTCCCGCCACCTTCAGGGACCTATGCACGTTAACTCCCAGGTCCCTCTGTCCCTGCACACTCTTTAAAACTGTGCCATTAAGTGTATATTGCCTCTCCCTGTTCCTTCTGCCAAAATGCATCACCTCACACTTCTCTGTATTAAATTCCATCTGCCACTTATCTGCCCATTCTGCTAGCCTTTCTATGTCCTGTTGCAGTTGATTGGTATCATCCTCACTGTTTGCCACACCCCCAAGTTTGGTGTCATCGGCAAATTTAGAGATTGTACTCTGTATTCCAATATCCAGGTCATTTATGTATATTAAAAAAAGCAGTGGCCCTAGCACTAACCCTTGGGGAACACCACTGTCTACCATGCTCCAGTCTAAAAAACAGCCATTTACCACAACTCGCTGTTTTCTGTCCTTAAGCCAATTCCTTATCCAAGCTGCCACTGACCCACCTATTCCATGAGCCTCAATTTTGTTAACCCGTCTTCTATGTGGTACTTTGTCAAACGCCTTCCTAAAATCCATGTAGACAACATCATTGCATTCCCTTCATCAATCCTCCCTGTTACTTCATCAAAAAATTGAATTAGATTAGTCAAACACGATCTGCCTTTTACAAATCCATGTTGGCTCTCCTTAATTAGCTTAAATTTCTCCAAGTGCCCGTTAATTTTTTCCTTGATTATTGTTTCTAAAACTTTACCCACCACTGATGTTAAACTGACCAGCCTGTAGTTACTAGGATTGTCCTCACACCCTTTCCTGAACAATGGTGTCACATTTGCCACTTTCCGATCCTCAGGCACCTCTCCTGCATCTCACAGAATCACAGAATCTACAGTGCAGATAGAGGCCATTTCGGCCCATCGAGCCTGCACCGACACATATCCCACCCTATCCCCGTAACCCCACGTATTTAATCCCCTAACACTAAGGGTCAAGATATCATAGCCAAATCAACCTAACCTGCACATCTTTGGACTGTAGGGAAGATTGGAAAATTATGGCAAGCCCTTCCGCTATCTCCTCCTCCAATTCCCTTTAGCAACCTGGGATACAAGCCATCTAGACCAGGCAACTTATCCACTCTAAGCATACCCAGCCTTTCTAGTACCTCCTGTCTATCAATTTTCACCCCTTCCATTGCTTCTACCTTTTCCACTTCTACTGATATTTTGTCAGCATCCACCTCCTTAGTAAACACCGATACAAAGTAGTCATTGAGTATTCTAGCCTGGCCCTGCACCTCTAAGAATATATCACCTTCTATATCCCTGCCTCTTTACTACCCGCTTACTGTTTACATGCCGGTAGAAGATTTTTGGGTTCCCTTTTATGTTAACCGCCATTCTACTCTCTCATTCTCTCTTTGCCAATCTTATTTTCATCTTCACTTCCCCTCTCAACTTATTGTATTTGGTCTGATTCTCCCTTGAAGAATTCACCTGACATTCATCATACACCCTCTTTTTTTGTTTCATCATCTTCTCAATCTCCCTCGTCATCCAAGGAGCCCTTGCTTTGGTTCCCTTACTCTTCCCTCTTGTTGGAATGTACCTAGCCTGTACTTGGAACATCTCCTCCTTAAAGATCACCCAGTGTTCTGTACAGTTTTTCCTGTCAGTATTTGGTTCCATTTTACTCTAGTTAGATCCTTTCGCATCCCATTGAAGTTAGCCCTATTCCAGTTTAGAAGTTCCACTCTAGATTGTTCCTTGCTCCTTTCAATTGCTAATCTAAATCTTATGATACGATGATCACTCGTACCCAAGTGTTCTCCCACAGACACTTGGTCGACCTGGCCGCACCAGATCCAGCAATGCCTCCTTCCTAGTTGGGCCAAGAACATACTGGTCAAGGAAATTCTCCTGAACACATTTCAGAAATTCCACCCCCGCCTTTCCCTTTACCCTAGCATTATCCTAATTGATATTTGGGTAATTAAAGTCCCCTAATATCACCACTCTATAGCTCTTGCATATCTCTGCGATTTCCCTGCAGATTTGCTCCTCTACCTCCCCCTCACTATTTCGAGGCCTGTAGAATACCCGCAATAGCGTGATCATACCCTTTTTGCTCCTCAACCCTAACGAAATGGATTCTGTCCTTGTCCGCTCAAGAACATCCTCCCTTTCCAACACTACGATGTCTTCCTTAATCAGCACTTCCACCCCACCTCCCTTTTTTCCTTCCCTATCTTTTCTGAACTCCTTATACCCTTGAATATTAAGTGCCAAGTCCTCACCGTTTTTAAGCTACGTTTCTGTTATTGCCAGAACATCACATTGCCACACGGCTAATTGTGCTTGTAGCTCACCAACCTTATTCACCACACTTTGTGCGCTTACGTACATGCATTCTAAACCCATTTTTGAATTTTTCATAGTCTTTCTTTGTCTGTTCCTATCTAATATGGTACTACTTCCGCCTTTAGTACTACTTTCTTCTCTAGTACTATCCAACACACTCACTCTTTTATCCACCTTATTCCTCTTTTCTACTCCTATAAGCTGGTGCCCCTCCTTGTTGTGCTTCTCCTTGCTCAGGCAGCTGCACAGCCAGCAATGCTGAGAATGAGGTGCTGCAGCATCAATGAACCTCCCCTTTAAGTATTTGGAAAGCCTGTGGCAATGATGAGTTGCGATTAGACTGCACCCGATATTGGTCCACCCATTAAGTGTAATGCCAATGAGTTAAGCTCTTAAGACTTGAATTAGTGCTCTAATCATTTCTTTGCGCAGTGAGAATTAATTTTGCATGCAGTCTAAAACATTAGCGCCTGGCGCTAATTCTAAAACTTTTCTAATGATACCTGTGCTATAATGAATTTCTAGCCTGCAGAGTCTAAGCCAGGAAGTGTAGGTTAGAATATTTCATTCAATGTAAAATCATTTACAGAAAATGAAAAAAGAGAGGGAAAGAAATATGGGATTAAGAGAGAGAGAGAGAGAGATAAAAGAGACAGAAAGGGTGGTAGAGGCAGGAACCCTCACAACATTCAAGAAGCATTTGGATGAGCACTTGAAATGCCATAGCATACAAGGCTACGGACCAAATGCTGGAAAATGGGATTAGATTAGACAGGGCTTGATGGCTGGCGTGGACACGATGGGCCGAAGGGCCTCTTTCTGTGCTGTATAACTCTATGGCCTAGAAATTCAGTATAGCCACTTTTGGGGCGGAAAAGTCGGGTGGCCGCTAAAGTTTGCGCCCGGCGCAAAGTCGAGGCCACTTCGCCGATATTCAGTAGCTTCGCCCTAAGAGTTTGCTCGAGCGCTAAAACTGGCGATGCACGACTATCTTTAGGTGCAAAGCCGGCGGTGCTGAGCTAAACCGCCGAGGCCGGGCGCAGCGCAGGTGCAGTCATTTCTTGATTGACAGCAGACACCCTGGCACCGGCCAGCTCTTAAAGGGGGAAGGGTTGAGTTCATCTGCTGCCACGTCCTGGACACTGCAGCCCTCCAGCTAGGCCTAAACACTGCTGCTGAACAGAAATAGCGCCGGGAAAGATGCAGAAGGCCCGTGAACGAACGCAGCGCTTCACTGGCCATGATTTGAGGGTGCTGGTTAGGGCTTTGGAGAGGAGACGCAAACTCTTGTTCCCGGACAGTGGGAAGAAGCCTGCCACCAGCGTCTACAGGAAAGCCTGGAGGGAGGTCGCCATCAGGGTGACAGCCAACAGCGAGGTCCCCAGGAACTCTGTCCAATGCAGAAAAAAGTTCAATAACCTCACCAGGATTGTCAGGGTGAGTACCCTTTCCAGTGTCCTCCTCATCCTTGCATGTGCACCTCACATTATGGGCAAAGGGACCTGAAAGCCCTAATGGCCAGCCCTCATCCAGCAGCTATGGGACTGGCATGAACATCAATTGCACATTCTGCACTTTGCACACTGGCCAAGCTATTCGACCATGGGAGGCAGTGCACACCAGATCAGGGCTCCACACTGGCCAAGCTATTCGACCATGGGAGGCAGTGCACACCAGATCAGGGCTACACAATGGCCAAGCTATTCGACCATGGGAGGCAGTGCACACCAGATCAGGGCTACACACTGTACTTAGAGGCCGTCCTTTCTCTTGCAGGCCAAGCTGGCCCACAATCAGAAGAGCCAGACTGAGACCGGGGGAGGCGGTCCCCAGATCCAGCAGCTCACTGACCTGGAAGAGCGCGTGGGTCGCCTCATGGGAGCCCGGGTGATTGGGCCCGTTGCCAGTGGAGATGCCGACTCTGTTCTGGGCACCAATGGTAAGGACATCACCTTTTGGACCTCTCTCGTCCCACTTGCGCATCAGATCTACATCCTTTGCCACTGTCCGACCAATGCGCTGAATGCCACCACTCATGCCTCCCTCGCTGACGCCCTCTCCTCAATCTAAAGCTACTCTTGTCCCTTCCTGCTTTCAGATGGTGAGGAGAAGATCCCTGAAGCTGCCAGTGACAGCCCCTTAGAAGAGGAGGAGGAGGAGGAGGAGGAGGAGGAAGAGGAAGAGGAAGGCGGCCCATCAGGGGAACCCTCACCCACGCCAGGGGATGCCAATGTAGGGGACACGTCTTCCCTGGAGGAGAGCCTGGGGGAAGTGTCGGAGGGGAGTGTCGCTCCTGGGACCAGTGGCGTGCAGCAACGCAGTGGGTGTGCGGTTGCTCAGCAGCCTTCTTCCCAGAGGGGTGTAGTTGCTGGGCCCAGTGGCATCCAGCAACGCGGGAAGGGTCGGCCAGCTCGGCGGCCTTCTCCCCAGAGGGAGAGTCCGGCCTCCAGTCCGGCGACGGTCAACTCTGAGGAGCTGCGCCTCCTCGATCAAATGTTCGTGGACTCGGAGCGCCGGCACACCGACCTCATGGGGGTTGTGGCACGGATGCCTGAGGCCATCGAGTCCCTGGCTCATAGTGTGGCCGAGTTCGGGGCCTCACAGGCCAGGAGTTTGTAGCTATTCGGGGCAGCACAGGACGCGAGTCGTGCCGAATTCGTGGCAGCACAGGCAGCGAGTTGGGTGGAATTCGGGGCAGCTCACGCAGCGAGTGGGCAGGTGATCAGTGGTGCCGTGCAGTCACTGGCTGGTCTGATGCGGTCACAGACCAGGGCAGCATGGTCACTCACTGCTGCCACACTCGCTGCGTCAGCCAGGCATCGCCAGGACACCCGCCGCGCTGTAGCAGCACAGCGGTCTGTCGTTCGGCACATTGCAACGCATGCTGCAGTGCGGGCCCGGGCGAGTGCCAGTGTGTCACTTGACCAGCGGCCGCCTGCCATGCGCCAGCTTGCCCCCATTCCTCCAGCCGCCACTGTCACTCCCCCAGTGGAGCTGCCACGAGATGCTGGTCCGACTGATGCTGGCCAGCCACAGCTGCAGCATTCACCAGCCGGCCCCTCGAGGCCCAGACCTCGTCTAGGCCGACCCCCAAGGGCATCTGCCGTGACGACATGTGCCCCTCAGGAGCCTTCCCCCAGCCTTGCAGCAGCCACTGGGCACGGTTTGAGGAGGAGCAGCAGGGCGGCCAGGGGCCGCCAAAGGCTGGACAAGGAATCGCCCTCGCGGGCCACAAAGTAGAGGGTGTGGACAAATGTTTGTTTATATTGGGATGGTTTTTTTGTTTCTGGGGATGGTTGTTTTGTTTCTGGGGATGGTTGTTTTGTTGAGGCCGAGGATGAAGGCCATTTTTGTTTAAATGTTTTGTTATTCCTCCCCAGGTTGTGGGAGTGAGTCATGTGTGTGACTGTTTTTTGGGGGGTGTTGTCTGTTTTTGGGTTTCATGTGGGAAAGGCCCTGAGTTTGTTCAATAAAGCATTTTATTTATTCATATTGTCCATGTTTGATCTTTGAAGTGTTTGTTGCCTTAAGCGGCTGAGGGCTTGCGGAGCGGCTGCATTCATGTTCTTTCATTGGCACAAGCCATTCCCTGACAGGGGGCTTAGAAGTAACGTTCAATAAGCCGCCGACGGGCGGCCCTTGGACCTTGTGCCTCCCTCCTGGCCTGGTACTCCTCCTCCTCCTCCTCCTCATGCTCCTCCTGCTCCTCCTCCTGAGGTGGTGCTCCAGCGTGAGGTGGCAGTGCCTGAGTCCTGCGGATAGCCAGGTTGTGCAGCATGCAGCAAACGACCACGAACTGGGAGACTCGCTCCGGCGAATACTGCAGAGATCCGCCGGAACGATCCAGGCAGCGGAACCGTTGCTTGAGGACGCCAATTGTTTGTT
This sequence comes from Somniosus microcephalus, assembly GCF_052327205.1. NCBI lineage: Eukaryota > Metazoa > Chordata > Chondrichthyes > Squaliformes > Somniosidae > Somniosus > Somniosus microcephalus. Next base: position 4,585,365 of record NC_141011.1, on the reverse strand, counting down.
CTATGATGTTCCTAGTCACTTGATGGCTCTCGTTGTATGCCTCTTCAGCAGGGGTCCTGGGCATGTGGAGCGGGGTCATGAGCCAGGTACACAAAGGATAGCCTTTGTCCCCGATAAGCCATCCTCTTGGGTGAGGCTGTGCCTGGAAGATGTCAGCCACAGTAGTCTGTCGCAGGATAAAGGCATCGTGGCTGCTGCCTGGAAAGCGGGCATTGACAGCTAGGATGCGCTGCCTGTGGTCACACACCAGCTGTACGTTGAGGGAATGGTAGTCCTTCCGGTTGCGGTAATCCTCGGGATGGTCCAGAGGTGCCCGCAAAGCCACATGCGTGCAGTCAATGGCGCCCTGCACCATGGGGAAGTCCGCGATTCTTGCAAATCCCACTGCACGCTGCTGCTGCCTCTCCAGGGTCATGGGGAAGGAGATGAATTGGCGTCTCCTTCTGAAAAGGGCATTGGTGACCTGGTGGATGCAGCAATGCACGGCGAACTGGGATATGTTAGCAATGTCCCCAGCAGCTGATTGGAAGGAGCCGGTGGCATAGAAGTTCAGAGCCACCGTCACCTTCACTTCCACCGACAGAGACGTCCTGCAACTCAGCTGTGGACGCAGATCTCTGTGAAGCAGATGGCAGATCTCTGCAACCACCTCCCTTCTGAATCGCAGCCTCCTAACACATTGCGCGCCAGTCATGTTGAGATACGAGACCTGCTGGCGGTATTGCCTGAGTGGGTAAGGCCCACGTTGCCGACGCCTGTTGCCCCCTCTGCGTCTAGCCAGGGCTGCCCCTCTAACACAGCGTCTGCGAGCCCTTCCGACATAATCCTGAAACTCAGCATTGGCACCCCATGCAGCCCCCATAATATGCTGGCAAACACTGAGATCTCAATGAAGGCAAAGAGAATTGCAAAGCTCTGGCCTGAAGCCAAAAATACCTGTCCTAGTGTTGGCCCAAAGCAGTAAGCTCCCTTCCTTGGTTTTTTTCAAAAAATCCGTTGCACAAGAGTGATTGCTGCAAAATGCCTGCCCTTTATAGTGCAGGGTAAGTGCCCTTTAATTTGCGCTCCCCGCGGCCCGCTTCGGCTGTGCACCGTTCCACTCAACAGTCGTTAGGGCCGCCTGGCGCACAATAGGCCGGCGCGACTGAAGTTCCGGTTTGGGGCGCACAAAGGGCGTTGCACGAGGAAATGACGTCATAATCTGCGCGCGCAGCAGGGCGCGCGCAAAGACTTTGCGCCGGCGCTAAATGTCTACTGAAGTTGGGGCGAGGTGCAGATCGCGCTGCGCCTGGGCGCTAAGCGCCTAGCGCTCGAGATCTACTCCTCCTAAGGCGCTAATGGCTGGCGCACGCAACTGAATTTCTAGGCCTATGACTCTAATGTTTTTATTTGAATTTTAAAATCTCCAACAGTAATTAAAATCTGAAGGAATGAGACTCCACACTTGTAAACGTTCATTTTCATTGCCAGAGAGGTTGTTTGGCAGTAATTAAGATTTATCACACTGTTAGAAATTCACTTACACTTGAATGGACAAGCCCTAACTTTTTCTGGCATGGTTAGTGGGTATCTAGTGGGTAAGTACCGCAACTTCACACCCTTCATGGATTTGAATGTCGAGTCTCTCAGCAAGGTACCAGTGCAGTGCTGGAGGAGCAGGGCAACTCGAATAGCAACTTCCTGATTTCCACGTTTTACTGCATATGTGCGGCGCTGGAAGTTGCTGTCCAATTTACTCCATAATAACGGTGAACACTGATAGCCTCACCACTACTCTTAATGCAAAATCTGGGCCAATGTTTGGCAGTTGTAGTCTTCACTTATGATCCTTGTGACATATAAGACTCACAGTGCCACATATGTTCGAGCTGCACTAGCAGAACTGGCCAATGGAACTGGGAACAGTGAGATTTTGCTACTTTAAACACACACACACACACACCTCTACACACTCACACACACACACACACACACACACACACTCACACACACACACTCACACACACACACTCACACACACTCACACACACACACACACACACACTCACACACACTCACTCACACACACACACACACACACACTCACACTCACACACACTCACACACACACACACTCACACTCACACACACACACACTCACACTCACACACTCACACTCACACACACACACTCACACACACTCACACTCACGCACACACACTCACACACACACACTCACACTCACACACACACACACTCACACTCACACACACACACTCACACTCACACACACACACACACACACTCACACACACACACACTCACACTCACACACACACTCACACACACACACACTCACACACACACACTCACACACACTCACACACACACACACACACACTCACACACACACACACACTCACACTCACACACACACACACACACTCACACTCACACACACTCACACACACTCACACACACACTCACACTCACACACACTCACACACACACACACTCACACTCACACACACACACTCACACACACACACTCACACACACACACACTCACACACTCACACACACACACACACACACTCACACACACTCACACACACTCACACACACACACACTCACACACACACACACACTCACACTCACACACACACACACACACACACACGAGGGTTCTCAACACTCCCGCTCTGGGCGGGAGTATACCAGAATGGGTGATTGGTCTCCCGAGCGCTGCTGCCAGCGACTCGGAAGAAGCGGCCAGTGTTTGCGCCGTTCACACTTGCGCAGCAGGCTGGCAGTTGAGGCTTGGAACCAAACCGGGCAGTCTGAGCCTCGCTGGCCCCCCCGCGATTCAGAGACACGCTGGGAGAGGAAAACACAAACCGGGAGGGGGAGAGGAAATCACAAACCGGGAGGGGGAGAGGAAATGACAAACCGGGAGAGGGAGAGGAAAACACAAACCGGGAGAGGGAGAGGAAATCACAAACCGGGAGAGGGAGAGGAAATGACAAACTGGGAGAGGGAGAGGAAAACACAAACCGGGAGAGGGAGAGGAAAACACAAACCGGGAGAGGGAGAGGAAATCACAAACCGGGAGAGGGAGAGGAAATGACAAACTGGGAGAGGGAGAGGAAAACACAAACCGGGAGAGGGAGAGGAAATCACAAACCGGGAGAGGGAGAGGAAAACACAAACCGGGAGAGGGAGAGGAAAACACAAACCGGGAGAGGGAGAGGAAATCACAAACCGGGAGAGGGAGAGGAAATCACAAACTGGGAGAGGGAGAGGAAAAGGAAATCACAAACCGGGAGAGGGAGAGGGAATCACAAACCGGGAGAGGGAGAGGAAGTCACAAACCGGGAGAGGGAGAGGAAAACACAAACCGGGAGAGGGAGAGGAAAACACAAACCGGGAGAGGGAGAGGAAATCACAAACCGGGAGAGGGAGAGGAAAACACAAACCGGGAGAGGGAGAGGAAATCACAAACCGGGAGAGGGAGAGGAAAAGGAAATCACAAACCGGGAGAGGGAGAGGGAATCACAAACCAGGAGAGGGAGAGGAAATCACAAACCGGGAGAGGGAGAGGAAAACACAAACCGGGAGAGGGAGAGGAAATCACAAACCGGGAGAGGGAGAGGGAATCACAAACCAGGAGAGGGAGAGGAAATCACAAACCGGGAGAGGGAGAGGAAAACACAAACCGGGAGAGGGAGAGGAAATCACAAACCGGGAGCGGGAGAGGAAATCACAAACCGGGAGAGGGGGAGGAAATCACAAACCGGGAGAGGGAGAGGGAATCACAAACCGGGAGAAGGAGAGAGAGAGAGAGAAATACAAACTGTCGGGAGGGAGGGCTCATGTCGGCCTGTGCTGTGTGCTGCTGTATAATGTGCTTTATTACAAGAGTCAGGCAGCTTTGGTGCTTCTCACTGAGGACTGAGCCCTACCACAGGTGGGCTGTGGGAGTCAGTGAATTGAATTCGGTCTGGTTTTGGTTTTATTATTTTTATAACTTGCTGTGTATTGTAAAAAGTCATAAAATTGTACGAAAACTTTTGTTAGAAGTTATTTATATCGCTGATGTGGGATTTACTTGGTGTTTCTCAGTGCGGTCGATGCTGTAGGAACATCACAGAAATTTAAACATTACTTATCCTTAAATCTTTCTATTCTTTTGTGTTCTTTGATTTATAAATTATGTTATTCATCTCAGTATAAAAAAAATCAAATATTGATTCGGTGATACTGAGACACGCAACAACATCTACAAACACTGGGAAAGTGTCACATGATGAAATGCCATGTGATTAAGCATCACGCGTGGTGTCACGTGATCAAGTGGCATGTGATCAAATGTCACATGATCAAATCTCCACGAATAAGCCAAACAAGAGTTGGCAACCTTAACCTCTAAACACACACACACACATACATTTTACAGTAACAATGACATCACACAATATCATACTTAACGATGGACGAGAAACACTGCATCAGTCTCTGCAACTGGTAAAATAGCACGAAAAGTCTAATTGCCTTTAAACACTTATTATTGCTCCTCTGGTGGCTCCCTTGGCGAAGATAGTGTCGAGCCATGCAGGCCAGAATGTTTCACGTTTCATCCCATGTCTATACTTAGCTGTCCTCAGCCAGAGCAGCTGTAGGGCGGTTACATTGCCTTCAGTGCCCCTGGGATTTGGAGGGGAAAATCTGCCCAGGTTCCCACTTCTGAATACTATCTCGGTATCCCTGCTGGAAACGGTGAACGTGTGGACATTGGGCAAGGAGAGGATTGGGCTCAGCTGTGATAGCCCTGTGGTTGAATAGCCGGCCAGCACAGCTAGTTTAGGCTCGCACATGAAGAATAGCCACTCGGGCAAGGTATCAGAAGGTGACTGATGACTGGAACCGTCCCGTCAAGAATGAATACTGTCAGGACTGGAGGAAGGGAGCAAACTGGCACCAAATGAAACGCTATCAGTAAGGTTTTCTCCCTCCATTAGCCATCTACGTGGAACGCTATGTGACATATTCCTTCAAAAGCCCCTTTTAGTTGTTTATAATCTAATAAATAAACACAGTGGATGATGCAACATTCTCTCTGGAACCTTTAGCAGTTCAGTTTTTAACTGACTTTTTATACTTTTCTCTGGTTTGAGGGTGTTTAAAGTCTCAGTTATTTCAATCAAAGAAAAATGACTGGCAGAGAAGCCTGCTGCTGCTCAACACTCCTGCATTAGGGTGCTCCAGCAACACATTCGGAGAATCCGAAACCTGAATTTAGCAGTGTCAGTTATCGAGTGGGAGAGTGCCTCACGACCCACCTTCCACAACACCTCTCCAAATAGCTCACGGTGTGGGGAGATTGTGCGGGTAAGCCCAAGGCCCAAAGGAAAGCAATACTTGGTTGGGAAACAATTCCAGCACTGTGCGTAGGACAAAGGGAACTTAATGGGGTACTGTGTGCAGTCCTGGTGTGGTGATATACTCATTAGACTAGTAACATGAGCTTAAATCCCACCAGGGAAACTTGTGAAATTGAATCAATAAATCTGGTAATTTGTGGGCAGGCACTAGGAGGAATGATCATGAAATCTGGTGGATTGTTGTAAAGATCCCCACTGGAACATAGGCATTGCTGGATGAAAAAGACCAAGGTCGCTCTAGTCGCCTTCAGCCATCCTGCTGGTCGCATGATTACAGCTGGGTCACTAATGTCCTTCAGGGAATGAGACCTGCCACCCATGACCCGGTCTGGGCTTACACACGACTCCAGTCCCACACCGTGTGCTTGACTCAAGACCTGCTGAGCAAGCCATTCAGATGTACAGCAATAAATACGGCCTTGCCATGCAGCCACATCCTCAAAGTAAATAACATCACAAACCACAAGAGGGATTAACGACAAGGAGGAAACTGAAGAGATGGAGTTTGTCAGGCTTCCTGTATTCAGCAAGTCCAACCTACCTACACTGGATTCTCCAGGTTGGAACATTCTTTTAGAAGTAAAATTCATGAATATAAAGCCCTGCTGGGTAAAGTGACTAACGTTATAACACATGCTATCAATCTTACTGTGTCAGGCGTAATCTGATAAATATCTTCTGCAGTCAGTCTAGTGCAAATACCAAAGTCAACTCCAAAAGGAGAAGTTTACAAAGTAAGTTGCTTGACAGAAATGTGTACATCGTAGGTACCCTTCCAGGTGTAATGTCCTGGTAAGTGTCCTGGTGACAACAGTTACGTACTTGTAAAGAAAAACTGGCCCATTGCAGATTTATTGAGCAGTGCGATTGCTAGCAAAGACAAGAACATCTTTCTCTGAAAACTGCACTCTTAAAAATCATGACATGGTTTAGTTTTAATTATTCTTTTTATATAAGTGACATTGATTTTGTAATCTCTCTCACTCTACCACGGTGGTACTGACCGTGTTCTCCTCTAGTGCTAGCCTGCTCAGCACTGGGTGGTAGCGTCCTTGTAGCAGGAGTATTCTGCATCCATGTTATCACCCTGAACAAATGAATAGCAATCAATAGGGAGCACAGTCTGTTGGTTAGCTTGCAGTAGGGAACTTCAATTCTTTATGAACCATCAATTGCACAAGTTTTGGTTTTCCACTGTCACTATGGGCTCGACTTTAGTAACGGAGGCGGGTTGAGGGCGGGCCTGCTGCTCGGCGATTTTCCAACCCGCTCCCGGCTGCCGCCTCCCATCACTTACTATTTTGGTTTGATTGGCCTCGTTACGGCTGACGTGCGGGTCCCGCCAGGCAATTGCTTGGAGGCTGTCAGTTTCTGGTGTCTGATGACGTGTTGTTTGAATGAAAATTTAAAGGGGCCATGTCCCCTTTGGAAAAAATGTCACTGGGATGGATTGGTGCTGTATTATATAGAAAGGGGAGTAGACAGCGTCTGTTCTGAACAAAATTTAATGAATGAAATTGCTGGTCATATTATTCCAGAAAGATATTTACGATTTTTTTATATATCAATTTATTATCTGACTATGAAATGAAAAAGATGCCAGATTTGTTCCAATCATTGGCTTAGTAATATTAATGCTTTTTAAAGGGAGGAACTGAAAGAAATCAGTATTTGTAGGGAAATGGTGTTAGGGAAATTGATGGGATTGAAGGCCGATAAATCCCCAGAGCCTGATAATCTACATCCCAGGGTACTTAAGGAAGCGGCCCTAAAAATAGTAGATGCATTGCTGATCATCTTCCAACATTCGATGGAATCTGGAACAGTACCCATGGATTGGAGGGTAGCTAATGTTACCCCACTATTCAAAAAAAGGTGGTAGAGAGAAAACGGGGAATTACAGACCGGTAAGCCCGACATCGGTAGTGAGTCCATTATAAAAGATGTAATAGCAGAGCACTTAGAAAACAGTGACAGGATCGGACAAAGTCAACATGGATTTACAAAAGGTAAATCGTGCTTGACTAATCTACTGGAATTTTTTGAGGATGTAACTGGTAAAATAGATAAGGGAGAACCAGTGAATGTGGTGTATTTGGACTTTCAGAAGGCTTTCAATAAGGTCCTGCATAAGAGATTAGCGTGTAAAGTTAAGGCACATGGGATTGGGGACAAGGTATTGACTTGGATAGAGAACTGGTTGGCAGACAGAAAGCAAAGACTTGGAATAAACGGGTCTTTTTCCAAGTGGCAGGCAGTGACTAGTGGGGTACCGCAGGGATCGGTCCTTGGACCCCAGCTATTCACAATATATATTAATGATCTAGACAAGGGAACTAGATGTAATATCTCCAAATTTGCAGACGACACAAAGCTGGGTGGGTGTGTGTGCTGTGAGGAGGATGCCGAGAAACTCCAGGATGATTTGGACAGGTTGGGTGATTGGGCAGAAGCATGGCAGGTGCAATATAACGTGGATAAATGTGAGTTTATCCACTTTGGTGTCAAAAACAGGAAGGCAGATTATTATCTGAATGGCAATAGATTGGGAGAAGGGGAAGTGCAACGAGACCTGGGTGTCCTTGTGCACCAGTCGCTGAAGGTAAGCATGCAGGTGCAGCAGGCGGTTAAGGAGGCAAATGGTATGTTGGCCTTCGTAGCGAGAGGGTTTGAGTACAGGAACAAGGATGTCTTGCTGCAGTTGTACAGGGCCTTGCTGAGACCACATCTTGAGTATTGTGTGCAGTTTTGGTTGCCTTATCTGAGGAAGGATGTTCTTGCCATGGAAGGAGTTCAGCGAAGATTCACCAGGCTGATACCTGGGATGGCAGGAATGACGTATGAGGAGAGATTGGGTCGATTGGGCTTGTACTCGCTGGAGTTTAGAAGAATGAGAGGGGATCTCATTGAAACTTATAAAATTCTGACAGGACTGGACAGACTAGATGCAGGAAGGATGTTCCCGATGGCCAGGGAGTCCAGAACCAGGGGTCACAGTCTAAGGATAAGGGGTAGGCAATTGAGGACAGAAATTAGAAGGAATTTCTTCACCCAGAGAGTGGTGAACCTGTGGAATTCTCTACCACAGAAGGCAGTAGAGGCCAATTCATTAAATATATTCAAGAAGGAGTTGGATATATTTCTTAAGGCTAAAGGGATCAAGGGGTATGGGGAGAAAGCAGGGACCAGGTACTGAATTTGGATGATCAGCCATGATCGCATTGAATGGCGGAGCAGGCTCGAGGGGCCGAATGACCTACTCCTGCTCCTATCTTCTATGTTTCTATGTTTCTCTTAAAGGTGCTGGCTGCTGCAAGAATGGTCCCAATAACTAAGGCTGCACCCAGGTTCAATGAGGGCTCTCTCCCTCCTCTTGTTGAGGGAGTTAGAGGACATCAGGAGCTCCTCTTCCCTGGAAACGGAAGGAGGAGGCCTTCACAGCAAACCAAGGCAGCTTGGCTGCAAATTGCTGAGGAGGTGAGCTCGTGGTCTGTGTGCAGACGCATATGGGTTCAGTGTGGAAAAAGGTTTAATGATCTGCTGAGATCACCTAAAGTGTGGCCTCTGTATTCTGGGAAATGGAAGTTCAAGAGTGAGGGCTCGGGCCGATTTCCATGTAGAATGTTGGTGGTGACACTGAGCGCAAACCACCGTTTATTGGACAGATGATGCCTGGGGTTTTGAGAATGTCGGATTTATATTCATCTCAATGTCCCAGCCACCTGTGGTTGAAGCATAAGCTTATGCGAATCTGGCATGGATGAGTGCATCCCTTGCCTGACGGCCAGCAATGTGGTCGCCTGCTGCTGGATTGGTCACATCTGGCCCTGCAAGGCACCACTCCTCGTCCCCCTCCTCGTCCTTTTCCTCGTCCACTTCCTCGTCCTCCAAGGAGGCTGTGCTGAGCCACCTGTTCATCCAGCAGCACTAAGCCGCGCTGCTCTTCCTCCGAATCTGACGACCAGGATGAGAGGATGTAAATGGTTCCCATCCCGTTGTTATAGATTTCAGTTGAGGCAAGAGCTTGCCAGCACACACTCAAAGTGGCCTGAAATTATTCCAATCAGTTCAAACAGCAGATGGGTGTCAGCTTGACCAGTCACAAGGTCAGTAGATTTGCAAAATCTTATCCCAAACCTCCAACAACAAAGTTGTTGCATTTGAATGCCAGCCATGTTAGAGGAGAGCTTTTAAAGTTCTGCACCAATAATGACTACAAATCATGTCCTCCACCAACTCGCCTCCTTGCAGCAGACTGTTTCTGACAAGACGGGAAACAGGAGCCAGAGGCACGGAAATGGGAAACCTCTGTCACAATAGGATTATCAAGGCAGTTAACAGGCTCTTCACTGCCTTAACTACCTGTCCCACCAGTTGGAGTCGGGTCAGTTTGGGAGCGGCTGACCCGACACTCACGAAAATCACGTGGAGGCGGGATGGAGGCAGGTTAGGGGTCTGAAGCCATTTTTTTCCTGATTTTAGCAGCTGACCCGCCTCCAAACCCACCTCCTCAGGGCTGTTAAAATCAAGCCCTATTGTGGAACACTATTCCACTAACACTGAACTTCTTTACTCAGAGAGTAGTGAGAATGTGGAACTCGCTACCACAGGGAGTGGCTGAAGGGGAACAGCTGAGATGCATTTAAGAGGAAGCGTGATAAGTACACAAGGGAGAAAGGAATAGGATCTGCAGATAGGATTAAATGAATTAGGGTGGGAGGAGGCTGGTGTGGAGCATAAACACCGGCATGGACCAGTTGGGCCAATTGGCCTGTTTCTATGTTGTACATTCGATGTAACTATGTTAGATTCAGTCCTCACAAACTACAAATTAAACAAGATTTTGTAGCAAAAAGGCGGGTGACGTGTCTTAAATTAAAAGGAAAGTGGCTGAAGATCAAATTCACTAAGAAATTGAAAATACATGGGATATTTATGAACAGATTATTAAGGCCACTGAGGTGATTTATATCCGCAGAGAGCAGGCAGGAAATGAAAAATTACACTGACGCCCGCATCAGAAAGCTCGTTCTCTCCATCCCGGGCGGCAATTAAAAATGCTACTTTTCAACTCTGACGTTTAATCTCTGGTTATGAATTATATGGGGGACCTATTATCTTTTAATTAAAATCACATATATTCACACTAATCATGAAGACGCCTATCAGGGCTGCATGTTGGATTTTGAAGGGTTTCTGTAGATGCCCAGTATTTAATAACAGGCTATTTGTAATGTTTTATTCCCATGTGCGCTGATGTTTTTACGGTTTGCTTCTCTCTGTAATTGGAGCAGTTGTCAATTTTGTTGAGAGTTGCAGGAAGCGTGGCTCATAAACCCAGCAAACTCGGAGTCCTTCTGTACAAGCCCACAGTAGCCCAGCAGCATCAATATTAGGTGCTGGACTCCGAGACTAATACTGTATTTGTAGTACGCATCTGCTTTCAGAGGCACGGACCAGGAGAGGGATAAATTAAAGCAAAACATTTAGATAGGAGACAGACAGGAAAGGTGATCCGGTGTGCAAGGGGAAGGCATGATGGTGCACGAAGGGTTACGGGACCATAAGGAGCGTGAGACTTGTGGAAAGCAGTAAGGGGTACGAAAGGAATAAGATGCTTCGGACACTGGGCACCTGAGGACTGGGTGCGGGGGGGAGGTGGGAGGAGATCGGTGGTAAATCTACAGGATAAAATTCCACCAAGACTGAGAAAATAAATGTAAAGCATGGAGGGGAAGGAGAGAAGGGAGGAGGAAAGTGGCATAAAAGGAGGAAAAGAAACAAAAATAACAGAGAGAAAAAAACAGCATAAACAGAAAGCAAAAAGGAGAAGCAAAACGTGAGAGGAAGGCAACAATCAGGAGGATAGATTTAAAAAGACCTGACTGTAATGATCAATAACATGTCATTCTATAGTGGACACTAGGTGGAGCCGTAGAGCTGTATATAGCTGTATGTATAAGACTACACTACCCAGCTGTATGTATATTAAGACTACATTACCCATGAGGCACTAGGCTACCCACAAGGCAGCAGTCAAGATGGAAGCCTCTACAGATACTGTACCTAGTCCACATGTGCTCAATAAAGTAACTAGCAAAAGCTAGCTGTGTTCATAATAAGAATGTCTATTTATTAATGAACATAAGACTGACTATATATGAGTGACTCCAGAAACAGTTTAATTCTTTCTATACTTTTTCTTTTCAGTACCTTGGTATCTGTCAGTTTGACTCCATCGGTAAGAATCTTGCTTCTGAGCCAAAAGGCTGTGTCGGTTCAGACTCCACGCCAGGACGTGAGCACCCAGGTCAATAGCTCGGTGCAGTACTGAAGGAGTGCAACATTGCTGGAGGAGATATTAAACCAAGGCCCGGCGTGTGGGCCCAGGACATTGTTACATCTGTTTATCCTTCATACACTAGATTTTTTACATTCCGTATCTTTTGGTCACTCTCACATACCCTCAACATAATCATCACCAGCCTTGCTGTCTGGGTAAGCTCAGGTCAAGATGACGAACAGAACAACCTTTCCGTTAATTATTTTAGCTATTGGATTTATCTAATACCTCCTCAGAATCATAGGGAATCACAACATGAGAGCTGATTTTAGGGTTAAACTTTATATTTAACTAAAATCTTTCTATCTACCTCCTCAAAAGGAGAACAATGAAAGTCCCACTCTAAATGCTGAAGTCTTCTTTTGTCAATAACTTGTATGTACACTTTCCTTGTATTTTTGATCACTGCGGGAGCTGTGTTAATCTGAACGATGTCTCTTGGAAGTTATAAACTGATTCAAAGGTTCAAATAGCTCCAGTTCCAGGTAATGCCCACTGTGAAGAAGAGAAAGTCCAGCCAGCTTCCCGTGACATTCAGCAGCACCACCATCATAGGATCATCGAGTTATACAGCACAGAAAGAAGCCCTTCGGCCCATCGTGTCCGTGCTGGCCATCAAGCCCTGTCTATTCTAATCCCATTTTCCAGCACTTGGTCCGTAGCCTTGTATGCGATGGCGTTTCAAGTGCTCATCTAAATGCTTCTTGAATGTTGTGAGGGTTCCTGCCTCTACCACCCTTTCAGGCAGTGAGTTCCAGATTCCAACCACCCTCTGGGTGAAAAAGCTTTTCCTCAAATCCCCTTGAAACCTCCTGCCCCTTACCTTGAAACTACAGGAAACTCTCGATTTACCGGCACCTAAATAACCGGAAATCTCGGTTAACCGGCAAAATTCAGGAGTTGGTTCAGGTAACTTGTATTACTTGCCTTCCTCTAAGCTACAGACACGCTTGCAACTTGTGGCCATTGTTTTGAACCTGCAACAGGGTTTGTTGCTTTAGACGGAGCGCTCAGCTCCGTATCTTTTACTATAGCTTTCGGTTATCCGGAATTTTTTATGAACCGGCACCACGTCGGTCCCGTCCGTGCCGGATAAAAAAAAGTTTCCTGTATGCCCCCTGTTTATTGACCCCTCTACTAAGGGGAAAAGTTCCTTTCTATCCACCCTATCTATGCCCCTCATAATTTTGTACACCTCAATCAGGTCCCCCCTCAGCCTTCTCTGCTCTAAGGAAAACAACCCCAGCCTGTCCAGTCTCTCTTCATAGCTGAAGTGCTCCAGCCCAGGTAACAGCCTGGTGAATCTTCTCTGCACCCTCTCCAATGCAATTACACCCTTCCTGTAGTGAGGTGACCAGAACTGCAAACAGTATTCCAGCTGTGGCCTAACTAGCATTTTGTACAGCTCCATCATAACCTCCCTGCTCTTATATTCTATGCCTCGGCTAATGAAGGCAAGTACCCCATATGCCTTTTTAACCACCTTATCTACCTGTTCCGCTGCCTTCAGGGATCTATGTACATGTACACCAAGGTCCCTCTGATCCTCTGTTCTTCCTAGGGTCCTACCACTCATTGTGTATTCCCTTGCCTTGTTAGTCCTCCCAAAATGCATCACCTCACACTTTTCAGGGTTAAATTATATTTGCCACTGTTCTGCCCATCTAACCAACCCATCTATACCTTCCTGTAGCCTGAGGCTTCCCTCCTCGCTATTTACCACTCCACCAATTTTCGTGTCATCTGCGAACTTACTGATCATACCTCCTACATTCATATCTAAATCATTAATGTACTCTATAAACAGCAAAGGACCCAGCACCGATCCCTGCGGTATACCACTGGACACAGACTTCCAGTCACAAAAACAACCTTCGACCATCACCCTCTGCCTCCTGCCACTAAGCCAATTTTGGATCCAATGTGCCAAATTGCTCTGGATCCCATGGGCTCTTACCTTCTTGACCAGCCTCCCATGTGGGATTTTGAAAAAAGCCTTGCTAAAGTCCATGCAGACTACATCAACTACAATACCCTCATCCACCCACCTAGACACCCCCTCGAAAAATTCAATCAAATTGGTTAGACATGATCTCCCCCTGACAAAGCCATGCTGACTATCCTTGATTAATCCTTGCCCCTCCAAGTGGAGACTAATTCTGTCCCTCAGAATTTTTTCCAATAATTTCCCTACCACTGATGTTAGGCTCACTGGCCTGTAATTCCCTGGTTTATCCCTACTACCCTTCTTGAATAATGGTACTACGTTAGCTGTCCTCTAGTCCTCTGGCACCTCCCCTGTGGCCAGAGAGGTTCTGAAAATTTGTGTCAGTGCCCCTGCAATCTCCTCCCTTGTCTCACACAGCAGCCTGGGATACATCGCGTCTGGGCCACTTTTAAGCCCGCTAAAACTGCTAGTACCTCCTCCCTCCCAATACTAATTTGTTCAAGTATATCACAAACCCCTGCCTGATTTCTATGCCTACATTGTCCTTCTCCGTGGTGAACACAGATGCAAAATATTCATTTAAAACCTCACCTACATCTTCCGGCTCCACACACATTGCCACTTTGGTCCCTAATGGGCCCTACTCTTTGCCTGGTTATCCTCTTGCCTTTAATTATACTTATAAAACACCATGGGATTTTCCTTTATTTTGCCCGCCAGTGTTTTTTCATGCCCCCTCTTCGCTCTCCTAATTTCTTTTTTAAGTACCCCCCTGCACTTTCTATACTCCTCTAGGGCTTCCACTGTTTTTAGTCCTTTGTATCTGCCAAAGGCCTCCCTTTTTTTCCTAATCAATTCTTGTATATCCCTTGACATCCAGGTTTCCCTGGGCTTGTTGGTCTCACCCTTGACCTTTACGGGAACATGTTGGCGTTGTACTCTCTCTATTTCCTTTCTGAAAGACTCCCAATGCTCTGATGTGGATTTTCCTTCAAGTAGCTGATCCCAGTCCACATTGGCCAGATCCTGCCTTATCATATTAAAATCGGCCTTCCCCCAATTTAGAACCTTTATTTCCGGTCCATCTTTGTCCTTTTCCGTGACTACCTTAAATCTCACTGAATTATGGTCACTGTCACCAAAATGCTCTCCTACTGACACTTCGACCACTTGCCCGGCTACATTCCCTAGAATTAGGTCCAGTACCGCCCCCTCTCTTGTAGGACTCTCACCATGCTGGCTCAAAAAGCTCTCCTGGATGCACTTGAAGAATTCCGCACCCTCTAAGCCTTTCACACTCTGACTATTCCAGTTAATATTGGGGAAGTTGAAATCCCCTACTATTATTACCCTATTATTTCTACACTTCTCTGAGATTTGCCTACATATCTGTTTCCCTATCTCCCCCTGACTGTTTGGGGGTCTTTAGTACACTCCCAGCAAATTGCTTGCCCCCTTTTTGTTTTTTAATTCTACCCATATGGCCTCATTAGAGGAACCTGTTAAGATATCATCCCTCCTTACAGCAGTAATTGACTCCTTGATTAATATTGCAACACCCCCTCCCCTTTTACACCCCCCTCTATCTCGCCTGAAGACTCTATACCCCGAAATATTGAGCTGCCAGTCCTGCCCCTCCCTCAACCATGTTTCTGTGATAGCAACAACATCATACTCCCATGTGTTCATCAACACCTTCAATTCATCTGCCTTACTCGCAAGACTCCTTGCATTAAAATAAATACCATCCAGCCTTGCCATACTCCCTTGTGCCATTACATATTTGCTCTGCCTTCCAGGCTGACTTGTTTTTTCTTTTATATTTGGCTGTGCATCGCCCCCTACTATAGCTCCACTCCGTATCTCATCCCCTGCCAAGTTAGTTTAAACTACATCATCTGCCCCCCCCCACCCCGCCATCAACATCTCGGGGGGTCATCATTGGCCAGAAGCTTAACTGGGCCAACTATATCAACGCACAGTAGGGGTAAGGTGGGTACCCTGCGATGAGTGGAGTGGATCACCTCCTGACCCCTCAAAGCTTATCCAAGACTAAAGTCAGGAGTGTGGTGGAATACTCACCATTTGTGGGAGCAGCCGTAACAACACTCAAGAAGCTCGGCACCATCCAGGGCAAAGCAGTTTGCTTGATTGGCACTCCTGTCACCCGACTCAGTATTCACCCCCTCTGCCACTGCCGGTGCACTGTGGCTGCAGTGTGTACGATGAACAAAATGCACTGCAGCAACTCACCACAGTTACTTCGACGGCACCTCCCAGCCCCACAACCTCTATCAGTGAGAAGGACAAGAGCAGCAATGTCGTGGGAATGCCATCACCTCCAGGTTTCCCTCCAAGCTAGACACCATTCTGACTTGCACATGCATGGCCATTCCTTCATCATCGCTGGTATTCCCTAGCTAACACCACTGTGGGAGCACCTTCACTACAAGAACTGCGGTGGTTCAAGGAGAAGGCACACCACCACCTTCTCAGGGTAACTAAGAAGGGGCAATAAATATGCCCTTGTCGGTGTCAGGCACACCCTGAGAGCAAATTGAAGAAAGAAGTCTCTGGAAAGAAATGCTTTGATTTGAAGTGTGTCAATCACATTTGAAAATCACTGGATGAGATACACATAACTGAACAAATCCGCCTGTGATTGTTCAAAAGTAGCTTGGCTCCACCCTCAAGATTTGCAGATAACTAATGAAACATACAACATTTATATCAACAGAATCTGGCTGTCACTCGTTTTTTTGAACTCCTCACAACTAGTAGCTGAATTCAAGGAACCTGCACAAAGCTAAAGTGTGACAGCCTGTTTCATTTTGTTTTTGGACTCACACACACTATTTGAGAAAGACGAGGGAGTACGCCTACCATTCTGGCTACTAAAACAAATGAACTTATCATTCCTCACATCGCTGTTTGTGGGATCTTGCTGTGCCTGACATGGCTGCTTTCTCTAAATAATAAGACAGCACTTCATTGGCAGTGGACGCTTTGGGATGTTTCTGAGGAAGGTAAGGAATAAGGTGCTAAGTCTTCTTTCTTAGAGAGAATACAAGGGCAAACCAAAACAATTGTTCCATCTATTGTAAAACTCAATGAGCATACAGGATCACGCTGGAGGACGGCACACTTCATAGTTTTAGGTAGGACTTAAGAAGGAGGAAAGCTGGCCAATGGGTCTTCCCCTCTCTGCTGGTGCACAACTTATTTGGCTGACTAAGGGAAACCCATGGTCTGGGCCACAGTGCCAAGCACCTGGATGAAGAAAATAGAGAAATGTATTGATAGAGCAGCCTGCCCCAATTACTGTACAGGCCAAGTAAATATCACATATTGAAATAATGGCCCGCATTTTGCGGCAGGAATAACAGTGAGGCTATCAACGCTCACCGTTATTAAAGAATAAATCAGACAGTAACTTCCGGCGTCCGCACATGCGCAGTTAAACGTGGAAATCAGGAAGTTGCTGTCCAAGTGGCCCTCCTCCTCCACAAGCTTCACTCTAACAGTATTTCGCTGAGGGACTCGGCATTCAAACACACGAAGAGGGTGAAGTTGCGGTACTTGCCCACTGGATACCCAATAAACAAGCCAGAAGAAGTTGGGCTTGTCCATTCAAGTGTAAGTACATTTTTTATGCTGTGATAAATCTTAATTACTACCAAACAACCTCTTGGACACTGAAAATTTACTCATTCCTTCAGACTTTAATTATTGTTGGAGATTTTAAAAAATTAAAATAAAAAAAGTTTTTACTGTTTCTTTCTGTCTCTTATCTCTCTCTCTCTCTTAATCCCAGATTTATTTTCCTCTGTTTATTTTGCTTTCCATACATGATTTTACATTGAATTAAATATACTAACTGGCACTGGACTCAACATCGAGTTGAACAACATCAGATCATAACCACTGCTCCCATTTTTTCAGACAGAGGGTGCTGTTGATGATTCTGCTGTTGCCATTTACGCCTCCTCTAAACTCATCTTTTGTTTCTTTCCTTGTCCCATTACCATCTCCTTTTGCCTTGCTCCATCATCCCTTTTGTCATTTAATCTTTCCTGCCCTCCACCCTATCACAGACCTTCCCTTTTGTTCTTTCCTCCCCTCCCCCCTCTCCCAGCCTCTGTACTTGCTTAAAACCTGTTACATTTTCCAGTTCTGATGAAGGGTCACTGACCTGAAACGCTGACTCTGTTTCTCTCTCCACAGATGCTGCCTGACCTGCTGAGTATTTCCAGCATTTTCTGTTTATGTTTCTAACTTACACATCCTGGATTAGACTCTGCAGGGGAATTTTAACCCCAAAAAACGGGTGGATTGGGGTTGGGTGGGAGTTTAAAGTGTTAAACATCTGAATCACGAACCCAACTCGCCTCCTTCCACTTTTAACAGTGGCGGGACGGGGACGGAGGTGGGCTGGCACTTTAAATATTATAATGAGGCTGCGTGCCTCGTTTTGAAGCTCCATTTTAAATTTAACTGTGGGCGGCCGGGTCTCCCGAGCCACGGGGAACCCACAGCTAGGGGAACCCACAACCCACAACCCAGCAAGCCTACATTTCGTTGTACTGCACTTGTGCACTAACAATGACAATAAAGTTGATTATGATTATGATTATGATAAAGGGAGGCGAGGACTGCTGCATCCAGGAGGTACGTGCCTTTCCACTTACCTGCTGGATCCAGCGTAACTGCCTCGCTAACCCCCTGCACTCGGACTCCCCCCCCCCCGACCTTTCCAACCTCCCCCTGGATCTCCCCCTCCGGCCTCCGATCGCCCCCCACTCGGCCTCCGATCCCTCCCTTGGAACTATCTCCGACCCCCCAATCCTGGCCTTCCGGCCCCCCCTCCAATCCTGGCCTGCCGACCCCCTACCCCCGAAAATCCCTGACACCCCCCGAAGACCCCTGACCCCCTCCGACGATCCCGGCCCTTGACCCACTCCCCCCCGATGATCACTGACCCCCGACACCCTCTGACAATCCCTGACCCCCCAATGATCCCTGACCCCTGACCCCCCTGATGATCCCTGACCCCCCTAATGATCCCCTGACCCCCTCTGACGATCGTGGCACCCTCTGATGACCCCTGACCCCCTCGGACGATCCCTGCCCCCTCTGATGCGCCATTGGTTGCCCTGTTCACGCAGGGCACTGATCCCCTGTAGAGGGCGCCGTGCTGGTTCAGCTCTCTAATTACTGCAAATCGCAGAGTAAATGCCACAGAAATTCTGTGGACAAGTGGAAGTGCAAGGAATGGCTGGAGCCGTTTGTTCGCCACTGACCGCAAAATCTGGGCCATTGACTTTAAGATGAGGACGGAATTATGTCTGAATACCTTCATTGAGTTATCCCCCGCCCTCTAATCATGCTTCACACTTGGATCTTGAATGTGCTAAGTAATGGGAGATGGAGTAACAAGATATAAACCTGAATCATTTGTAAAGGCCCGACACAAACACCGATTCCTCCATCACCACAACAGCTTGCACATTAGCCATACAGACATACTGTGGCCAACTCATACTAGATCTCAAGACATTTCACTGTGAGGCACTGAGCAACATTTGGGACAGCATTAAAATAGCTCATAACCAACCATTCCTTTTATTTCCTCTGAGATTGTAGCTGAAAAATGCTTATGGTATCGTTAGATTATTTCTGTTCTCCATATACTTCATATCAGAACATTGAGTATTTTTTATTTAAATATACAGAGGAGAAATAACTAGCAGCTGTAAAATTCCTGGAGGATTTCTTGCCCCACAAAACCTGGTGTCACTTTTTGCCAATGAAAAGTCATCACCGGCCTAGATTGGCAGCGTAGGACTCAAGCCCTGCCTTCCAACCAATGGCCAGCTCAATGGTTTCCAACCTACTCTTGTGCCAGTCACCATTACACGGGCCAGAGATCTGTTTGTGGTTCTGTTTTACTCTGATATTGGTGTGGGGAGGGGGCTGGGAGTTCAATGTAAAATATTTTGATTTGTATTGCATGTCTGTTTATATCTTTTAACTGGTGGTGTATTGTCGGTGGGCCTGGTGTGGTAGGGCGGTGCATTTGTTTTCTCCCACACTACCCTGTGCTTTGGTACCTCCGAAAAGGGGAGTTCTTGATCGCAGTTGGTTCTCTAGATCAGTATAGAACTGAGGCAAGTCATAGATAAGCCAAAGAGTGAGTGAAGATATAACCCCCCACTGTGGGCAGAACCCCATGTCCTGTCACTCCATGCGTTTGCAGAATGGGCCTAAGTACAACATCCTGCACCGGCGCAGCTGCCAACAGATTATTATTGTACTCTGGGCAATGAATGGATCACCTGCTGAGACCCAAATAAAGAGATAGCTTCCATCTTCAGCCCAGCTTCCCCAAGTACTGTTCAAGATGCAGGATCTGTCACTCCAGACAGTCCTTAATCAGCACTCTGCGCTCTTCACCACGCGCTTCAAAATGAATACTTTGATCCTTTCAAGCCGAAGTCTCTCTACCACCACACTGCTCACACTGAATTGCATTGGGAAATATCCACTGTTTCATTTTACGGATTGAAATGGATATACCCTCTCACTTAAAGAGCCGAAGGGTTGAAATGGACGGATGTGGAGAAGATAATGAAAGATTAGCATCAACGTTGTGAATGAGCATCGAGCCGAGCTTCAGTCTAATCAAATGCAAGCTTCCCACCTCTACAGAAATACACGCAAAAAACAACCTGGTTTAGGTCAAAATATTTACAAATCTAACCACTCAGGATCTGAAAGCGATTGGAGAAATTAAAGCTGGGTTGCTCAAATTCTGATCGATTGGAATTTCTCATTGTTGTTGTTCCCTCGATTGTATTTTGCTGCAATAACCCGCCGCTTCCCGGTGTCGCACTTCTGGATCAACCGGACTGCACAAGAACTGCTGACTGGGGTTTCCTAAACCCAAATTGAAGCTGACAAGCTGATGGTCGGGAAAAAATGGGAAGCTTTGAAGATATTTCATAGAATTTATATGTTTCTGTACACTTTCTTATTCGCTGAGCATGTAGGGCAAAGATAACTGCTTTGCGTTCACAGAATGCGGGGAATCCTTATCTCCAAATCGTGGCGGTATTAATAACTTTGTACATTGTGTGTAAACTCTATACAGACGCTGCTCTGCAGTGTGTGTTCATCCATTTCTCTTGGTAATTTGAGGAAGCTCCCATAGAGATTTAAAAGGGAGGGGCTGAGATTTGAAATCTTTTCACTCAATTGTCAGAATTTCCCAGCTCCTTTTCATTCAATCTGGAGGGTGTTTGATACCTGAACTCTGTCGTGGCATCAACTGTGGCAGACAGAATAAAGATTTATTTATGACTAGATTCCCCTCCCTCCGACCCCTGATTGGTATGTGTAATACAGTCCTGCGGCAAAATGCACCTGAAATGAGGTCAGAATTCAGTCAGGCTGTTCCACCATGAGGTCCATCAATGCTCATCAACACCTACATTATGAATAAAGGCTACTTGGACAAAGCACCAGAGGGCAGCCAGTGACGAAATTAAAACCCAGAAGCAGCAAGCTCCCTTCAGGAGAGATGGGGGGTAAATTAGAAAAACACAATTAGAGATGGCAGGCTCCCGTCCCTGAAGCACCGCAGTGACCCAGTTGGGTTTTTTACAATATTTTGACAGTTTTGCATTTTTTTCCCCTTGATGCCAGCCAAGAAATTACAAAAATGTTCAATTCAATTTCACACCTTGCCAGGGTGGGATCTGAACTCCTGACCTGTGGGGTGTGGGTCCCTTTCTGTGGATTAGTTGGTGTAACAATGGCGTGCAGCTGGAGGCAGCTGCAGCATAATTGACTCTGGTAGTCGCTGGGAGTGGAGAAAGACACAGTGAGCGCGGACAGGAGCAGGTTTCTCATAGCCTAAAGCAAGCTCCACCAATCCTTGCTCTTCAGGGGATGAGTTCTTCCCATTTTAAGTTTCTGCACACAAGAGGCAAAACTGACAAACAGTTACACAGGTGAGGTGCGGCAAAGCTGTGCTGCTGGCATTTTGTGAGGAGCTGACGGGTTAAATTTCAAAGCACGGCCACATCAGAGCCTGTGCTCACGGCAGAAACACAGTGGGCCTGACTCGAGCACCCACAGCTCTTATGGTGCCCCTCCAATCACAGGCTTGTGGAGTGTCATCCTCACGGTGCTGACTGTATGGAGTCCAGCAGCAAGAAGATGAAGGTTGTCCCCATGGCCTACTTCACTGGACAATATAGCTCCAATTTGGTAAGACACGCTAGCGTGGGGTGGAGCTGGCCCTGGGACAGGCTCACCTGTGGCGGCAGCTTTGGCACAAGCCATGCCGACATTTATCACGGGAGTCGCTCCCCTCTTTTTTAATAAGCTAAGGTACAGGAAAAGGCTGGAGCAAAAAGCTTAGCCTGCAGCGCACTTGGCTGGGGAGCACAGACACAAGGCAGCAGCTCACCTGTAAAACAGAACGTTTTGTTAGTGGCAGAAAAATGGACTATTGTCCACAGCAGAGACTAATGGACAACACTTCCTCCCTTTGAGGCTGTAGAGTTGGAGGTCCGGTTGCAGGAGATGCATCAAAGCAGGGTGGCCTTATTTCGGACTGAGGTTGTTCGCTCCAGTTAAACCGAAGGTGGAAGCTGCACGAGAGGGAGGTTGCTCACTGAGTCAATGCAGACATCCAGGTGTCTTATACCTGACTGCAAATGAGGAAGAGGTTTGCTAGGAAGAAGGCGAAGGTAAGTGTGCTCCAGGTTTGCACACATTTCTTCTGGAGCCCATCAAGAATGGGACAAGCCAATGTTAGACACAGCCACCCCTCTGGGAGGTATCAGACGAAGCATTGAGCATCAACGCTCTCCTCTTGCACACGCTCCTTCATTGTATCTAAGCTACATGGTGCGCCTTTCTTGGAGGTAGAACTGGCAGCTGAGGAACAGCAATCAGATGTCCAAGTGGAGGTGCTCCTCAGCTGTTTGGGGCTTTCTCAGTCTGTGCGCCTTTTTCCTGACCTTTACACTCATGGATTTGAACATTCCCTAGGAGCTAGGGGGAGAAATTCGGTTGATAGTGCCACCGATTAACGCCTAAAGAGGCCGAGAAGTGGGGCGCTAGCCAATTTCCGGGCGGGCGCAAGGCGCCTAGCGCCTCGCCCCATATTGAGCATGCATTTAGCGCCGGCGCTAAGATAGCGCCCGCTCATGGGCGCAGGCTGATTATGACGTCATTTGAGTGTGCAACACCTTTTGGGTGCCCCGGACCGGAAATTCAGTGGCGCCCCCCTCCGTAGCGCCTGGCGCTAATAGTGACAGCTTACCTGGGCCTTACCAAGTCGCTCTCAGGCTGGAGGAGCGTTATTTAAAGGGGACTGGTGTGGTTTAAAAGCGGCAGCCATTTTTGGATCACAACTTCCTCGAGAGCTACAAAGAGTTGCTGAGCTGCACACTGAGAGCCATTTGACCACTGAGCCAGCGCAGGCAGACGATCTTCAGCCTTCTGACCATCACCTTGCTGTTGGTGAGCCTTGACAACGGGGAACCTTCCTGTGGGCACTTATTATGGGGGCTGCATTGGAGGGGAATGTCCTGCTGCTGAATCATCTGGAAAGGGCACTGAGACGCAGGGAGAGGGGAGCGGGCATGGCCAGATGGAGGAGGGCCAACAGACGTTGCCACAGCAGACCTTACGCTGGCAGGGTTATCCAACAGCAGTTTTCCTACATGAACATGCCGGAGGAGCAGTGTGTCAGAAGGCTGCGATTTAGAAAGGAGGTGGTGACTGAGCTGTGCCAGCTGCTTCAGCCAGATCTGCAGCCTCAGATAAAGTGCAGGACATCTCTGTTGGTGGCTGAGAAGATGGCTGCTGGCCTGAACTTCTACGCGAGCGGCTCTTCTCAGGCTGCGCGTCAGAGGCTGATCAGAAGTAGCTTCTAGGCCCCTCTCACGGAATGCTTGCTGCCATTCCAAGAACAGGAATGGAACCGGTCTGATACCCCCAAGCCTGTGAAGGGCAAGATGCATGTAAATAGCAGGCATGGCCATTGGAAATGAAGAAAGTGTTTCATTACACAAAATGTGGTTCCTTCAAACATGAGAAAGCTATGGCAACAGAAAGCAAAACTAATACACTGACACATAACTGCCTCTCACACCCAGGAGACTGTCCAAAACATAAATCACATTCCGAACATCTTCCTTGGCCTTGATTCCACCGCGCCAACCAAAGCATCCAATGCCCCATCAGTGAGGCGTTCCGCCCTCTGCCTCACCCTTTCCATGTCTTGCTAGACTGGTGCACCACAGGTAGGCTCCCACTGCTTTGAAGGCCTACAAGGCAGTGAGTGTTTCTGGTGATGCCAATTGACCTGCCCCTTTAAGAGCTGGCCGGCGCCACTGTGTCTCAGGGAAAGTGATTATTGACAGCACCCTCGCTGCGCCCCGCCGCCGCGAAATTGGGTTGCGCCGCCGGGTTAGCGCCTTAAGAGTAGCGTGCAGCGCCTGATTTAGTGCCGCAATCACCTTTAGGGGCGCTGCAACCCAATATCGCGCTAGCTGATGCTAAATTGCGCCTGGCGCTAAACTTTGCGCATCGCCAGGACTAGCGCCCCAAACACGGCTATACCGAATTTCTAGGCCTACATTTTCAAAACTTTACCAAAACAAAGGCCAGGAATTTCCTCGGAGATGCTCCCGTTTCACTGCCGTACTTTTGCCAAACATAAACAAGTTCTCCACAACCCCAGAGAAATTACGGTGGTGGAGCAGCAGCCTCTACAAGGACATTCCCGGCCAAAACCGATTTAAATCTGTACCATTTAAACTCAAGTAGATCTACAAATCAAACATGTATTCAATCAAAACCCACACGGATACTTGACCTTAAAATCTTGGCCCCAGAAACCCGTGAACTCTGGCTGAACCAGAGAAAGCTAAAGATTGTTGTCAATAATATGATAGCAAAATACTGCGGATGCTGGAAATCTGAAATAACAACAGAAAATGCTGGAAATACTCAGCAGGCCAGGCAGCATCCGTATTGTTGTCAATAAAGCTGGCCAGGGTTCACTCACAAGGTGCCACAGGGAACAGTCATGGTAATCACTGCTGGGGTCATGGCGGTCAGTGCCGGTTTCGCGGGGGTCAGTGCCGGGGTCGCGGGAGTCAGTGCCAGGGTCACAGCGATCAGTGCCGGGGTCACGGCGACCAGTGCCGGGGTCACGATGATCAGTGCCAGAGTCACAGCGATCAGTGCCGGGGTCACGGTGACCAGTGCCGGGGTCACGACGATCAGTGCCGGGGTCACGGCGACCAGTGCCGGGGTCAGGACGATCATTGCCGGGGTCACAACGATCAGTGCCAGGGTCACGGCGATCAGTGCCGGGGTCACGGCGATCAGTGCCGGGGTCACGGCGACCAGTGCCGGGGTCACGACGATCAGTGCCGGGGTCACGGCGATCAGTGCCGGGGTCACGGCGATCAGTGCCGGGGTCACGGCGATCAGTGCCAGGGTCAGGGTGATCAGTGCCGGGGTCACGGCGATCAGTGCCGAGGTCACTGCGATCAGTGCCGGGGTCACGGCGATCAGTGCCAGGGTCAGGGTGATCAGTGCCGGGGTCAGGGCGACCAGTGCCGGGGTCACAGCGATTAGTGCCGGGGTCACGGCGATCAGTGCCGGGGTCACGGCGATCAGTGCCGGTGTCACGGCGACCAGTGCCGGGGTCAGGGCGATCAGTGCCGGGGTCAGGGCGACCAGTGCCGGGGTCAGGGCGACCAGTGCCGGGGTCAGGGCGACCAGTGCCGGGGTCACGGCGATCAGTGCCGGGGTCACGGCGATCAGTGCCGGGGTCACGGCGACCAGTGCCGGGGTCACGGCGATCAGTGCCGGGGTCACGGCGATCAGTGCAAGGGTCACGGCGATCAGTGCCAGGGTCATGGCGATCTGTGCCAGGGTCACGGCGATCGGTGCCGGGGTCACGGCGATCGGTGCCGGGGTCACGGCGATCGGTGCCGGGGTCACGGCGACCGGTGCCGGGGTCACGGCGATCCGTGCCGGGGTCACGGCGATCAGTGCCGGGGTCACGGCGACCAGTGCCGGGGTCACGGCGATCAGTGCCGGGGTCGCGGCGATCAGTGCCGGGGTCGCGGGAGTCAGTGCCAGGGTCACGGCGATCAGTGCCGGGGTCACAGCGATCAGTGCCAGGGTCAAGGCGATCAGTGCCGGGGTCACGGCGATCAGTGCCGGGGTCACGGCGATCAGTGCCGGGGTCACGGCGACCAGTGCCGGGGTCACGGCGACCAGTGCCGGGGTCACGGCGACCAGTGCCGGGGTCACGGCGACCAGTGCCGGGGTCAGGGCGACCAGTGCCGGCGTCACGGCGATCAGTGCCGGGGTCACGGCGATCAGTGCCGGGGTCACGGCGACCAGTGCCGGGGTCACGGCGATCAGTGCCGGGGTCACGGCGATCAGTGCCGGGGTCACGGCGACCAGTGCCGGGGTCACGGCGATCAGTGCCGGGGTCACGGCGATCAGTGCCGGGGTCACGGCGACCAGTGCCGGGGTCACGGCGATCAGTGCCGGGGTCACGGCGATCAGTGCCAGGGTCAGGGTGATCAGTGCCGGGGTCCCGGCGATCAGTGCCGGGGTCACGGCGATCAGTGCCGGGGTCACGGCGACCAGTGCCGGGGTCACGGCGATCAGTGCCGGGGTCACGGCGACCAGTGCCGGGGTCACGGCGATCAGTGCCGGGGTCACGGCGACCAGTGCCGGGGTCACGGCAATCAGTGCCGGGACTACAGAGTATAAGCAGAAGGGCCAAGATCATTTAATTTTCTCGTAGCTGATCTCGATTTCAGTGACTGAGTTGCTAGCATGACCTTTGATCTCAGACATTATAGCAAACACTAATGGATCTCCATGGCCATTGTTCATAGTCAATTCTAATATGATGCTCCACAGCTCCTCCTTATTGACAGGTGTTACATGTGATTGTTCCTCTCGAGAGAGGGGATTGGGTTGTTGGGCCCCAAGAGGGAAACGGATTTAACATGTTTCTCTAAGCCGCCATTATCTGGAAGGCCAATGGGAAGAGTTTGTGCTGGTTCCCAGTTATCCTGCCTCTCCATTCCTTTTTGTTGGCCCATTCAAGTTTACCATTTAGCGGAGTGTTACGCATCCCAGTGGAAGGGGGAGTGGGCACTCCTTGCACCCGCCCCCTTCTACGCGGATGGTGCAGAAAGAGGAAGGACCGCGTCAACCCTCCAGAAATGCCACATCTCCGATCTTCGTTGTCTCCAGCATTGTCCCTGGTGCAGTTGGGTCCCACTAGAATTTAAAGTCTGCACTATCCAGTGCTTTTTTATTTAAGATCTTCAGCCAGTACAGCCGACACACTTACTATCCAGTAAAGTGTCACAGTGCCACCCCTGGCCGTACTCCGCTCCCAGTGGAGTGAGACCCCAGAACTTAGGACAGGGTCAGAGGCACAGCCATGATGTGGGACGATGTTTCACCCTGCCCCCGATTTGCCCCCAAAAAGACTCCCCATGTATTTCTCTGAACGTTTCTTTCAGAAAGCATGTCTCAGTCATAGGACGTCTGCTTGTGAGTTAGAAGGTTGTGGGTTCAAACCCCATTTCAACAGTTGGTCAGGTTGATTCCTGAGTAAAGTACCGAGGGAGTGTGATAATGTCAGAGGAGCTGTCCTTTGGATGTGATGTTGAATCGAAGCCCTCTCGGCCTGTTCAGGTGTTTGTAAAAGATCCCACAGCACTATTTGAAGATGAGGCCTCAGGGATTCAAGAAGGAAGCGTGGGGCTGAAAGCTCGGCCAACAGTGATGGAGCAAAGGAAGGGGAGGATCAAGCCACAATGCTGAAATATATCAGTCTAAGCCTCGCAATTCCCATGCTCCATCACTATTACCTGTCCAACACATTGGTCATCCCTTACACTCTAACAGCGTCTTGTCAAAGGATGAGAATTTGTACAATCGTCTCTTGTGTCAGTGGTGGCTCAGTGGGTAATACCCTTGCCTCTGAGTCAGAAGGTCGTGGGTTCAAGTCCTGCTCCAGAGACTTCAGCATAACAATCCAGGCTGACACTCCGGTGCAGTACTGAGGGAGTGCTGCACTGTTGGAGTGGCAGTACTGAGGGAGCGCTGCACTGTCAGAGGGGCAGTACTGAGGGAGTGCTGCACTGTCAGAGGGGCAGTACTGAGGGAGTGCTGCACTGTCGGAGGGGCAGTACTGAGGGAGTGCTGCACTGTCAGAGGGGCAGTACTGAGGGAGCGCCGCACTGTCGGAGGGGCAGTACTGAGGGAGTGCTGCACTGTCAGAGGGGCAATACTGAGGGAGCGCTGCACTGTTGGAGTGGCAGTACTGAGGGAGCGCCGCACTGTTGGAGGGGCAGTACTGAGGGAGTGCTGCACTGTCGGAGGGGTAGTACTGAGGGAGTGCTGCACTGTCAGAGGGGCAGTACTGAGGTAGTGCTGCACTGTCGGAGGGGCAGTACTGAGGGAGTGCTGCACTGTCGGAGGGGCAGTACAGAGGGAGTGCTGCACTGTCGGAGGGGCAGTACTGAGGGAGCGCCGCACTGTCGGAGGGGCAGTACTGAGGGAGTGCTGCACTGTCAGAGGGGCAGTACTGAGGGAGCGCCGCACTGTTGGAGGGGCAGTACTGAGGGAGTGCTGCACTGTCGGAGTGGCAGTACTGAGGGAGTGCTGCACTGTCGGAGGGGCAGTACTGAGGGAGTGCTGCACTGTCGGAGGGGCAGTACTGAGGGAGTGCTGCACTGTTGGAGGGGCAGTACTGAGGGAGTGCTGCACTGTCAGAGGGGCAGTACTGAGGGAGTGCTGCACTGTCGGAGGGGCAGTACTGAGGGAGTGCTGCACTGTTGGAGGGGCAGTACTGAGGGAGTGCTGCACTGTGGGAGGGGCAGTACTGAGGGAGTGCTGCACTGTGGGAGGGGCAGTACTGAGGGAGTGCTGCACTGTGGGAGGGGCAGTACTGAGGGAGTGCTGCACTGTCGGAGGGGCAGTACTGAGGGAGTGCTGCACTGTCGGAGGGGCAGTACTGAGGGAGTGCTGCACTGTCGGAGGGGCAGTACTGAGGGAGTGCTGCACTGTCAGAGGGGCAGTACTGAGGGAGTGCTGCACTGTTGGAGGTGCTGTATTTCGGATGAGATGTTAAACCAAGGCCCTGTCTGCTCTCAGGTGGATATAAAAGATCCCATGGCACTATTTCGAAGAAGAGCAGCGGAGTTCTCCCCAGTATCCTGGGCCAATATTTATCCCTCAACCAACATCACGAAAACAGATTATCTGGTCATTATCACATTGCTGTTTGTGGGAGCTTGCTGTGCACAATTGGCTGCCACGTTTCCCACATTACAACAGAGACTACACTTCAAAAAGTACTTCATTGGCTGTAAAGCGCTTTGGGACATCCTGAGGTTGTGAAAGGCGCTATGTAAATGCAGGTCTTTCTTTTTTTTTATTGAACAGACTGGTCAGGCTTCAAGTCAGATTCAGATTTAGATTCAGCTGTGAACATGAACTCGTATTTCATCTGGTGCAGGATGTCCAACACCGGGCTGTAAGTGTGTATGAGTACAATTCAGGACTGAAGGCTGCCTTTTACACGTTGCACCATATATCATCCGAGTACCAGGATGGTAAAACGCGCATTCGATGGACTTTGGTCGTGTAGCAATTCCTATGTTCCTAAGTTGTGAAACCATCTTAAAATTCTGAAAACTTTACTGTTACTGCAAAATGGTGCAATTTGCTTGTGGCGAAGTTTGAAATGAATGCTCCAAGATAAAGGCCTAGAAATTCAGTTGCCTTAGCGCCGCTTTTGAGGCGCTAGAGGGACTAGCGCCAGAGTTATGGCCAGTTTAAAAATTCCCTGGGGCCCTAAATCGGCGTTGCACCGGTAGCGCTGCGCCGGCACCGATGACGTCATCGGTGTGCGCAGCGTCCCGGTTGCCATGCCAACGGGCCCTAGCGCCGAAATTCAGTTGCGGCCGCCTCGCCCGTGGCAGCCGCAACTAAGACTCTGGCAACAGGCCTAGAAATTCACTAGCCTTAGCGCCGCTTTTGAGGCGCTAGAGGGACTAGCGCCAGAGTTATGGCCAGTTTAAAAATTCCCTGGGGCCCTAAATCGGCGTTGCACCGGTAGCGCTGCGCCGGCACCGATGACGTCATCGGTGTGCGCAGTGTCCCGGTTGCCATGCCGACGGGCCCCAGCGCCGAAATTCAGTTGCGGCCGCCTCACCCGTGGCAGCCGCAACTAAGACTCTGGCAACAGAGTCCAATATGTGTTTGCGCCGGCGCATTAAAGGCCCCGCGGCGGCCGGCCACTTTCCCGCCGGCCGCCTGCCCGCAGCTCCCTCCCCGGACTTCTCCCCCCACCCCGCCGGAACAGATGCAAGCCCGGCACTTGTCCGAGGTGCCGGGCTCATTTTTGAAGAGATTTGCGCGGGCCGCGGCCGGGTGCAGGCAGCTCCTCCTTAATGGAAGGAGGAGGCCTGCACTTCCCGAGCCTGCCGCACCGCAGCGGGCGCCGCAGCGCCGGAATAGCGCCGCAATGCGGCGCGTTGCGCCAGTTTTCAGGCGCTAAAACCCTTCAGTAGCGCCGGCAGCCGTTTGGGCGCGGCGCTACTGAATTTTTGGCGCGCGCAAAGGAACTTAGCGCCGGCGCTAACTTCCGGCGCTAAAGCCCTGGCGTAGCGCAAACTCAATTTCTAGGCCACAGAGTCTTGCATGAGTTTGCGCCGGCGCATTAAAGGCCCCGCGGCGGCTGGCCGCTTTCCCGCCGGCCGCCTGCCCGCAGCTCCCTCCCCGGACTTCTCCCCCCCACCCCCCGGAACAGATGCAAGCCCGGCACTTGTCCGAGGTGCCGGGCTCATTTTTAGACAGATTTGCGCGGGCCGCGGCCGGGTGCAGGCAGCTCCTCCTTAACGGAAGGAGGAGGCCTGCACTTCCCGAGCCTGCCGCACCGCATCGGGTGCCGCAGCGCCGGAATTGCGGCGCGAAACGGCAGTTAGCGCCGATTTACCGCCGCAAAGACCCTTCAGTAGCGCCGGCAGCCGTTTGGGCGCGGCCCTGCTGAATTTTTGGCGCGCGCAGGGGGACTTAGCGCCGGCACTAACTTCCGGCGCTAAAGCCCTGGCTAAGCCAAAACCCAATTTCTAGGCCAAAGACTTTTAATGTGTTTATTCTGTTACGCAGGATTTGCCTGCAAAGTGCAGCCTTACATTCCTTGGTGCATCAGAGGCTGGTGCTGAAATATAATTTTCCACAGCCCATCCTCAACTCACATAAACAACAGGGGGCGGTGGGAAATGCGCATCAGCAACAGGGCAGCACATCGCCGTGTTTAGTTCTGGAAACACCGAGAAGGTCCTTCAACCAGCCAGTCTGAGGTCAACTTTTAAAATGTTAATCAACAAAGTACATTTATTTTACATATTGGATACAAAGCTGTATTTTGTACACAGTTACTTGAACAGAGCCATTTACTTAGGAACATAGGAATGTACAAGATTGGAAAAAAAACATTTTGGTCAATCTGACCAATCTCGGTGCTTGAGAAACCTCATATCCCACCACACCTCTCAGAAAGGAGAACGACAGACTTGCATTTATACAGCATCTCAAAGCCCTTTACAGCCAATGAAATACTTTTTTGAGTGTAGTCACTGTTGTAATGTAGGAAACGCAGTAGCCAATCTGCACACAGCAAGCTCCCACAAACAGCGATGCGATAATGACCAGATAATCTGCTTAGGTGGTGTTGGTTGAAGGATAAAATTGGCCAGGACACCAGGGAGAACTCCCCTGCTCTTTTTTGAAATAGTGCCATGGGATATTTTATGTCCAGCTGACAGGGCAGACAGGGCCTTGGATTAATGTCTCATCTGAAAGATGGCATCTCTGACAGTGCAGCGTTCCCTCAATACTGCGCTGAAGTGTCAGCCTAGATTTTGTGCTCAAGTCTCTGGAGTGGGATTCAACACACAACTTGCTCTCACACTCCTCTAAGAAATATTTTTCCAGGTGCTTCTTGAACTCCCTCTTGACTGTGCTGATACAATCAGCCTTCCTTGTCTTCCCTGGGCTGCCCATTGCATACATTCACATCCCACTGTGTAAAGTGGCTAAATCTAAACTGTCTTGTCGCTTTCACTCTTCTATTGATGCTAGGCCCTGTTGTAGAATCTGTGACTATGTTAAACATACTTGACATTTACCTTCTCCATACCCTTTAGGATCTAGAGTAGGAGTGGGCAAAGATTGCCCAGTGAGTGATGTGATCCTACAGGAGTGGGTGAAGATTGCCCATTGAGTGATGTGATCCTACAGGGTGGGTGAAGATTGCCCAGTGAGTGATGTGATCCTACAGGAGTGGGCAAAGACTGCCCAGTGAGTGATGTGATCCTACAGGAGTGGGTGAAGATTGCCCAGTGAGTGAGGTGATCCTACAGGAGTGGGCAAAGACTGCCCAGTGAGTGATGTGATCCTACAGGAGTGGGTGAAGATTGCCCAGTGAGTGAGGTGATCCTACAGGAGTGGGTGAAGATTGCCCAGTGAGTGATGTGATCCTACAGGAGTGGGCAAAGACTGCCCAGTGAGTGATGTGATCCTACAGGAGTGGGTGAAGATTGCCCAGTGAGTGATGTGATCCTACAGGAGTGGGCAAAGACTGCCCAGTGAGTGATGTGATCCTACAGGAGTGGGTGAAGATTGCCCAGTGAGTGAGGTGATCCTACAGGAGTGGATGAAGATTGCCCAGTGAGTGATGTGATCCTATAGGAGTGGGTGAAGATTGCCCAGTGAGTGATGTGATCCTACAGGAGTGGGCAAAGACTGCCCAGTGAGTGAGGTGATCCTACAGGAGTGGGTGAAGATTGCCCAGTGAGTGAGGTGATCCTACAGGAGTGGGTGAAGATTGCCCAGTGAGTGATGTGATCCTACAGGAGTGGGCAAAGACTGCCCAGTGAGTGATGTGATCCTACAGGAGTGGGTGAAGATTGCCCAGTGAGTGATGTGATCCTACAGGAGTGGGCAAAGACTGCCCAGTGAGTGATGTGATCCTACAGGAGTGGGTGAAGACTGCCCAGTGAGTGATGTGATCCTACAGGAGTGGGCAAAGACTGCCCAGTGAGAGATGTGATCCTACAGGAGTGGGCAAAGACTGCCCAGTGAGTGATGTGATCCTACAGGAGTGGGTGAAGACTGCCCAGTGAGAGATGTGATCCTACAGGAGTGGGTGAAGACTGCCCAGTGAGCGAAGTGATCCTACAGGAGTGGGTGAAGACTGCCCAGTGAGTGATGTGATCCTACAGGAGTGGGTGAAGACTGCCCAGTGAGTGATGTGATCCTACAGGAGTGGGTGAAGACTGCCCAGTGAGTGATGTGATCCTACAGGAGTGGGCAAAGACTGCCCAGTGAGTGATGTGATCCTACAGGAGTGGGTGAAGACTGCCCAGTGAGTGATGTGATCCTACAGGAGTGGGCAAAGACTGCCCAGTAAGTGATGTGATCCTACAGGAGTGGGTGAAGACTGCCCAGTGAGTGATGTGATCCTACAGGAGTGGGCAAAGACTGCCCAGTGAGTGATGTGATCCTACAGGAGTGGGTGAAGACTGCCCAGTGAGTGATGTGATCCTACAGGAGTGGGTGAAGACTGCCCAGTGAGTGATGTGATCCTACAGGAGTGGGTGAAGACTGCCCAGTGAGAGATGTGATCCTACAGGAGTGGGTGAAGACTGCCCAGTGAGTGATGTGATCCTACAGGAGTGGGTGAAGACTGCTCAGTGAGAGATGTGATCCTACAGGAGTGGGTGAAGACTGCCCAGTGAGTGATGTGATCCTACAGGAGTGGGCAAAGACTGCCCAGTAAGTGATGTGATCCTACAGGAGTGGGTGAAGACTGCCCAGTGAGTGATGTGATCCTACAGGAGTGGGTGAAGATTGCCCAGTGAGTGATGTGATCCTACAGGAGTGGGTGAAGACTGCCCAGTGAGTGATGTGATCCTACAGGAGTGGGTGAAGATTGCCCAGTGAGTGATGTGATCCTACAGGAGTGGGTGAAGACTGCCCAGTGAGTGAGGTGATCCTACAGGAGTGGGCAAAGACTGCCCAGTGAGTGATGTGATCCTACAGGAGTGGGTGAAGACTGCCCAGTGAGTGATGTGATCCTACAGGAGTGGGCAAAGACTGCCCAGTGAGTGATGTGATCCTACAGGAGTGGGTGAAGACTGCCCAGTGAGTGATGTGATCCTACAGGAGTGGGCAAAGACTGCCCAGTGAGTGATGTGATCCTACAGGAGTGGGTGAAGATTGCCCAGTGAGTGATGTGATCCTACAGGAGCGGGCAAAGACTGCCCAGTGAGTGATGTGATCCTACAGGAGTGGGTGAAGACTGCCCAGTGAGTGATGTGATCCTACAGGAGTGGGTGAAGATTGCCCAGTGAGTGAGGTGATCCTACAGGAGTGGGCAAAGACTGCCCAGTGAGTGATGTGATCCTACAGGAGTGGGTGAAGACTGCCCAGTGAGTGATGTGATCCTACAGGAGTGGGTGAAGACTGCCCAGTGAGTGATGTGATCCTACAGGAGTGGGTGAAGACTGCCCAGTGAGTGATGTGATCCTACAGGAGTGGGTGAAGACTGCCCAGTGAGTGATGTGATCCTACAGGAGTGGGCAAAGACTGCCCAGTAAGTGATGTGATCCTACAGGAGTGGGTGAAGACTGCCCAGTGAGAGGTGTGATCCTACAGGAGTGGGCAAAGACTGCCCAGTGAGTGATGTGATCCTACAGGAGTGGGCAAAGACTGCCCAGTGAGTGATGTGATCCTACAGGAGTGGGTGAAGATTGCCCAGTGAGTGAGGTGATCCTACAGGAGTGGGTGAAGATTGCCCAGTGAGTGATGTGATCCTACAGGAGTGGGTGAAGACTGCCCAGTGAGTGATGTGATCCTACAGGAGTGGGCAAAGACTGCCCAGTGAGTGATGTGATCCTACAGGAGTGGGTGAAGACTGCCCAGTGAGTGATGTGATCCTACAGGAGTGGGCAAAGACTGCCCAGTGAGTGATGTGATCCTACAGGAGTGGGCAAAGACTGCCCAGTGAGTGATGTGATCCTACAGGAGTGGGTGAAGACTGCCCAGTGAGTGATGTGATCCTACAGGAGTGGGCAAAGACTGCCCAGTGAGTGATGTGATCCTACAGGAGTGGGTGAAGACTGCCCAGTGAGTGATGTGATCCTACAGGAGTGGGTGAAGACTGCCCAGTGAGTGATGTGATCCTACAGGAGTGGGTGAAGACTGCCCAGTGAGTGATGTGATCCTACAGGACCTTCATCCATCACCAGAATCACCATTGTACATTTTACACATTTGTTCACTTACAGGGGAAATCTGTTTGTCTTTTTCAGAATAGTTTTAATTTATACATTTATTTTGTCAGTGTACATAATACCAGGAGAGGATCTAACCAGGGACAGTAAACCTCAGTCAAGGCTGAAAACGCTTGCCTTTCAGCACCTCTAACAGCCTGTGTTGTCTGGAGCTAATTGGACACATGTAGGGAGGTAGCCCTCACTGATTGTACCAATAACCTGCAAAGTCTCCATTAAAGAGACTGAAGGGCATTCTTCCTTTTGTATTATTGAGATAACGTTTTCATTGTTGTCTTATTTAGGTCCCTGCAATGACCTAAAATGTAAACCATCATTCACTACGTGAAGGCCTAGAAATTCAGTTAGGGGCGCCCAGCTCGCCT
The DNA here is from genome assembly GCF_052327205.1 of Somniosus microcephalus. Lineage (NCBI taxonomy): Eukaryota > Metazoa > Chordata > Chondrichthyes > Squaliformes > Somniosidae > Somniosus > Somniosus microcephalus. The sequence continues at coordinate 4,549,854 of NC_141011.1, read as the reverse complement.
GGGCGCCGGAATTACCGCTGCGCGCGGATCCACTTGCGCAAGCGGGATATTCAGTGTCAGCGCACCAAGTGGAAGGCGGCCGCTAAACAGGGGTTTCGGCGCCCCGCTTGGGCGCTGAAACTGATTATCGGCGCGCTAGTGGCCGCAGCGCCACCCGCAGCGGAGCGGCAGGCTGCGGTACTGCAGGCCTTCCTCCCTCTCTTAAGGGGGAGGTGCCTGCAGCAGCCGGAGCCCCGATCGCGAGTGCCGGCAAAAGAGCCCGGCACAACGGAGAAGTGCCGGGCTCCCGGAAACCAGCCGGCAATGCCGCGGGGCGGGGGGTGGAGGAGGCCGGGGAAGGAGGTGCGGGCAGGCGGCCGCCGAAAAAGCGGCCGGCCGCACCTCCACTTTAATTACCGCCACTACCGCCACAGGTAGGCCCTGTGTACCGGTCGCTGTTTGCGGCCGGCGCTGAAGAGGCGGGCGCGACTTAATATGGCGTTCTTCGCGGAAACGGGGTGCTGCGCACACCAATGACGTCATCGGTGGCGGCGCAGCGCTACAGCCTAACGCCGCCATTAGCGCACCGCTGAATTTCGCCTGAAGTTTGCAGACTGGCGCAAAAGCCCTCTTTGGGTGCAAACTGGTGGCGCAGGCCACTGAATTTCTAGGCCGAAGAGTTTTGCCGCTTGCATTTTGAATAGAACACGCACATTAACTACATGTATGATCGGGAATAGGTAGATGGGTTAGCCAACAATATGCTATTTTAGGAGATGTGATAAACCATTTACCAACAAGTGAACACCTCTACTACAATAGCAGAGAGAGGAATATTTTACTACTGTGTTATTCCTGAGTACCCCACAGTGTAATTTCGGGGGCATAGTGTGTAATATGGGATTGATATCTAAGATGGTGCCTGGGCTGGCAGATCTTTAAGGAGCTCCTTTGCTGTGCAACTCTATCCTTGGCCATCCTTTGCCCTTTCTCCCACAATCTCCTCTCTTCTACTGTTTCAGTTCCCCTGGCTCTAATAGTGGGTGCATTTTAGCCCTAAATTAACTTCTAGTTTAAAGTTACCTGGGGGCTCTGCCTATTTAGCTCAGCTCCTTTATTATCATCGGTGTGCACTGGAACTTTGCTCAAATGTGGCATCTAAATTCCTGGATTTCCCTGCCATCAAGACTATGCGTCTGCACTGGACTACACTCTAAGATTCAGCTGCTGTGTCTCTGATCTGCTATTCAGTTGCTTTAAGTTTTAAGGTAACTTTGTCCAGCTTAAAGCCCATTCTCCACCGCTGCTGTTACCTGCTGAGCTACGACTGTCCTAATGGTCCTACTGGTTTTGCACCTTTATTTTGCTTCTGTGGGTCCTGGCCAGAAATTCACTCTCCTGGGCCGTAGTTTATTTCTCCGCCGCTTCTAGATCTTAAAGCAACCTCCAACTTCGCCACTGTTTTTCTGCCCCACAATCGATTCTGCACACCTCCTGGCTCTTCATTCCCACAGAAATACCTCCAGCACTGTGTCCTCCGATACTCTACCCTTCAAGTAGCTTCTGGACTCACTCGCCTGTGTGGCACCTGTCTCCGACCCTGGACATCAGTTCGTCGATGCTCCTAACTGACTCCACCCTATCTACGTCAACTTCATCTCACAACGAGACCTCTGACTTTAACTTTGGACTCCCTCCTATTGTCTCCTCTCTATTTCCTGTTTATTACCAGGACATATCTATCCTAATCTTTCTATGTAACCAGGCTTATGTAACATGAGTTTCCCTGTGTCCAATTGTATGTGACTGCCACTCCGGACCCGAGCCCATGGCACTTGTTTCCCTTTTTTTCTTTTTTTCTCAATACCCCTCCTAGACCGCCCTCCCCTGTCATCATGCCTTTCATTTCTCCCCTCTCGGGTACTCAGCGTTCAAAATCCCAACGCCAACCCATCACTACTCTTCAACCTTCCTACTCTCCTGCTCTCCGGCCATGACTCCCCCTTAGATAAGCCTGCAGCTTCCCTCGGTGCCTCTCTTGGCTTCCTCCGAAGGGCCCATCAAGGCACCCGCCGCTGCCTCCTAATGAGCAGCAACCCAACCATCCCATCCTACTCTCTCACTGATCTTTCCAACCAGCGCGGCACTGGGCTAATCTTGCCAACCTCCTTCGTGACCCATTCACCCTTCCCAGTGCTGACTCTGTGGACTCTGCCAGAGAATCAGCTATCATTGCCCCTCTTCGCATCTCCCTCCAGAACGTCCATTCAATGTGAACAAGGCCCTTGCCATCCATAAGCTTATTGTGGTTGATTGCATCGACATCATTGCCTTGATAGAAACTTGGCCTGAAGGGTGATGACACCTTCCTCCTTAATAAAGTCTCCTCATCTGGTAATACCTTCCACCACTTGCCCCGCCCTGACTGCCGCAGTGGCCTCTCCCCCTACTCCTCTGGCACCTTCTCCTCCATTGGGCATCTCACCTTGTTCCACCGCTCTCGTCTCTCCTTTAATGTCCTCGTTCTCTGCTGCCCACCCAAGCACCAGGCCAAAATTCTCACCGAGATATTTTCACTGCTTACAATGACACTTTCAAATTCCCAACTTTGGCCCTCCATTCACCATGATATTTCTGCAGCTACCGATCTGCTCAATTACACCCTCAGCTCCACCTGTGATGCCCTTGTCCCCATTAAAACCATTACTCTTTCTCACCCTGGTACGCCCCTCATCTCCACTCCCCTAAGTCCAAGGGATGCAGACTTGAACGTATATGGCAGACAACTGGTTTAGCCATTCATCACTATCGGGTCCTGCTCTTCTCGGCCAAAACTGCTCACTAGTCCAGGATCATCCTGGAATGCAAAGATAACCCCGGCTTCTCTCCACTACAAACCGTCTCCTTAAATCCCTCTCCCCTGCCCCCTCCACCCTCACCTCCAACAACAAATGCGAGGAGCTCATGGACTTCTTTGTCACTAAGATTGAGACCATCCGATCAGCTGCCTCTGCTGCTTCCCTCCTTTCCCACCGGACCAAACTTCCCCAAAGTTTGCCCCATGCCCTAGCCCTGAACTCACATCTTTTGATAGTTTCTCTCCTATTGTCCCTCATTCCATCTCCTAACTCACCTTGTCCATAAGCCCCACCTGCTGCTCTTTCGGCCCTATTCCCACTAAACTGCTGACCACCCAACTTCCCTTCCTGGCCCACATGTTAGCTGATATTGTTACCAGTTCTCTCTCCCCAGATACTGTCCCTTTCACCTACAAATCAGCTGTCATAACCCCTCTCCTCAAAAAACCCACCTTGATACCACCGTCCTTGCAAACTACTATTCCATCTCCAACCTCCCTTTCCTCTCCAATGTCCTTTAGCATGTGTCACCTCCCAAATCCGTGCACATCTTTCCCCCAACTCCATGTTTGAATCCCTTCAATCAGGTTTCTGCTCCGCCACAGCACTGAAATGGCCCTTATCAAAGTCACGAATGACATCCCATGTGACTGTAACCGTGGTAAACTAACCCTCCTCATCCTTCTTGACCTGTCTGCAGCCTTTGGCATGGTTGAACACTCCATCCTCCTCCAACGTCTCTCCTCGATTGTCCAGCTGGGTGGACTGTCCTCGCCTGGTTCCATTGCTATCTATCCAGCCGTAGACAGAGAATCACCTGTAATGGCTTCTCTTCCCGCTCCCGCATCGTTACCTCTGGTGTCCCCCAAGAATCTATCCTTGGCCCCTCCTATTTCTCATCTACATACTGCCCCTTGGCGACATCATCCAAAATCACAATGTCAGGTTCTACATTGACGACACTCAGCTCTACCTCACCACCACCTCTCTCGACCCCGCCACTGTCTCTAAATTGTCAGATTGCTTGTCAGACATCCAGTACTGGATGAGCTGAAATTGCCTCCAAATAATTATTGGAAGACCAAAGCCATTGTTTTCGGTCCCTACCACAAACTCTGCTCCCTAGATACTGACTCCATCCCTCTCCCTAACATCTGTCTGAGGCTGAACAAGACCATTTGCAACCTTGGTGTCATATTTGACCCCGAGATGACCTTCCGACCACAGATCCGCATCACCAAAACTGACTACTTTCACCTCCGTAACATCATCCGATCCTGCCCCTACCTCAGCTCATCTGCTGCTGAAACCCTCGTCCTTTGTTACTTCTAGACTCGACTGTTCCAACGCACTCCTGGCCGGCCTCCCATCTTCCACCCTCCATAAACTTGAGCTCAACCAAAACTCGGCTGCCCGTGTCCTAACTCGCACCAAGTCCTGTTCACCATCACCCCTGTGCTCGCTGACCTACATTGGTCTGCCTCGATTTTGAAATCCTCATCCTGTTTTTCAAATTCATTCACAGTCTCACCCCTCCCTATCTCTGTAGCCTCCTCCAGCCCTACAACCCTCCGAGATATCTGCACTCCTCCAATTTTGGGCTCTTTTGCATCCCCAATTTTAATCACCCCACCATTGGTGGCCGTGCCTTCAGGTGCTTAGGCCCTAAGATCTGGAATTACCCCCTAAATCTCTCCGCCTCTCTATCTCTCTCTCCTCCTTTAAGGCACTCCTTAAAACCTATCTCTTTGATCAAGCTTTTGCTCACCTGACCTATTATCCCCTTATGTGGCTCAGTGTCAAATTTTGTTTGATAGCACTCCTGTGAAGCGCCTTGGGACATTTTAATGGCCCAGTAATTCGGGTCCCAACGCGTGAGTAAGCACCGTGTACTCACGCGTGGGCCCGATGGAAGTGCCGGTTTTCAGTATGCACAGCGCATGCGCGGAAAACCAGCATTTCCTTTCCTCTGAACCAAGGGGTTCAGAGGTGGAACGCGTGCGCGCAGGAGTCTGTGCGTGCACGCTGAAATTCCTTTTTTTTTACAGGGTTGCCCGTGCGATAAGGCCTCCAGTTTTTACGCGAGAAAAAAGCAGACGTAAGTACTTAGGGCTAGATTTTCAGTATAGACAGTTTTGGGGCGCTAACCTTAGCGCCCGCCCGAAGTTAGCGCCCGCCCCAAAGTAGCGCCCCGTTGCCGGAAATTCAGTGGCTTCGCCCTAAGAGGTTGGTGGAGCGCTAAAAGAGGCGTTCCACTACTATCTTTAGGCGCTAAGCCGGCGGTGCAGAGCGCAACACCCGAGCTCGGGCGCAGCGCACGGCAGACACTCTGGTGCCAGTGAGCTCTTAAAGGGGAAGGGTGCATGTGTTTTTTTCAAAGGCAGAGTCTGGGGGGGAAAGGAGGAGGAGGAGGAGGAGGAGGAGGTGGTGGTGGTGGTGGTGGCCGGAAACATAAATACACCGCTCACAACAACACACTGGATCCTTCCACACAACACATGCAGACTGCCTTTTATAGTGCAGGAGGAGTGCCCTTTAATTTGCGCTCCCCAGGGTGTGTTGCGTTCCATTTTACAAACGCTCTGGACGCCAGCCGCACAATGGGGCGGTCCGACTGAAGTTTGGATTCGGGGCGGCCAAAGGGCGTTGCACGAGGATGTGACGTCATTTTCTGCGCGCGCATCCGGGCGGCCGCTAAACTTTGCGCCGGCGCTAACGGGCAACTTAATTTGGGGCGGGGCGCAAACTGCGCTGCGCCCGGGCGCTACACGCATAGCGCCCGAAAATCACTTCTCTTAAGGCGCTAACTGCTGGCGCAAGCAACTGAAAATCTAGCCCTAAGTTTTAAAAGGTAAGTGGTCTATTAATTAAAGTTAGAATTTTTTTTCCACAGGTTTATTATTTTTAAAGACTTTACAGTAAGGTAAGTGTATTTTTAGACCCGATTTGTTAAAAAATTATTTTTTTCAAAAATTTGAATAATTGTTTAAATTAGTTTTTTACAGTTATTAATAGTTCATTTAATTAGTGGGATTTTTTAAAACTTTTATTTGAAGTTTAAGTACTGTTTTGGGCACCCGGAGTTTTCATGAGTTTGACAGTTCTTACTATCAAACTCATGAATGAACTTTTGCAACCTCCGATTGGTTGCCCAGTGCTCACGTGATCCCAGCCGGCTCATCGAACTAACTACGCCGCTGGATCACGCAAGCACAGCGCGCCGGGAGCTGAACCGGGCCACTGACAGGAAATCCACGTAGGGCCAGGCTTCAACTGTCGGCGCGCTATGTAAGTGTAGGTCGGGGCCTTGCACCCGCGGGAAGCCCCCGACACCAATTTCTGGGCCAATATGTTAAAAGTGCTATATAAATGCAAATTGTTGTTTTACTGATCCCATTCCCACTCTAATTTGATAATGTGACTGTAAAACTACAACGTTGCCTGGTAATGTATTTTAAATTTCATCCTCTTTGTCCCATTCAACAAACAGGATTGTAACAGGAACAACAAATGCTGGGAGAGGGTCTTCTAAGAATAAAACAATTTACATTCATATAGTTTAAGAGCGAGGTCTTCAAATTGCATTTATATTTTGGCTTTAACATATAAGATCCTGTGGTACTATTGGAAGAGGAGAATTTTTGCCGTGTCCCAGCCAACATTTATCCCTCAACCAACATCACCAAAACATTGGTGTTTGTGGGGCCTTGCTATGGGCAAATTGGCTGCCGTGTTTGCCTACAAAACAACAGTGATTGCACTCCAAAAAGTAATTCATTGAATATGAGGTGCTTTGTTAAGGTCCTGTGGATGTGCAAGGGGCTTTTATTTAAGTTAATTTATGGGATGTGGCGCCCATCCCTAATTGCCCTCGAGAAGGTGGTGGTGAGCCGCCTTCTTGAACTGCTGCAGTCCGTGTGGTGAAGGTGCTCCCACAGTGCTGTTAGGGAGGGAGTTCAAGGATTTTGACCCAGCGACGATGAAGGAATGGCGATATACCTCTAAGTCAGGATGGAGGGGAACTTGGAGGTGGTGGTGTTCCCATGCGTCCTTGTCCTTCTAGGTGGAAGAGGTTGCGGGTTTGGGAGGTGCTGCCGAAGAAGCCTTGGCGAGTTTCTGCAGTGCATCTTGTAGATGGTACACACTGCAGCCACGGTACGCCGGTGGTGGAGCGAGTGAATGTTTAAGTTGGAGTGCATGAAAGGAAGTCCCTCCTTTCTTCTTTCGACATGTCCCAGCATGTAACTGCCATCTTACTCACTGAACTTTCCGGAAGGTGACACACTGAGACAAAAAATAGTGATATGTCCCCATGAACTGGAAGAAAGCAACTATGGTGAAGTGACAGCTCACTGTGCAAAGGGCAAGGGTGTAGAGCAGTGCTTGTCTATCCCAGTTTGTTTCTCCCTCTTATACTGCACATACGGTTGGTTAGTTTTGCATGTGATGATGATGATCATGGTGAGGATAATAACTGAATGGATATGTGAACACCAACAGCAAGTCTATTTTGACCATCATATATTCACTTTATTAGGTGATATAAATAGAATTACTGATTGGAAGCTGGTGAGAATAGAAAATAATTAACTTGTGATTAGGGAATCGTGTAAACAACTCACACTTTAGTCTGCTGGGTATACAGTCCAGACATATTATGAATTATTGTCCATGACCCACCATCATTCTACCTCTGTAACCCTATGTTAATTCCTTTTAATAAATAATCTGGTTTGCTTAATTTAGTATTCGCGGGAATGTGTTTCAAAATTTATTGATGGGTTTATTTTAATTATATGCTTATTTATGGTGCTCCCTTATTTGTCCCAGTGACGTAGTGTTACATTCATCGATAATCAATTAGCTGCGTCTATCTTTAAACCTTTCAAGCTTAATGGCCCTTATGTTGCTATTCTTTTTGTCTTGCACACACTTGACTTTGCTGGCCATACCTGCAGCTTCAGCAATTTGCTCCCAGGTAACATCCCCTCCCCCCACACCCAGCCTCGGGTGTTCATCAATGTTCCATTTCAGCGTGAATTCGGTTAGCCCTCCTCTCATACGACCTTTGGGTCAACTACACTTCCACTGTCCTGTAAGTGCTGACTCTTCAATAGCCGACACCGTACTGTAGTCACCTTGTATGCTGTAGTCATCTTCCACAGCTATACCCTTAAGAAAATCAAAATGCTATTTACTAGAAAATGGAATTGTTTCTTCATCAAATAATGTAATGGGTTTTGGAGATATGAATCGTTTTGGGCCAATCCTGGCGTCGATTGCTTAGGGCGTATTAGTCATCCAGACTTGAGAGCGCTTTCTGTACTAGACTTGCTAATCAGCAAATACAGTTAATGCAAATGTAAATGGAAACTCTGATTCCATCGCTGGAAAATCAATCAAGACTGCCACTTTATTCGTGGGCCCATCATCAGCTTTGCAGCCCTCGGAGGAGGATTATACAGCGGTCAGGATCTGACTTTCAAACTTTCTTCAGAAGACTCGGCACCAATGGGGACTTTTTTGCTCTGTTTAGTGATCATATCAGAAACAAATTGTTATTGCTAGCGCTTAAATAAGTTAAGTCTGGGATTCGGAGGACTTTAAAAAGTTAAATCTGAGGCATTTCAGAAATAAATCTCATTATAAACCACTGAGCTCAGGTGATAGTCAAATTAATGATGTGCTTCTTGTATTATCATCAAATACACATTACAAGACATTGGTGTTTTCTCATTCATCCATTACTTTTTCATTTTATACGTGCAATTTAAGTATGAGGTGGTAAGTTCATTAGCTTTGTTAATGAGAATATGCGAGTGCTGTTGTTAGCTCTGTTGACAACACAATTTATACAAAGTGCTGCTAACCCTGTCCTGCTGTCCCAAACACTTCCCACTTAAGCAGCATTCATTTCAATCAATTTTGTTCAACTGAAGATGAAATTAGATTAACTACTGATGCAGGAGTTACATTCATTTGGAGAGAGATGCCTGAAATTTCAATGGAGCTTTCCACGAACTATTACCGTGACTGGCAGATAATTGGTGGAACGTAAGAAATAAGAAATAGGAGCAGGAGTAGGACATTCAGCCCCTCGAGCCTGCTCTGCCATTCAATAAGATCATGGCTGATCTTTTACCTCAACTCCCGCCCGATCCCCATATCCCTTGGTTCCCTTAATATCCAAAACTCTATCGATCTCTACTTTAAATATACTCAACTCAGCCTTCCAAAGATTCACAGCCCTCTGAGTGAAGAGATTTCTCCTCATCTCCGTCCTAAATGGCCGACCCCTTATTCTGAGACTGTGACCCCTGATTCTTGACTCCCCAGCCAGGGGAAACATTCTCCCAGCATCTACCCTGTCAAGCCCCTTATGAATTTTATATGTTTCAATGAGATCACTTCTTATTCTTCTAAACTCTAAGGAATATAGGCCTACTCAATCTCTCCTCATAGGACAATCCCCCATCCCAGGAATTAGTCTGGTGAACCTTCGTTGCACTCCCTCTATGGCAAGTGTATCCTTCTTTAGGTAAGGAGACCAAAACTGTACACAATACTCCAGGTATTGTCTCCCAAAGCCCTATATAATTGCAGTAAGACTTATTTACTCTTATACTCCAATCCTTTTGTAATAAAGATTAACATTCCACTTGCATTTCTAGATATAGATTGTAAATAGCTGAAGCCCACGCACGGATCCTTGTGGTACCCCACTAGTTACAGCCATCCAACCTGAAAATGACCCGTTTATTCCTACTCTGTTTTCTGTCCGTTAACCAATCCTCAATCTATGCTAATATATTACTTCCAATTCTATGTGCTCTAATTTTGTGTAATAACCTCTTGTGTGACACCTTATTGAATGCTTTTTGAAAATCCAAATACACTACATCCACTGGTTCCCCTTTATCTACCCTGCTAGTTACAACCTCAAAAAACTGTAACAGATTTGTCAAACACGATTTCCCTTTCATTAATACGCATTGACTCTGCCCAATCCTATTATGATTCTCTAAGTGCCCTGTTAGCACATCCCTAATAATAGATTCTAACATTTTCCCTACTACTGATGTCAGGCTAATTGGTCTATAATTCCCTGTTTTTTCTCTCCCTCTTTTCTTGAACAGCAGGTTTACATTTGCTACCTTCCAATCCACGGGGAGCATTCTAAAATCTAGGGAATTCTGGAAGATCAAAACCAATGTATCCACTATCTCTGTAGCCACCTTTTAAAACCCTAGGATGTAGGCCGCCGGGTCCAGGGGATTTGTTGGCTTTCAGTACCATTAATTTCTTCAGTACTATTTCTTTACTAATACTAATTTCTTTAAGTTCATCATTCCTATTAGACCCTTGGTTCCCCACTATTTCTGGAATGTTTTTTGTGTGCTCTGGAGAAATGTTGTAAACAGCCTAAAAAGCTGACCATTTACGCCATCTCTCCAGGGCTTTTGCTGAAGTTACGGTGGGAACTCATAAGCTTGGAAGAACGGGAGATTGTGAGATCAGGAGAATGCCTGCAGAAGTTTCCCGCCAAACACTATGCCCCCAATATTGACGGGGACGAGATTTCTAAGCAAGGGCCCGGAGTTTCGGATGGGAAACCAGAAAGTCTTAGTTTCCCCGCATGATGTGTCTTTTTTTTAAAACAGGATCCTGACCCAGAAATCAGCCTGATTGACAGTCTTGGCTTCCAATCAGGTGGGGAGCACTCCGGAGCAGGCTGCAGGAGCAGGTAAGGAGCCTGCATTTGCTTGTGAGAGTATGGGCGGGGAGTTCGATCCCGGGTGGGGGGGTGGGTCCTATCCCCGATCCTGGTGGTTGATGGGTGGTCTTTTGGCAGGGGCCTGATGGTGGGGTGGTGGTGGTGGTGTGATGCCAGGGAAGCGGGTAAGCTTGGGGAGCTGGGAGGAAGCACTCCTGCTCCTGCTGGCCCACAAGCAGTGCTGTAAGGGAACTTGCCTTTTCCCCAAACTGTCCAAGCCTCCCTTGAGCTGCCGGGTTTCCCGAGGCCTGGGACACCCAGCCGGCCAGGGTTAAACCTGTACAAAAAGGTAAAATGTGATACTCCCAGCCTCATTATAATATTTAAATGGCCAACCCGCCTCCTGGGAGCAGGTTGGCTGCCCGACCCCTGTCCCGCCTCCATTAAACCCAGAAGTGGGCAGGTTGGGGTCGGGTTTGAGGATCGTAAAATTTTTACATCTCACCCAACCCCAACTCATCTGTTTTTGGGGGTTAAAATTACCCCCTATAATGCTGAGACCTAGATTTCCCTCTTTGAAAGAAAGGACTTGCATTTATATAGCACCTTTCACATCTCAAAGCCCCGTACAGCTGATGAATTACTTTCGAAGTGTCGTCACTGATGTAATAAATGCAATATAAATACAAGTCTTTCAAGTCTTTCTTTAATATAGGGAAATACAGCAGCCAATTTGCACACAACAAGATCCCTCAACAGCAATGATGTGCAGGACCAGCTAATCTGCTTCTTTTGGTAGTGATGTTGGTTGAAACATAAATATTGGCCAGGATGGCACGGTGGCATAATGGTTAGCACTGTTGCCTCACAGCGCCAGGGACCCGGGTTCAAATCTGGCCTCGGGCGACTGTCTGTGTGGAGTTTGCACATTCTCCCCGTGTTTGCGTGGGTTTCCTCCGGGTGCTCCGGTTTCCTCCCACAGTCCAAAGATGTGTGGGTTAGGTTGATTTGGCTATGATAAATTGACCCTTAGTGTTAGGGGATTAAATACGTGGGGTTACGGGGATAGGGTGGGATATGTGTTGGTGCAGGCTCGATGAGCCTCTATCTACACTGTGGGGATTCTGTAATTCTGTGACACCAAGAGACCTCCCCTGCTTGTCTTCAAATAGTGCCAGGGGATCTTTTACATCCACCTGTGAGTGCGGACGGGGCCTTGGTTTAACGTCTCATTTAAAAGGCATCACTACTCCCCTGAAGGGTCGGCCCAGATCGGCCTTCTCCCTGCTGTGGGATTTGACCTCACAGCCTTCTGACTCAGATTCAAGAGTAGTACCACTGAGCCAAGGCTGACACTACTTTGAACAAGAAACAAACGCTCATCTGTCATTGTGATTTTATTAGCAATAACAAAATATAGTTTCAGCCAATCATGATGGAGCTGCAACATAGGAATATAGGAACAGGAGGAGGCCATTCAGCCCCTCAAGCCTGTTCCGCCACTGTTCAATTAGATCATGGCTGATCTGTATCTTAACTCCATCTACCCGCCTTGGTTCCGTAACCCTTAATACCCTTGTCTAACAAAAATGTATCAATCCCAGTTTTGAAATTTGCAATTGACCTAGTCTCAACAGCCTTTTGGGGGGGAGAGTTCCAGATTTCCGCTACCCTTTGTGTGAAGGAGTGCTTCCCGACATCACCCCGATTATAAAGGGTTACAACAACAATCCTTTACATTTTCTCATGCAGTCAACGACCCCACTAAACGCGGATAAAATGTCCTTTTATCCAGATGTTTAGTTCATAACTTTATTGTGGAAAATGGTTGAAAGACAAGTCCCAATTTATCAACGCGTCAGTAATCTCTGTTAGAGAAGGCAGCCCCCACAATGTGCAAAGAAGGTGTCAAACATGGCAACAAGTCACTGAAAGAGTCAACGCACTTTGAACTACTTAAAGGGCTGGCTGGGTGTGCAAAAGAAGCTTCATGACTTGAGAACACTAAGGTAAGGCAAGAAAATTAATGTAAAGAGGCAGCTCAAAACAAATACGAATATGAAGGAAAGTGGTAGCTGTTAAAGATACATAGAAAAAGCACGCGTACTGAAACGGAGAAATGTGAGTAAGGATGTAATAATTAAAGAAACTATTTGAACTGGAAATTACAGGTTATACAAATTACATCATACATGAATCACAGGAGAGAGAATGAAATGGCGAAAGGAATTTCAATGGATCAAATCATCTCGTCTCAGTCACAGCTGCTTTTGTGTTTAAGGGCGTGCAACAGGCAGTGAACCCTATGATAAGAAACAACTCATCCCGTACAAGGAAGGAATAGTCGATCGGTTTGAGAGAATCTGGAAATCGTTGGGGCGATGGAGGTTGGAAGAGTGTGAGAACTATTAGCAGTTAACATATTAATCATATATTCTGTGACTAATAAGGTATTTTACATGAACATGACTGTGTGTTTGTGTACACGTTTGTGCGTATTTATCGTTTGTGGATCTGGCTGTTGTTGCAGCAATTAATTTGCTCATGTGCTGTGTCATAAATCGCAACTTCTACAAGAAGTAACTCAGGAAGTACTACTGAACGGCCAGCTGAGGGCGCCGTCCGAGGAGTATAAATACTCGGGCGTGGGCCCACCTTGACCAGAGACAATCTGGAAACAGGAAGCTAGTGACTACTAACTAGACCTCAAGTCGATTAAAGCCTTGCTTTACGTACAACCAAGTGCGTAGTGAGTCTTTATTACGTCATGCTCTGCTACAGACCAGTAAAACACCTGCGCTTGAGATTTGCCAAACTCCAAGCTCTTGTCCTCAACCAGCCGTCAAGAAAAGCTGGGGTTGGGGTAGGTGAAGGCACTTGGCCACAGGCAAGTCATCTTAGTCAGCAGTGTCAGCTGTGGCACACTCGTCTCTGAGTCAGAAGGTTGTGGGTTCAAGTCCCACTCCAGAGACTTGAGCACATAAAGCTAGGCTGACAGTCCAGTGCAGTGCTGAGGGAATGCTGCACTGTCAGAGGTGCAATCTTTTGGATGAGACGTTAAACCGAGGCCCCGTCTGCTCTCTCAGGTGGATGGAAAACATCCCATGGCACTATTTTGAAGAAGAGCGGGGGAGTTATCCCCAGTATCCTGGGCCAATATTTATCCCTCAACCACCATAACAAAAAACAGATTATCTGGTCATCATCACATTGCTGTTTGTGGGAGCTTGCTGTGTGCAAATTGGCTGCTGCATTTCCCACATTACAACAGTGACTACACTCCAAAAAAGTACTTCATTGGCTGTAAAGCACTTTGAGACGTCCGGTGGTCATGAAAGGCGCTATATAAATGCAAGCCTTTTAGTCTACGATCCTACATCTGGCAGTTGTGAGCTATGTATCAGTTGACAGAGCAGTTTGGGAGCAAGTCACCTTCTGTATGTTGTATTAGTCAGGAAACGATGTCTGGGGCAGGGAGAGACTTGTGGGAGTAGAAGAATAAATAATAATAGTCAAAAACCAATGGATAACTGGAACAGTTACTAAAACTACTTATCTCAGACATGAAGGGTGAGATGTGGTTTCAATAAATTAGCAATATATGTCTGATCTGTTCTAGGACAGAAATGCAAAGCTTTATCAACAAGCTCAATATGAAACCAGATTAGGAAAAGGAGCAGTGTTTTGGATTTGTCCATCTGCAGTGTTCTCCGAGTGCTATAAACTTTATGCTAATTGAGGTCAGACCCTGAGCTTCCTAGAAATGTTTTTACGCAATAACATTTCAACAATTAAACTAACCAACTAGAAATTGTTTTCTGAAAATGCCGAGAAATTATTGAAGATATAAGGAATACAGGATTGGAATGTAACCTGCTGTACAGCCAGCATCAGCAGACGGACAGCAGGTTGTGATAAAGGATCAAACCCGAAACGTGAACTGATCTTTCTCGCTGAGATGTTGATCACCTGCATTGCATTCCCAACATTTTCTGTTTGGATATGGATTTGCCTTGTTACCAAACTTTCCCTGCAAAGAGAGTGGGGCCATTACATTGAAACATGCACATGCCAAAGGGCATGAGCTCATGTCATGACTAAACGACCTACAAGGGACAGCAATCGGAAAAGACAGGGCAAGCCCGTTGGTGACGCTGTTTATGAGAGATAAAATTCTTCAGATGGAAAGTGACACAAGAACCTCTGGTGCTACATTTTTTTATTCTCAGGATGTGGACGACACTGACGAGGCTTCACTTATTGCCCATCCCCAGTGTGGAGATGCCGGTGTTGGACTGGGGTGGACAAATGTAAGAAGTCACACAACACCAGGTTATAGTCCAACAGTTTTATTTGAAATCACAAGCTTTCGGAGCGCTGCTCCTTCATCAGGTGAAGTGGAGAGATGCATAAAGACACAGCTTATATAGTCAGAGAATAATGCCAGATGATTACAGGTAATCTTTCTAACTGCCATTTATCACAGCTCGGCAAAGAGATAATCACAGCAATCAAAGGTGTGAATAGTGTCCAAACAGGTCAGTCAGGAAAACATTACATCAAAGAACAATGAGGTGGGGTCACAAGGGGTAAAATGTTGCAGATACTGGGGTCTGTATGAAAAATAAAAAACAGACAGAAAACATTTTCTTTGCTGGAAACGCTACATGTTAACCCCACCTGACGTAGGGTCATCCAGACTCGAGTCGTCATTGGCTTGTTCTCTCTACACAGATGCGGCCGGACCTGCTGTGATTTCCAGCGAAGAAAATGTTTTCTGTCTGTTTTTTGTTTTTCATACAGACCCCAGCATCTGCAACATTTGACCCCTTTGACACCTCATTGTTCTTTGATGTAATGTTTTCCTGACTGACCTGTTTGGACACCATTCACACCTTTGATTGCTGTGATTATCTCTCTGCCGAGGTGTGATAAATGGCAGTTAGAAAGATTACCTGTAATCATCTGGCATTATTCTCTGACTATATAATCTGTGTCTATAGGCATCTCTCCACCTCACCTGACGAAGGAGCAGCGCTCCGAAAGCTTGTGATTTCAAATAAAACTGTTGGACTATAACCTGGTGTTGTGTGACTTCTTACATTTGCCCATCCCCGGTTGCTGGTAGCTGAGTGGAGATAGTGTGTGATCTGGAGGGGAATGTTCTCCAGAGAGAGAGAGTCTGAGAGACTGTTGGGCTGGCATGGACAAACTCAAGAGGTGAACTAATCTACTAGGATTAGCTAAAAGGAAATATCTCTAAAATGGGTCACTAATGGTTGATTACCAGCCGAGTTCATTCCTCATGCTTCTCCCTTGACTTCCTCTCACCACAAGCATGCTTCCCTAACCAAGACAGCAGAATGGTCAGGAATTTGTCACAACACAGATCAGTACCAATCAAAAATCCCTGTCGGCTCTCTCAGTTGGACATAAAAGATCCCATGGCATTAATTAAAGAAGAGCAGGGGAGTTCTCCTGAAGTCCTGGCCAACATTTGTCCCTCAATCAACATCGGTAACACAAATGATTTGGTCATTTGTCTCATTAATATTTGAGGGAGCCTGCTGTGCGCAAACTGGCTGCATCTTTTCCCTACAATACACCAGTGACTACATTTCAAAAGTACTTTTTTGTGCGTGACGTTCTGTGGGACGTCTTCAGGACATGAAATGAGCAATAGAAACACAAGCCCTTTTTGAATTCTGGAAAACATATAAAAATAATTGAAAATCACGAGAGACTAAATGCATGGAGAGAAAAATGTATTTTTTGGCATTTACTAGCAATCAGAAAAATGCCACAGTTTCATTTTGGACACTATTTTAAAACAAACAATTGAATGAAAACCATTCCTCGCAGTCTCAATATTTTCTTCTGACAATCTGGATCATTGAAGCCATAAAGAACAGCAAGAACATTCAGTAGTCTCTCAATACAATGTATATCAGATAATGATGGTCAAGAAGGGAACTATATAACATTCTGCAGTTTACTAGTGCCCTATATGATGTAGTTGCCAGATGCTCTATATGTTGTATTTGCCAGGTGCTCTATATGTTGTAGTTGCCAGGTGCTCTATATGTTGTAGTTGCCAGGTGCTCTATATGTTGTTGCCAGGTGCTCTAATTGTTGTAGTTGCCAGGTGTTCTATATGTTGTATTTGCCAGGTGCTCTATATGTTGTCGTTGCCAGGTGCTCTAATTGTTGTAGTTGCCAGGTGTTCTATATGTTGTATTTGCCAGGTGCTCTATATGTTGTAGTTGCCAGGTGCTCTAATTGTTGTAGTTGCCAGGTGCTCTATATGTTGTAGTTGCCAGGTGCTCTATATGTTGTATTTGCCAGGTGCTCTATATGTTGTAGTTGCCAGGTGCTCTATATGTTGTAGTTGCCAGGTGTTCTATATGTTGCAGTTGCCAGGTGTTCTATATGTTGCAGTTGCCAGGTGTTCTATATGTTGTATTTGCCAGGTGCTCTATATGTTGTAGTTGCCAGGTGCTCTATATGTTGTAGTTGCCAGGTGTTCTATATGTTGCAGTTGCCAGGTGTTCTATATGTTGTATTTGCCAGGTGCTCTATATGTTGTAGTTGCCAGGTGCTCTATATGTTGCAGTTGCCAGGTGCTCTATATGTTGCAGTTGCAGGTGCTCTATATGTTGTAGTTGCCAGGTGCTCTATATGTTGTAGTTGTCAGGTGCTCTATATGTTGTAGTTGCCAGGTGCTCTATATGTTGTAATTGCCAGGTGCTCTATATGTTTTATTTGCCAGGTGCTCTATATATTGTCGTTGCCAGGTGCTCTATATGTTGTAGTTGCCAGGTGCTCTATATGTTGTCGTTGTCAGGTGCTGTATATGTTGTAGTTGCCAGGTGCTCTATATGTTGTAGTTGCCAGGTGCGCTATATGTTGTAGTTGCCAGGTGCTCTATATGTTGTAGTTGCCAGGTGCTCTATATGTTGTCGTTGTCAGGTGCTGTATATGTTGTAGTTGCCAGGTGCTCTATATGTTGTAGTTGCCAGGTGCTCTATGTGTTGTAGTTGCCAGGTGCTCTATATTTTGTAGTTGCCAGGTGCTCTACATGTTGTCGTTGCCAGGTGCTCTATATGTTGTAGTTGCCCGGTGCTCTATATGTTGTAGTTGCCAGATGCTCTATATGTTGTAGTTGCCAGGTGCTCTATATGTTGTCGTTGCCAGGTGCTCTATATGTTGTCATTGCCAGGTGCTCTACATGTTGTAGTTGCCAGGTGCTCTATATTTTGTAGTTGCCAGGTGCTCTACATGTTGTCGTTGCCAAGTGCTCTATATGTTGTAGTTGCCCGGTGCTCTATATGTTGTAGTTGCCAGATGCTCTATATTTTGTAGTTGCCAGGTGCTCTATATGTTGTCGTTGCCAGGTGCTCTATATGTTGTCATTGCCAGGTGCTCTACATGTTGTAGTTGCCAGGTGCTCTATATGTTGCAGTTGCCAGGTGCTCTACATGTTGTAGTTGCCAGGTGCTCTATATGTTGCAGTTGCCAGGTGTTCTATATGTTGTAGTTGCCAGGTGTTCTATATGTTGCAGTTGCCAGGTGTTCTATATGTTGTAGTTGCCAGGTGCTCTATATGTTGTAGTTGCCAGGTGCTCTATATGTTGCAGTTGCCAGGTGTTCTATATGTTGCAGTTGCCAGGTGCTCTATATGTTGTAGTTGCCAGGTGTTCTATATGTTGCAGTTGCCAGGTGTTCTATATGTTGCAGTTGCCAGGTGCTCTATATGTTGTAGTTGCCAGGTGCTCTATATGTTGTAGTTGCCAGGTGCTCTATATGTTTTATTTGCCAGGTGCTCTATATGTTGTAGTTGACATGTGCTCTATATGTTGTCATTGCCAGGTGCTCTATATGTTGTAGTTGCCAGGTGCTCTATATGTTTTTTTTGCCAGGTGCTCTATATGTTGTCGTTGCCAGGTGCTCTATATGTTTTATTTGCCAGGTGCTCTATATGTTGTAGTTGCCAGGTGCTCTATATGTTGCAGTTGCCAGGTGCTCTATATGTTGTAGTTGCCAGGTGCTCTATATGTTGTAGTTGCCAGGTGCTCTATATGTTTTATTTGCCAGGTGCTCTATATGTTTTATTTGCCAGGTGCTCTATATGTTGTAGTTGCCAGGTGCTCTATATGTTGCAGTTGCCAGGTGCTCTATATGTTGCAGTTGCCAGGTGCTCTATATGTTGTTGTTGCCAGGTGCTCTATATGTTGTCGTTGCCAGGTGCTCTATATGTTGTAGTTGCCAGGTGCTCTATATGTTGTAGTTGCCAGGTGCTCTATATGTTGTCGTTGCCAGGTGCTCTATATGTTGTCGTTGCCACGTGCTCTACATGTTGTAGTTGCCAGGTGCTCTATATGTTTTATTTGCCAGGTGCTCCATTTGCTGGTAAACTAAATGGTGAGGATATTGCCCATGATTCCCCAGGAGATGAGTTCCTGATCTCAGCTGGACCATGTGGAGAGGTACCAGACCAATGACAACCTCTCTCACAGAAGCAATGATTAAACAGTAGCAGGTGTTTCTCTCCACGTTATTCTAAGTCAACTCCTCGCAGCAGTTTGAAGATCTGCAACTAAATAATGTAATAGAGAAGGTCCACCTGAGGAATCAATAAGTGCGGGGAGCCTGAATCAAAGGTCGGCAATCATTTACAAAGTGAAGGAAATAAACCACAATTAGAAAATCCCTCAAACTCTGAGACTTGAGTTAAAATCCAGCACAATGAGCAGGAGAAACATACTTCGTGGATTATGAAGCAGATCACCTCACACACCTATTTATTATACCGCAAATAATCACCAAAATGACAAATGACAAACTAAAGACCCACAAACAACTGGAGCACAAAATTCACGGCCACAGTAGATACCAGGAAAATTATATCTTAAATCATCTCATCAGCCTCAGTTAACATTAGTCTTCATAAATTAAAATACATGACGGAATTACCAGCACCTAGTTTAAGGTGATACAACTTTTCATTTAATCAATGCCCCTTTAACCAATTGAAGTCTAAACAGTTTGCATAATGCAAACGGATGACGTTCAGGATTTACTTTACTCATCTCCACAAACAGTGAATTCATTGAACTCCTAATTTTAACGAACACATTTGGCTTGGTGTAGTATTTTATCATTTAATCTTCTACAGAGTGTCTGCTGTTTAAGTAGTGATGGTGTGAGCCCCATCTTGTTGAATTACAGACGCTGCTTTTAAATTAGACATGGCAAACTGCTAAAAGAATCCTGCTAGGATTTGCAAAATGGTAGGAGCTGGGTGAAATGTCCTCTTGCTTTATTGTCGCTTACATCCTCCTAGACTCCCCAACAGCAGGAGATGCTTGAAGAGAAACCATGGCCTAGAAATTCGGGCCAGAAATGTGCGCGCACTTGCTGCCCGGCATTTTGGGTCCTTAATAGGCCACTCCACCTCCCTCTCCTCCTTTAAGATGCACCTTAAAACCCACCTCTTTGACCAAGCTTTTAGTCACCTGTCCTAATGTCTCCTTCTTTGGCTTGACTCTATGAAATGTCTTGAGACTTTTGGCTATTTTAAAAGGTGCTGTATAAATGAAAATTGTTGTTGTGAAATAGTAAACTTTATTCAACCCCCATTTCCCAGCCCCTACACTTGCTTAAAAATCTGTTCCATTTCCTGCTTTTTTCCAGTTCTGATGAAAGGTCATCGAAATGAAACGTTAACTCTGTTTCTTTCTCCACAGATGCTGCCTGACCTGCTGAGTTTCTCCAGCATTTTCTGTTTTTGTATCATAAAGGATGTCGTCACAGCATCTTTTTCTGGCCACTTCTGAAATGTGTTCCTTTGCACATGTGATATTAAGGATCTAATGCGTTCCACCCATATCATCATCATTGGCTTCAAAAGCAGAATGTGGAAAATGCACCAAATAAACGCCAGAAATCGATGTTTCTTGGGGCTGGATTTTAACTCAGGAGTCGGGTAGGAGGCGGGACTACAACTTTCGGGGTTGTAATCCCCCCTCCGTCGAGATGCGGCCAATCCACACAATTTTAACTTGATTGACCTTGTTGAGCCCGCCCAGCGGGCTCAGCAGGCCAATTAAGGGCCACCCGGCAACAGGTGACGTCACAGACTGAAATTTCATCTGTCAAGAGCTTTTGACAGATGAAATATCAATGTTTCACAGCTGTTTGAAGCTGTCAAACACTGACAGTCTTACTTCTAACCTGAGTCCTTCTCCACAGACTCAGTTAGAAATCTCTCCTGCACAGTAAGCTGAAGGCTGTCACTTTTGACAGTTCGCAGCCATTCTGCTTTCTGTGCCGGTGAGATGAGGGACTCCCGAGACCTAAAGGAAGGAAGGCTGAAAAGGTAAGAAAAGGTATGTAAAACTTAGTTAATCACTTTAGACACACCAAACACACTTACCTTTGCACTCATGCACACATCACTCACCTGAACACCGACATCTCGACCCCTCCAAGTCCTTCAACCCGACGGCCCGCCTCCTCTAACTTGGCGTGGTTTGGAGCCGTCAGGAATCCCACACTTCAACATCAAAAATAGGGCTTAGGCTAAAAACTGCCTGTTAACTACCTGTTAACAGGCAGTTAATTGGCACTAATCCCTTCCCGCCTCGGGTAGGCGGGTCCCAGTGCGGGGCGGGTACCCGCCTCCTTTGAAACTGACATGGAGGTGGGTTTGGGTGCGGGAAGGGGGCGGGACCCCTGATATCGGGGTTTTAACCCCCCGCACACCTCCAATCCCGACTCCACGGCACAATGAAAATCCTGCCCTTGAGGTTTTATGTCACCGGCCCTTTTGGAAAAATATTTTGCCCCTTCACAGCTCACAGTTCCTTCAGAAATATCTTAAACCTACTGCAACAAATGGACTTGTGTCTCCCCCCTTTACTACAACTGATGGAACACTGGGTATCTCTACAGCATAAGTCACCACAAGTTCCTGTCCCACTGCACCCCCATTATAATCACTTCTCGTTACTTCATAGTTCAGATCACTGGGCTTCCGTTTTCACAAAAAAACAAACTGAATTATGGCATGTGATCCCAAAGCACCAATAAAATTTTGAAATCTATTCTACCAAAAAAGGAAGATACTTATTCAGTCACCTTGGCGCAACGGTTTTAGACTTTATCCACAGCTTGTTTTTCACTTACACATTGTTCATCAGCTTTTTTGAATTTTGTAGGTTGGTGTGAATCACATGTGTACGTTTGTGTTTATGTATGTGTGCCTATTTGTGTATGCGTGTATGTGTATGCACAGATATATGTGCGTGTGTGTCAGTGTATATGTATGTCCACATATGCTGTCCATGTGGCATGTATATCTGTGCAAGTGTGTGTGTATGTGTGTGCAAGTGTGTATCTATCTGTACATGTGTGTGTATCTGTACATGTGTGTGTGCATCTGTACTTGTGTGTATGCATGTTTGTACATGTGTGCGTGTGTGTTTGCATGTGAGTTTCTGTGTCCGTGTACGTGTATGTGTGTGTGTCTGTGTGTCTGCGTGTCTGTGTGTGTGAGTGTCTGTGTGTGTGTGTGAGAGTGTCTGTGTTTGTGTGTGTGTGTGTGTACCTGTGTGTGTGTATGTGTGTGTGTGTGTGTGTGTGCGTGATTCTGTGTGTGCGTGTATGTGTGTGTGTGTCTGTGTGTCCGTGTGTGCGTGCGTGTCTGTGTATGTGTATGTGCATATGAGTGACTGTGTGTGTGCGTGTCTGTGTGTGCGTGTCTGGAGTGACTGTGTGTGTGCATGTCTGTGTGTGCGTGTCTGTGTGTGACTGTGTGTGTGCGTGTCTGTGTGTGCGTGTCTGTATGTGACTGTGTGTGTGCATGTCTGTGTGTGCGTGTCTGTGTGTGACTGTGTGTGCGTGTCTGTGTGCGTGTCTGTATGTGCGTGTGTGCATGCGTGCATGTGTCTGTGTGTATGTGCGTGTGGGTGTGTGTGTGTATGTGCGTGTGTTTGTGTGTCTGTGTCCATGTGTGTGTGTGCGTGTATGTGTGTGTGTGTGTCTGTGTGTGTGTGTCTGTGTGTGCGTCTGTGTGCGTGTGTCTGTGTGTGTGTGTGTCTGTGTCTGTGTGTGTGTCTGTGTGTGTGTGTCTGTGTGTGTGTGTGTCTGTGTGTGTGTGTGTGTGTGTGCGTGTATGTGTGCATGTGTGCATGTGTCTGTGTGTGTGTGTGTGTCTGTGTGCGTGTGTCTGTGTGTGTGTGTGTCTGTGTGTGTGTGTGTGTGTCTGTGTGTGTGTCTGTGTGTGTGTGTCTGTGTGTGTGTGTGTGTGTCTGTGTGTGTGTCTGTGTGTGTGTGTGTCTGTGTGTGTGTGTCTGTGTGTGCGTGCGTGCATGTGTCTGTGTGTGTGTCTGTGTGTGTGTGTGTGTGTCTGTGTGTGTGTTTGTGTGTCTGTGTCCATGTGTGTGTGTGCGTGTCTGTGTGTGCGTGCGTGCATGTGTCTGTGTGTGTGTGAGTGTCTGTGTGTGTGTGTCTGTGTGTGTGTATCTGTGTGTGCGTGCGTGCATGTGTCTGTGTGTGTGTTTGTGTGTCTGTGTCCATGTGTGTGTGTGCGTGTATGTGTGTGTCTGTGTGTGTGTGTCTGTGTGTGCGTGCGTGCATGTGTCTGTGTCTGTGTGAGTGTCTGTGTGTGTGTGTCTGTGTGTGCGTGTGTGTGTGTGTCTGTGTGTGCGTGTCTGTGTGAGTGTCTGTGTGTGTGTGTGCAGGCCATTCACAGCAGTGCCATTATATAAAGGGAGTATAACAGATTGCACCCCTCCTGCAGGGTTGGAAACTCTACGTGGATTTCTTTGCAACTACAATTTGTAACTTACAAGCTGAAGAATGAGCCATTAAGATCAGGTCCCGCCAGTAGCATGGGGTCAATGGGCATTAGTGCTTTATATCTTTGAAGTCATGTTGGCAGTAACAAGTTGTTTGTATTAAATGTTAATCTTATTTTGTACTTCAGATATCAATGTTTACGGAGAACTGTTTGGAAATCTCTGTGCAGTCACTGGCATAGAAACATAGGAATTAATAGATGATAAAAGACCAGGGTCCATCTAGTTCACCTTCTACCGTCCAGGTAGTCACACGATACAATGATACTGGAGTTGTTCACTTAGCGTAGCAATCAATCTCTTATCAATTAGTCTACAACAGACTCAGCTATGAGGTGAGGGGAACCCCAGTGATGGAAAGTTTTAGGAGCCATAGGTCCAAAGTTACCTGTTCCTTCAACTTCCACTTCACTTGTAAAAGGGAACTTTAATTTGAAAGGAGCCTTACCTTGGCAGCTATCTCTTTGCTCCTCGTAACCAGCGCTACAGACGCACTTTCCAATGGGAACGAGCCACTCCCCCTCCGCACTGCAATACATCTTGGGCGTACCTCTCTCCTCGCTGTGGTCCACACATTGACCTTGTACCTCTACCAGAGAGGAGGAGTCGGCACCAGTCACTGCATCTGGAAAGACGGCCAAGTTCTGTACCATGGCCCGGCATTTCTTGTAGTAGACCCTCACCGACACGATCGCAATGCAAGCTCCTATATCCTGAAAAGCCAGGTAGATTCCTTTTTTGTTGAGCGGGCCCACTCCACGAACTTCGGTGTTTAATTTCAGCCTTCGGACTCCCAGGTCTACGCTGGTGAAGCTTTCATCCGCTGCCACCGTGTCAATCTTCACAAATTGGTTCTCCCAGACATTGGAACCAATGTCCCTGTCTGACTCGAAGTAATACAGGTTGAAGGTCTCCTTGCAGGTCCCCACGACTCCTGGCATGCTGTTGCAGTCTCGCAGGGTGAATTTTATTTCAATGTATATTCGACGCGCCCCATTCCGCTGTAGCCAATTAGTCCTTAGCCAGTTGTTCTGGTTTGGAGACATGACGTTGCAGACTTGATAGGTGTGGATTGGAGTGAAGTACTCGTCCATCTCACTGATAGCATCCCACTGTAAAGGAAAATAACCGGATATAATAATGCTCTTAGATCAGTCCTTAAGAAAAGACCATTGATTATAACTCGGATTTGATTTAAGGTTTTATTTGTCTTTTATAGAAATAATTAATGGAGGGAAAGGCCTGGCTCCTGATATTTAATGAGAGTCACATTGTGGTGCAGAGTTCGCTATCCAGGAACCACATTCACAACCCCACAGTTGCACCTACAATATTCTCTGTACCCCATTGATCCTGGGGCTGGAGTCTGTGCACCCCCAGTCTCCCAGGGCTGTGGCAAATCATGGAATCATAGAATGTTACAGCACAGAAGGAGGCAATTTGGCCCACCGTCCCTGTGCCGGCTCTTTGAACGAGCTCTCCAAATAGAACTACACCCCTGCTCTTTCCCCATTGGTCTGTGATTTTTGTCCCTTAAAGTATTTACCAATTCCACTTTTGAAAGTTATTTTTGAATCTGCTCCCACCGCCCTTTCAGGCAGCGCGTTCCAGATCACAACAACTCGCTGCGTAAAATAATTCTCCTCATCTCCTCTCTGGTTCTTTTGCCAATTATCTTAAATCTGTGTCCTCTGGTCACCGATCCTCCTGCCACTGGAAACAGTTTCTCCCGATTTACTCCATCAAAACCCCTCATAATATTGAACAACTCAATTAAATCTCCCCTAACCTTAATTGGTCCAAGGAGAATAATTCCAGCTTCTCCAGTCTCTCCAGATAACTGAAGTATCTCATCCCTGGTACCATTCTAGTAAATCTCCTCTGCACTCTCCCCAAGGCCTTCACTTCATTCCTAAAGTGTGGTGAACACAATGACCCCGATATAACAGCAGAAAATGCTGGAAAAACTCAGCAGGCCAGGCAACATCCGTGGAGAGAAATTAGAGTCAACGTTTCGGGTCAAAACCCTTTATCAAGTCTTGATAAAGGGTTTTGACCCGAAACGTCAACTCTATTTTCTCTCCACGGATGTTGCCTGGCCTGCTGAGTTTTTCCAGCTTTTTCTGTTGTTATTTCGGATTTCCAGCATCTGCAGTATTTTGCTATCATACAATGACCCCGATATTGGCTTGGAGGCGGGGAGGGAGCAGGGGGGCAATTTTGGGTTTGGGAAACCCGGAAGAACGGGTTTCCCCCAGGTCCTGCTGAATTTACCATTACCAGTTTTTGTCTCCATTTCCCGGCTGCAGCCAACCAGATTGAGAGGCTGGCTGGCTGTCGGCCGGGTAGGCCTTCAGCACCAGGCTGCGGCCTGGGAGCGGAGAGGAGAGAGGGAGGGATTGGAAAGGCCAGAGGGGCTGTGG
The DNA here is from genome assembly GCF_052327205.1 of Somniosus microcephalus. Taxonomy (NCBI): domain Eukaryota; kingdom Metazoa; phylum Chordata; class Chondrichthyes; order Squaliformes; family Somniosidae; genus Somniosus; species Somniosus microcephalus. The sequence continues at coordinate 4,524,020 of NC_141011.1, read as the reverse complement.
GGTGGAGATTGGAGACCTGGGTCGGGGGAAGATTGGGATCATCTTGGATCCAGCATTTTCACCTTCCTTTAGCTGCCCGGTTTCGCCAGGCCCGGGAAGCCCAGTCGGCCAGGGTTAAATGTGAAACGGTGGTTAATTCTGAGGCCCGTAGCCTTATTATAATATTTAAATGACCAACCAACCCCCTGTCCCACCTCCGTTACAAGCAGAAGTGTGCGGGTTGGAGGAGGGATGTGATCGGGTTTCAGATTTTTAACATTTTCACATCCCACCCACCCCAAACCTATCTGTTTTTGGGGGTTAAAATTCCCCCCAGTACTCCAGCTAAAGCCTAACCAGTGATTTATGAAGGTTCAGCATAACTTTCTTGCTTTTGTACTCTATGCTCTATTTATGAAGCCAAGGATGCTTTTTTAAACAGCCTGACAACTTGTCCTGCTACCTTGAATAATTTGTGTCTGTAAACCTCAGGTCTTTCTGTTCCCGAGCCCCCTTTGAAATTGTGGCAGTTTATATTGCATCTGCTCATCCTACCCACAAAATGCATCAGGTCACACAAGGATAATAAGGTATGCTCCCGCTGACCCCACAAACGCCAACAGGGTCAGCGCTGGAGGTCATCATTGGACATGATCCTGTGGATTTTTTGGCCTCGCTATTTAGATCTTTTATTTCAATCACAAATGGTTACGCATACAATTCAACTGCGTTGTAAACTCTCACTAAACACATTTTGGAATGTGCACGTAACCTTGGTTCCTGAGGTGTGTTGGTCAGCTGGAATGACATACGTGACCGGGAGCCCAACACGTCTCTCTGTGTCCCAAGTGCTGTCTGGGAAACAGACTCGGGATGCTGGTGGTCGAATACACAGCTGTAGTCCGCTCAGCCCACGCACGTGCAAACTGGTGGTCGCACCGAGGCAGCAGGGGGCTCTTCATTTCAAATTCATCTCGGTTCTATTGTATTTAAATGAGGAATTCTTATTTGGCAGGCAACTGATTTACAGATTCACAACGTTAGCAACCTTGACCTCTGCACAAAGATGGCTGAAAACACACAGCTCATGTCAAATTCTAGCTTCTGATCGGCTATTTGTAAAACTAGAAGTGTTAAATTTAATCTTTTTCATTTGTATATGTGAACCCCCGGGTCTCCCTGTTCCTGCACCCCCGGGTCTCCCTGTTCCTGCACCCCCGGGTCTCCCTGTTCCTGCACCCCCGGGTCTCCCTGTTCCTGCACCCCCGGGTCTCCCTGTTCCTGAACCCCCGGGTCTCCCTGTTCCTGCACCCCCGGGTCTCCCTGTTCCTGAACCCCCGGGTCTCCCTGTTCCTGCACCCCCGGGTCTCCCTGTTCCTGAACCCCCGGGTCTCCCTGTTCCTGAACCCACGGGTCTCCCTGTTCCTGCACCCCCGGGTCTCCCTGTTCCTGCACCCCCGGGTCTCCCTGTTCCTGAACCCCCGGGTCTCCCTGTTCCTGCACCCCCGGGTCTCCCTGTTCCTGCACCCCCGGGTCTCCCTGTTCCTGAACCCCCGGGTCTCCCTGTTCCTGAACCCCCGGGTCTCCCTGTTCCTGCAGTCCCGGGTCTCCCTGTTCCTGCACCCCCGGGTCTCCCTGTTCCTGCACCCCCGGGTCTCCCTGTTCCTGCACCCCCGGGTCTCCCTGTTCCTGAACCCCCGGGTCTCCCTGTTCCTGCACCCCCGGGTCTCCCTGTTCCTGCACCCCCGGGTCTCCCTGTTCCTGAACCCCCGGGTCTCCCTGTTCCTGAACCCCCGGGTCTCCCTGTTCCTGAACCCCCGGGTCTCCCTGTTCCTGCACCCCCGGGTCTCCCTGTTCCTGCACCCCCGGGTCTCCCTGTTCCTGCACCCCCGGGTCTCCCTGCTCCTGCACCCCCGGGTCTCCCTGTTCCTGCACCCCCGGGTCTCCCTGTTCCTGAACCCCCGGGTCTCCCTGTTCCTGCACCCCCGGGTCTCCCTGTTCCTGCACCCCCGGGTCTCCCTGTTCCTGCATCCCCGGGTCTCCCTGTTCCTGAACCCCCGGGTCTCCCTGTTCCTGCACCCCCGGGTCTCCCTGTTCCTGCACCCCTGGGTCTCCCTGTTCCTGCACCCCCGGGTCTCCCTGTTCCTGAACCCCCGGGTCTCCCTGTTCCTGCAGTCCCGGGTCTCCCTGTTCCTGCAGTCCCGGGTCTCCCTGTTCCTGAACCCCCGGGTCTCCCTGTTCCTGCATACCCGGGTCTCCCTGTTCCTGCACCCCCGGGTCTCCCTGTTCCTGCACCCCCGGGTCTCCCTGTTCCTGCACCCCCGGGTCTCCCTGTTCCTGCACCCCCGGGTCTCCCTGTTCCTGCATCCCCGGGTCTCCCTGTTCCTGCACCCCCGGGTCTCCCTGTTCCTGAACCCCCGGGTCTCCCTGTTCCTGCACCCCCGGGTCTCCCTGTTCCTGCACCCCCGGGTCTCCCTGTTCCTGCACCCCCGGGTCTCCCTGTTCCTGAACCCCCGGGTCTCCCTGTTCCTGCACCCCCGGGTCTCCCTGTTCCTGCACCCCCGGGTCTCCCTGTTCCTGCACCCCCGGGTCTCCCTGTTCCTGAACCCCCAGGTCTCCGTGTTCCTGCACCCCCGGGTCTCCCTGTTCCTGAACCCCCGGGTCTCCCTGTTCCTGCACCCCCGGGTCTCCCTGTTCCTGCATCCCCGGGTCTCCCTGTTCCTGCACCCCCGGGTCTCCCTGTTCCTGAACCCCCGGGTCTCCCTGTTCCTGAACCCCCGGGTCTCCCTATTCCTGCACCCCCGGGTCTCCCTGTTCCTGCACCCCCGGGTCTCCCTGTTCCTGCACCCCCGGGTCTCCCTGTTCCTGCACCCCCGGGTCTCCCTGTTCCTGCACCCCCGGGTCTCCCTGTTCCTGCAGCCCCGGGTCTCCCTGTTCCTGCACCCCCGGGTCTCCCTGTTCCTGCAGCCCCGGGTCTCCCTGTTCCTGCAGCCCCGGGTCTCCCTGTTCCTGCACCCCCGGGTCTCCCTGTTCCTGCAGTCCCGGGTCTCCCTGTTCCTGCACCCCCGGGTCTCCCTGTTCCTGCAGCCCCGGGTCTCCCTGTTCCTGCACCCCCGGGTCTCCCTCTTCCTGCACCCCCGGGTCTCCCTGTTCCTGCACCCCCGGGTCTCCCTGTTCCTGCACCCCCGGGTCTCCCTGTTCCTGCACCCCCGGGTCTCCCTGTTCCTGCAGCCCCGGGTCTCCCTGTTCCTGCAGCCCCGGGTCTCCCTGTTCCTGAACCCCCAGGTCTCCCTGTTCCTGCACCCCCGGGTCTCCCTGTTCCTGAACCCCCGGGTCTCCCTGTTCCTGAACCCCCGGGTCTCCCTGTTCCTGCAGCCCCGGGTCTCCCTGTTCCTGCACCCCCGGGTCTCCCTGTACCTGCACCCCCGGGTCTCCCTGTTCCTGCAGTCCCGGGTCTCCCTGTTCCTGCATCCCCGGGTCTCCCTGTTCCTGCACCCCCGGGTCTCCCTGTTCCTGCAGCCCCGGGTCTCCCTGTTCCTGCATCCCCGGGTCTCCCTGTTCCTGAACCCCCGGGTCTCCCTGTTCCTACACCCCCGGGTCTCCCTGTTCCTGCACCCCTGGGTCTCCCTGTTCCTGCACCCCCGGGTCTCCCTGTTCCTGCACCCCCGGGTCTCCCTGTTCCTGAAACCCCGGGTCTCCCTGTTCCTGCACCCCCGGGTCTCCCTGTTCCTGCACCCCCGGGTCTCCCTGTTCCTGCAGCCCCGGGTCTCCCTGTTCCTGCATCCCCGGGTCTCCCTGTTCCTGAACCCCCGGGTCTCCCTGTTCCTGCACCCCCGGGTCTCCCTGTTCCTGCACCCCCGGGTCTCCCTGTTCCTGCACCCCCGGGTCTCCCTGTTCCTGAACCCCTGGGTCTCCCTGTTCCTGCACCCCCGGGTCTCCCTGTTCCTGCACCCCCGGGTCTCCCTGTTCCTGAACCCCCGGGTCTCCCTGTTCCTGAACCCCCGGGTCTCCCTGTTCCTGAACCCCCGGGTCTCCCTGTTCCTGCACCCCCGGGTCTCCCTGTTCCTGCAGCCCCGGGTCTCCCTGTTCCTGCAGCCCCGGGTCTCCCTGTTCCTGCACCCCCGGGTCTCCCTGTTCCTGAACCCCCGGGTCTCCCTGTTCCTGCACCCCCGGGTCTCCCTGTTCCTGAACCCCCGGGTCTCCCTGTTCCTGCATCCCCGGGTCTCCCTGTTCCTGCAGCCCCGGGTCTCCCTGTTCCTGCAGCCCCGGGTCTCCCTGTTCCTGCACCCCCGGGTCTCCCTGTTCCTGCAGCCCCGGGTCTCCCTGTTCCTGAACCCCCGGGTCTCCCTGTTCCTGCAGCCCCGGGTCTCCCTGTTCCTGCATCCCCGGGTCTCCCTGTTCCTGAAGCCCCGGGTCTCCCTGTTCCTGAACCCCCGGGTCTCCCTGTTCCTGCACCCCCGGGTCTCCCTGTTCCTGAACCCCCGGGTCTCCCTGTTCCTGCACCCCCGGGTCTCCCTGTTCCTGCACCCCCGGGTCTCCCTGTTCCTGCAGCCCCGGGTCTCCCTGTTCCTGCATCCCCGGGTCTCCCTGTTCCTGAACCCCCGGGTCTCCCTGTTCCTGCACCCCCGGGTCTCCCTGTTCCTGCACCCCCGGGTCTCCCTGTTCCTGCACCCCCGGGTCTCCCTGTTCCTGAACCCCTGGGTCTCCCTGTTCCTGCACCCCCGGGTCTCCCTGTTCCTGCACCCCCGGGTCTCCCTGTTCCTGAACCCCCGGGTCTCCCTGTTCCTGAACCCCCGGGTCTCCCTGTTCCTGAACCCCCGGGTCTCCCTGTTCCTGCACCCCCGGGTCTCCCTGTTCCTGCAGCCCCGGGTCTCCCTGTTCCTGCAGCCCCGGGTCTCCCTGTTCCTGCATCCCCGGGTCTCCCTGTTCCTGAACCCCCGGGTCTCCCTGTTCCTGAACCCCCGGGTCTCCCTGTTCCTGCACCCCCGGGTCTCCCTGTTCCTGCACCCCCGGGTCTCCCTGTTCCTGCACCCCCGGGTCTCCCTGTTCCTGCAGCCCCGGGTCTCCCTGTTCCTGCAGCCCCGGGTCTCCCTGTTCCTGAACCCCCAGGTCTCCCTGTTCCTGCACCCCCGGGTCTCCCTGTTCCTGAACCCCCGGGTCTCCCTGTTCCTGAACCCCCGGGTCTCCCTGTTCCTGCAGCCCCGGGTCTCCCTGTTCCTGCACCCCCGGGTCTCCCTGTACCTGCACCCCCGGGTCTCCCTGTTCCTGCAGTCCCGGGTCTCCCTGTTCCTGCATCCCCGGGTCTCCCTGTTCCTGCACCCCCGGGTCTCCCTGTTCCTGCAGCCCCGGGTCTCCCTGTTCCTGCATCCCCGGGTCTCCCTGTTCCTGAACCCCCGGGTCTCCCTGTTCCTGCACCCCCGGGTCTCCCTGTTCCTGCACCCCTGGGTCTCCCTGTTCCTGCACCCCCGGGTCTCCCTGTTCCTGCACCCCCGGGTCTCCCTGTTCCTGAACCCCCGGGTCTCCCTGTTCCTGCACCCCCGGGTCTCCCTGTTCCTGCACCCCCGGGTCTCCCTGTTCCTGCAGCCCCGGGTCTCCCTGTTCCTGCATCCCCGGGTCTCCCTGTTCCTGAACCCCCGGGTCTCCCTGTTCCTGCACCCCCGGGTCTCCCTGTTCCTGCACCCCCGGGTCTCCCTGTTCCTGCACCCCCGGGTCTCCCTGTTCCTGAACCCCTGGGTCTCCCTGTTCCTGCACCCCCGGGTCTCCCTGTTCCTGCACCCCCGGGTCTCCCTGTTCCTGAACCCCCGGGTCTCCCTGTTCCTGAACCCCCGGGTCTCCCTGTTCCTGAACCCCCGGGTCTCCCTGTTCCTGCACCCCCGGGTCTCCCTGTTCCTGCAGCCCCGGGTCTCCCTGTTCCTGCAGCCCCGGGTCTCCCTGTTCCTGCACCCCCGGGTCTCCCTGTTCCTGAACCCCCGGGTCTCCCTGTTCCTGCACCCACGGGTCTCCCTGTTCCTGAACCCCCGGGTCTCCCTGTTCCTGCATCCCCGGGTCTCCCTGTTCCTGCAGCCCCGGGTCTCCCTGTTCCTGCAGCCCCGGGTCTCCCTGTTCCTGCACCCCCGGGTTTCCCTGTTCCTGCAGCCCCGGGTCTCCCTGTTCCTGAACCCCCGGGTCTCCCTGTTCCTGCAGCCCCGGGTCTCCCTGTTCCTGCATCCCCGGGTCTCCCTGTTCCTGAACCCCCGGGTCTCCCTGTTCCTGAACCCCCGGGTCTCCCTGTTCCTGCACCCCCGGGTCTCCCTGTTCCTGAACCCCCGGGTCTCCCTGTTCCTGCACCCCCGGGTCTCCCTGTTCCTGCACCCCCGGGTCTCCCTGTTCCTGCAGCCCCGGGTCTCCCTGTTCCTGCATCCCCGGGTCTCCCTGTTCCTGAACCCCCGGGTCTCCCTGTTCCTGCACCCCCGGGTCTCCCTGTTCCTGCACCCCCGGGTCTCCCTGTTCCTGCACCCCCGGGTCTCCCTGTTCCTGAACCCCTGGGTCTCCCTGTTCCTGCACCCCCGGGTCTCCCTGTTCCTGCACCCCCGGGTCTCCCTGTTCCTGAACCCCCGGGTCTCCCTGTTCCTGAACCCCCGGGTCTCCCTGTTCCTGAACCCCCGGGTCTCCCTGTTCCTGCACCCCCGGGTCTCCCTGTTCCTGCAGCCCCGGGTCTCCCTGTTCCTGCAGCCCCGGGTCTCCCTGTTCCTGCACCCCCGGGTCTCCCTGTTCCTGAACCCCCGGGTCTCCCTGTTCCTGCACCCCCGGGTCTCCCTGTTCCTGAACCCCCGGGTCTCCCTGTTCCTGCATCCCCGGGTCTCCCTGTTCCTGCAGCCCCGGGTCTCCCTGTTCCTGCAGCCCCGGGTCTCCCTGTTCCTGCACCCCCGGGTCTCCCTGTTCCTGCAGCCCCGGGTCTCCCTGTTCCTGAACCCCCGGGTCTCCCTGTTCCTGCAGCCCCGGGTCTCCCTGTTCCTGCATCCCCGGGTCTCCCTGTTCCTGAACCCCCGGGTCTCCCTGTTCCTGAACCCCCGGGTCTCCCTGTTCCTGCAGCCCCGGGTCTCCCTGTTCCTGCACCCCCGGGTCTCCCTGTTCCTGCACCCCCGGGTCTCCCTGTTCCTGCACCCCCTTTTAAAATTGTCCCATTGAGTTTTTATTGCCTCTCCTCATTCTTCCCTCCAAAATGCTTCACTTCACACTTCTCAGCATTAAACTTTGTCTGCCATGTGTCTGCCCATTTCACCAGTCGGCCTATATCCTCCTGAAGTCTATTACTATCCTCGAGACTTTAGTGTTCCTTTCATGTTACCTGCTAATCTTTTCTCATATGCTCTCTGCCCATCTTATCTCCTTTTTCAGTTCCCCTCTGCACTTTCTGTATTCTACTTGGTTCTCTACTGTGAGCCTATCATTTATCATAAGCCTCCTTTTTCTGTTTCCTTTTAATCTCAATATCTTTGGATGCCTTTCCCCCTCATGTGTCTAGTCTGTACCTGAACCTTGCCCTCTGAAGGCCTCCCATTGCTTATTTACTGTTTTGCCTGCCAATCTTTGTTTCCAATCCACCTGGGCCAGATCCCTTTTCAACTCACTGAAATTAGCTCTCTTCCAGGTGAGTATCCGGAGATAATTGATAACATTTAGAGAGGATAAAACCACACATACTAAAAGAAGTTAGGGAAGAGATAGCAGAGGCACTAATACATATTTATAAAAATGTATTAGAATAGGGAACAGTGCCAGAGGAATGGCGGACAGCTAATATAATTCCAGTATTTGAAAAGGGAGATCTAACATGTCCGGGGAACTATAGACCAGTTAGTTTTGTCAGTGGTAGGAGAGATGATCAGCCAGGTTTTGGTTAAAAAATAACGCTCTCTAAACAATGCACGCCATTAGTAATGTGCAAATCAACCAAAACGTGAATTGTGAATCGCAAGAAGTTGCTGGTCGATTAGCGCTGTTCCGCTGTTAGCTTCGTAAAAACAACATCTCGCGTGTAACCTCCTCGTGAGTTTCATGAAGTTGCGGCATTTGAACATTAATCGCCCATTAAACTCACCACAGAAAGGTAAGTTTGTAGTTATCAGCATAAATACCCTTTTAACCACGTGATCATTGTTAATGACTGCCAATCAACCTCTCTTGCCCAGAAAGTGAACAATTATAAGTGTGGAGTCTTGTTCCATCAGGTTGTGAATTGTTTTAGGAGATCTTAAAAATGTCAAATTTTACATTTGTAAACTTTTTTTCTTACATTTCCTCCCTCTTTTTTCTCTCTCTCGTAATCCCTTTCTTTAATTTTCTTTCTGTGACTGATTTGACATTGAATGCACAAACTCTAATTCACCCTCCTTCTCACTCCCTCCACTGTTTATTTCTCAATCCTTCAATCTCATTGGTTAAGGAGGTACACTGTTTTTGCTGTCATTCACCAAGGTCCTAGATGCCCTGTTGCCCTTGCCGCACCGTTATCAGCTCAAACTTCCAGCCACTCTGTATGGCTTTATCTTGGGTTATTCCTTTAAGAATTAGTTTTGTCCTTTGTGCGGCAGTAGAGACAGCAGTGACACTCCTGGCCCATCAGGGAAAGGCAGAGGAGGTGGAGAGCGTAGTCTCAGGATCCCGTGCCTGCTTGGGTACCAACCACAGTGTAACATCCTGAAAAACCAAAGGAGCAGCCGTGCGCAATGTCCTACATGTCCTACAGGGCAGTTATCTCCGGTGTCCTGGTCATTATTTATCCTTCGACTAACATCACTAAAACAGATCATCTAGTCATTATCACATTGCAGTTCGTGGGACAATTGACTACCAGTTGGAATGAGATCAATAGTTTAACTTGTTGAGATTGATTGGCATTGCAATAACCATTAGCACATCATTAATAGGGTACTTACGCTGTTAGGTTCCAGCCCTAACTCTCTGCGGCGAGTTTAATGGGCAATTAATGTGCAAATCCAGCCAGTTCCTGAAAATAACGGGGAGGCCGAGGGCGAGATGCAGTTTGTGCAAAGCAAATGACAGAGCGGCGTAAATCGAGCAGCAAGATCCCGAGATTCGCAACTCATGGTGTATCTCCTAATCCCCTGAATTTGCTGGGCCAATTTACACGTTAATAATGGCGTGCATCATTAACATGCCATTATATTTTTCAGGTTGGTTTGGCCCGATAGGTCAATCGGCATCTGAGAGAAAAAAGATGTTTGTTAGGCTAGTTCTGGCAAAGGGTCACTACTTCACATGTGCAAGGTGGAATTTTCTCTTTCAGATGCTGATGGGCCTTCTGTTTGTTTCCAGCATTCCAAGGGGGAAAATGGAGTCGCGCCCCCTTTGGGGTGCTAACTTCGCCTTTTAGCGCCCCGAAAAAATCAGCGCCCCCGCGGCCGAAATTCTTACTGGAAGCGCCCCGCCTCCCTCTTGGGGCCCTGTGAGGGAATATCATGGCGTTACGTGCCGCAGCGCGACCCAGGGCCCAGCTGGGCCACCGGGATTGGAGAGCCGGCAAAAGAGCCTGGCCCTCAAGCGAAGGTGTTGGGCTCATGGAGCACAGCCGGCACTCCGTGGGGGCGGTGTAGGATTCGCAAAATCCAGAAAATACAGTCTAGATTGGTAAAACCCCTGAAATGGCCACATTGTGAGAACACAAGATGGAGTTGGCAGTTCTCATGGCTCAGTTCAAAAGGACACACCAGCAGTATCTTACAGCAGCCTGAGTCATCACCGATTAGAAGGTTCCAGAACTTACTGCTATTGATATGATAATATGGTTACAGCAGTAACGAACTCGTAAACAAAAGTATTTGCATCTGGAGGTGCGCTAATTGCTAGCAAAATGAAAACCCATCTCTGAAATCGCTGAGCACAGAAAAAAAAACATTATCTGTACCAAACTCAGAGGGACACAGGACAGATCCCATCAGTTTCATTTACAAGACATTAAAATAAAGTACTTGCTTTTGTCAAAGCAGCCTGCCCATTACCTTGACAAAAGAAAACCCCTGATTTGGCGCTGAGATAAGGGCAAGGAAACAGTATTAACTGTTGAGGGAAAATCGACAGCAAGACATTTTTTTCATTCAGTGAGATTCAGACAGACCCATCACAGATTCACACAGACACAAGGTCAAGGACAAAGCGAGGAGAACCCACAAGATTGTGCAGGAGAGCAGATTCAGAAGTTCAGTCCAGATCCAAGACCATCAGGAGTTCGAAGGCCAAGTGGAGAGGAGACGGTTCGAGGAGTTCGGAGGGCTTTCAAGATTGTGCAGGAGAGAGATTCAGCCAGACTCAGACAGATCCACAAGATTCACCAGAAGCAGTGAAGTCCAAGTCCAGATACCATCAGGAGTTCGAAGAACGTGCGGAAGAGGAGACGGCTCGAGGAGTTCGGAGGACTTCCAAGTTTGTGCAGGAGAGCGGGTCCAGGAGCCGGTCCCATAAGGAAGATTGGAGATCCCGGACGTAACAAGGAGTACCAAGGTCCAGGAGGGTTTTAAAATTCTGGTGAGCATAAAGGCCCAACTCTACCTAACTGACATAGTTGAGGTATATTTTAGCAACGGGAGGGTTTGTAACATTAAGGGTTTTGTAATTCAGGAGTGTGATTTATCCCTCGATGTGTCCGTGCGCTTTTCCCACCCCCGTTTTAGTATACCGCTGATAAAGAATTGTTGTATGATTTAAGATAGTCAAAGTTATTCCTTGTGTGTTAAATTTTAGTTCCCATTGGGAGACGTGCTAATGATATTTGTCTAAATTGATTCTTGCATTCTCTGTGTTTATTCTCCTTCAAAATAAAGATATTTCTGATTTAAAACTCACCTTGTCTCACCTGATCCATTTGTCTTCCGAGTCACAAGTTGGGCCACACATCAAGGTTGTCTGGCAATAAGCCCAGTGTCTAGAACCGGTGAGGGGGGAGCGCTTCGGAACCGCTCACAAGCAGTGCGAAATCAAAACCGATCTAGCACACCATAAGCTCGTTAAAATGACCCCTTACAGCGGGGGGTGCTCAGGAGGCCAGGGACTGCAGCAGAGGCAGGTGCTGGCAGGTGGCCAGCAACAAAAATGGCCGCCCGGCACTTCGCCTTTAAATAGCGCCGCCCCGGCCGCAGGTATGCCCCTCTGACCCCGTCGGACATAGTGTCTGGCGGTAAGTCAGGGGGCGCGACTGAAGATCACGGCCGGGGCACGAGCGGGGCGCTGCACACGACGATGACGTCATCGCCAGTGGTGCAGCGCCGCGGGGCGCTAACAGTTACCGCCGCTGCTAACCTCCCGCTGAATTTCGCAGGAGGCGTTGGCAGTGCCGTGCCTGGCTGCTAGTTGTTTTGCACCACATCTTAGGGCGCTAATGGGAGGCGCAAAGCAACCGAATTCCCCCCCCCGCCGTTTTTAGGCTATTTTTTGTCTTCCTCATTCCCGACGTGCGTTCTCCCATCAGAAATACCAATTTTCACTGTTTGGTCAGTAAATATTTATTCAGTTTCTTATCTCTGTGCCTTCAGTACTATTCATTTCTTAATCTGTTTTACTTGAATAAACTGATTAGGAAAGTCACAGACTGATTTGCTGAAATCGAGACTTTACCTGGAGCAATCTAACGCCCAGGTTTACTGGTGGAAATGTTAGGCCTAACATCGGATCCGAATCTTATTTGTCCTCTCACCAGCGGACCTCCTGTCGTGTTGCTCACAAAGGTAAATGCAGAGTGTCTATTGGCCCCACAGTGCCAATTGGAAGCGGGGCGGGACTTACGGCAAACAGCGTATTTTACAGCGAACAGAGTCTATTTACTCGTGACCAAAACTACAGCAACTTAACCCGATATTAGCAGGATGATTTCTCCAGCAAATGCAGTGAGTGGAGGATAGTTACAGAATAAAAATTATATACGAAAAATCAATCACACTTTCAGCAGTGTCCAAGCGTGATTGATGGGGGAATTACCCAATCATTTCCATTCTGGAATAGTGGTGTCACTATAGGCAGCCAAGTAATTGGGACAGAATTTCCACAGGGTACTTCTGATCTCCAGCTTCAGTGGAAGATTGGTGGAAAAGCCGGAGGAATGGCGTAAAGAACCATTTTTAGCTATTTACGATATTTCTCTAGCTGTTCAGCCAATCTTCTACCAATGTTAGGGCAGTAGATCAGGAGAATGTTTCTTCTGTAACTGCTTCTCTACTTGTCTCTACTCTCTGATTATTTCTATTTCTGTCTCTCTTCTCACTCTCTCTCTCACTCCCACTCTCTCCCTATCTCTCTCTCACTCCCTTTCTCTCTCTCGCTCTCTTCTCACTCCCTCTCTCTTTTTCTCTCCTTTACTCCCCTCTCTCTCTCACTCCCTCTCTCTATCTTTCTATGGCTCTCATATACATTCCCTACTTCTTGCCTCTATCTCTGTTCATCGGCAATTCTTTTTCCACATCTGATCCTTTCTCAGGATGTCTGGCGTAAATATTTTCTACCTCTCTGTACATCAGTGTGTTTCTCTTTTTTGCTCTCTTTCTATTGATATTTATCCAAATCTTCCATTCCTTACTGGATCTCTTAAAATAATGGATAATCCCCCCAGAGAGTCAAGCCTAGCCTTCAGGTAAAGTGAGGTTAGAGGGCAGGGGAGTATTGGAGCAGTGTGTACAGATGTAATTCAATCCCCATTTTAAAGTCACACATTCTGTCCTGATTTTTGTATAATTGGACGGTGCATCTGCAGCGTGACCCTTACATGTCATTCATCTCATTGCTGACTCTTTCATGATCATAGGCTATTGCCTGTAGAAAAAGTCAACCATGTGTCATCTCATTGCTGTAAATGGATTCGGCTGAGTGCAAATTGGCTGCCATGATTGCTAAATAACAACGTTGTAATTGTACTTCAATTTCTGTGAAATGCTTTGGAGAATGTGCAAGGAAAGATTTACAAGGTTGATACCAGAACTGAGAGGTTATAACAATCAGGAAAGACTGAACAGGCGGGGGCTCCTTTCTCCAGAAAAGTGAAGGCTAAGGGGTAACCTGATAGAGGCCTTTAAAATTAATAAAGGGGTTCGATACAGTAAATGTTTATTGTTTCCACTTGTAGGGAGTCCGAAACTGGGGTCATAAATATAAGATTAGTCACTAATAAATCCAATTGGGAATTCAGAAGCAACTTCTTTACCCAGAGAGTGGTGAGAATGTGGAACTCGCTACCACAGGGAGTGGTTGAGGCAAATAGCATAGATGCAGTTAAACGAAAGCTAGGTAAGTACATGGGGGAGAAAGGAATGGAAGGCTATATTGATAGGGTGAGATGAAGTAGGGTGGGAGGAGGCTCGTGTGGAGCATAAACACCAGCATGAACCAGTTGGGCGGAATGGCCCGTTTCTGTGCTGTCCATTCTATATAATGCTGTAGTTGCACAATAACTAAATCTCAAGCTCGTGGTGTCATTCACAGAAAGGAGTTAGAACGGAGAGCTGCTGGAAACAAAGGCTAAATAAAATGCAACGTCGCATTTCTGGGCCTTGCAAGCATGGAATGAGTGAGATAAACTCGAAGGTGAATTACTTTGTGCTGAGTATAACATAAAACTGAAAAATGTTCATGTTGCTTTTAGTCAAAGCACTGTGTTTGAAGTTTAATGCTTGTGGGTTGGATTGCTTTAAGTATGTGGTTCTGTGGGGGGTGGGGGGATTACAGTTTTGATCAAAAATTATACATTAAGGCACTGTAATCCACACTACAATACTTTTGGCAAGTATAAAGCAAACATATCAGTAATTATTTGTTAATGTTTTCTAGTTCCAAAAATCTGATCCAGATTTCAACTTCTGTGTCTCGGCAGCTAATCAAAACATTGTTTTCAGCTGGTTCTGACAATCCGACATAACTTACCATAAATCAGAATAGTAAGTCTAGTGAGCACACAGTGCAGGGCACCACAAACTTGGTCTGAGCTACCACTGCTCCTTTCCTATCCAGGAATTCATGCCAATGACGTCCCATGACCTCGGGCTCGACCTACCAACAATAAGTTTGAATGTGAAACACCTCATTCATTTTACTTTAGCGCAGGGGAAAGGTGCTCGAAGTAGAATTCTGGACTTGGGGTGGTAGCATAGAAGAAAAGGATCCGATTCATGGCTTCAAGGAACCGATGACCTGCCTGACCTTTGGATTTGAGAGTCACATGCTCCCAACATCAGTCAATGGATTACCTTCCATTGCCTATTGCTTCCCATTAGAAATTTTATAAATATTCCTTCATTTTGAAAAAGACTTAAAATGTACTCGAAGAGACTTAATACAAAGCAACCAAATAGAGCAAAAGTAACTGCAAGCAATATCAACTCCATACATCCCAAACCTTTCTTTACTCCTTACCTCGCTCCACACTCTTTCACCTCCTCGCTCTTTCTATCTCTATCTCTGGGATTCTCTGTGCTGGATTTCTCTCTTTGGTGCGAACTTTCTGGGTGGCGGGAAGGGCGTTCATTCAACATGCACGCTGGGCTCCTGGCAGGATTCCCGCTGTCAAGAGGGAGCGGCCAGTGGGAAGAGCAAAATCCTGGTGATGCTGCTGCGGGGATCAGACGAGGGATCTTCAACGGGAAGAAGCAGACCCGAAAATTGGAACAAGATTAAGCAGGTAACGCTTGTCTGGAGGGAGAGGAAGGCGCTGGCCGGCTCTCTTCCTCCATTTGGATATTTATTGCTGCTTTCCAGAGTCGACCATCACATCCCCATGGTGACCCCGGGAAAGGGCCATAGTGTGGCGGAGAGCAGGCCCCACCACTGGGATTCCAGGCCCCGCCCTCCACCATCATTTGCACCAGCGGGCAGGGAAGGAGCAGGCAGTGGCGGGTGGGGACAAATCCCAATCAGGCGGTGGAATTTTCCCACAGTCTCCACAGCAGTCCTGCCTGATTTGGGATATTATCATGGAGGAGGCTCTCACCCCCACCCAATGGCTCCACACCGTCGATGTGAAATTGGTCTTCGAAGTGAAGTGGGCGATAATGAATCGGCAGCTCGAGTTACACCCCCTCGATTTACACCCCCCCGAATTACACCCCCTCGATTTACACCCCCCCGATTTACACCCCCTCGATTTACCCCCCCCCGATTTACCCCCTCGATTTACACCCTCTCGATTTACACCCCCTCGATTTACACCCTCGATTTACACCCCCTCGATTTACACCCCCTCGATTTACACCCTCGATTTACACCCCCTCGATTTACACCCCCTCGATTTACACCCCCTCGATTTACACCCCCTCGATTTACACCACTCGATTTACACCCCCTTGATTTACACCCCCTCGATTTACACCCTCGATTTACACCCCCACGATTTACACCCCCTCGATTTACACCCCCTCGATTTACACCCCCGATTTACACTCTCCGATTTACACCCCCTCGATTTACACCCTGGATTTACACCCCTCGATTTACACCCCCTCAATTTATACCCGCCCGATTTACACCCCCTCGATTTACACCCCCCCGATTTATACCCTCGATTTACACCACTCGATTTACACCCCCTTGATTTACACCCTCGATTTACACCCCTCGATTTACACCCCCTCGATTTATACCCTCGATTTACAAACCCTTGATTTACATCCTCGATTTACACCCCCTCGATTTACACCCCCTCGATTTACACCCTCGATTTACACCCCCTCGATTTACACCCCCCGATTTACACCCCCCGATTTACACCCTCGATTTACACCCTCGATTTATACCCCCCCGATTTACACCCCCCGATTTACACCCTCGATTTACCCCCCCGATTTAAACCCCCGATTTACACCCCCCGATTTACACCCTCGATTTACACCCCTCGATTTACACCCTCAATTTACACCCTCGATTTACCCCTCGATTTACACCCCCTCGATTTACACCCTCGATTTACCCCCCGATTTACACCCCCTCGATTTACACCCCCTCGATTTACACCCTCAATTTACACCCTCGATTTACACCCTCGGCTTACACCCCCTCGATTTACACCCCCTCGATTTACCCCCTCGATTTACACCCGCGATTTACACCCTCGATTTACACCCCCTCGATTTACACCCTCGACTTACACCCCCTCGATTTAAACCCTCGACTTACACCCCCTCGATTTACACCCCCTCGATTTACACCCCTTGATTTACACCCTCAATTTACACCCCTCGATTTACACCCTCGATTTACACCCTCGATTTATACCCCCCGATTTACACCCTCGATTTACACCCTCGATTTACACCCTCGATTTACACCCCCTCGATTTACACCCCCCGATTTAAACCCTCGATTTACACCCTCGATTTATACCCCCCCGATTTACACCCCCCGATTTACACCCTCGATTTACCCCCCCGATTTAAACCCCGATTTACATCCCCCGATTTACACCCTCGATTTACACCCCCCGATTTACACCCTCGATTTACACCCCTCGATTTACACCCTCGATTTACACCCCCCCGATTTACACCCTCGATTTACACCCTTGACTTACCCCTCGATTTACACCCCCTCGATTTACACCCCCTCGATTTACACCCTCAATTTACACCCTCGATTTACACCCTCGACTTACACCCCCTCGATTTACACCCCCTCAATTTACCCTCTCGATTTACACCCGCGATTTACACCCCTCGATTTACACCCCCTCGATTTACACCCTCGAGTTACACCCCCTCGATTTAAACCCTCGACTTACACCCCCTCGATTTACACCCCCTCGATTTACACCCCTTGATTTACACCCTCGATTTACACCCCTCGATTTACACTCTCGATTTACACCCTCGATTTATACCCCCCGATTTACACCCTCGATTTACACCCTCGATTTACACCCTCGATTTACACCTCCCGATTTACACCCTCGATTTACAGCCCCCGATTTACACCCTCGATTTACACCCCTCGATTTACACCCCTTGATTTACACCCTCGATTTACACCCCCCCGATATACACCCTCGATTTACACCCTCGATTTACCCCCCGATTTACCCCCCCTCGATTTACACCCTCGATTTACCCCCCGATTTACACCCCCTCGATTTACACCCCTCGATTTACACCCTTGATTTACACCCTCGATTTACACCCTCGACTTACACCCCCTCGATTTACAACCCCTCGATTTACACCCTCGATTTACACCCCTCGATTTACACCCCCTCGATTTACACCCCTCGATTTACACCCTCGATTTACACCCCTCGATTTACACCCCTCGATTTACACACTCGATTTACACCCCTCGATTTACACCCCCTCGATTTACACCCTCGATTTACACCCTCGGCTTACACCCCCTCGATTTACACCCTCGATTTACACCCCTTGATTTACACCCTCGATTTACACCCCTTGATTTACACCCCCTCGATTTACACCCCCCGATTTACACCCTTGATTTACACCCCTCGATTTACACCCTCCGATTTATACCCCCTCGATTTACACCCTCGATTTACACCCCTCGATTTACACCCTCGATTTACACCCCCTCGATTTACACCCCCTCGATTTACACCCCCTCGATTTACACCACTCGATTTACACCCCCTTGATTTACACCCCCTCGATTTACACCCTCGATTTACACCCCCACGATTTACACCCCCTCGATTTACACCCCCTCGATTTACACCCCCGATTTACACTCTCCGATTTACACCCCCTCGATTTACACCCTGGATTTACACCCCTCGATTTACACCCCCTCAATTTATACCCGCCCGATTTACACCCCCTCGATTTACACCCCCCCGATTTATACCCTCGATTTACACCACTCGATTTACACCCCCTTGATTTACACCCTCGATTTACACCCCTCGATTTACACCCCCTCGATTTATACCCTCGATTTACAAACCCTTGATTTACATCCTCGATTTACACCCCCCGATTTACACCCTCGATTTACACCCTCGATTTATACCCCCCCGATTTACACCCCCCGATTTACACCCTCGATTTACCCCCCCGATTTAAACCCCGATTTACATCCCCCGATTTACACCCTCGATTTACACCCCCCGATTTACACCCTCGATTTACACCCCTCGATTTACACCCTCGATTTACACCCCCCCGATTTACACCCTCGATTTACACCCTTGACTTACCCCTCGATTTACACCCCCTCGATTTACACCCTCAATTTACACCCTCGATTTACACCCTCGACTTACACCCCCTCGATTTACACCCCCTCAATTTACCCTCTCGATTTACACCCGCGATTTACACCCCTCGATTTACACCCCCTCGATTTACACCCTCGAGTTACACCCCCTCGATTTAAACCCTCGACTTACACCCCCTCGATTTACACCCCCTCGATTTACACCCCTTGATTTACACCCTCGATTTACACCCCTCGATTTACACTCTCGATTTACACCCTCGATTTATACCCCCCGATTTACACCCTCGATTTACACCCTCGATTTACACCCTCGATTTACACCTCCCGATTTACACCCTCGATTTACAGCCCCCGATTTACACCCTCGATTTACACCCCTCGATTTACACCCCTTGATTTACACCCTCGATTTACACCCCCCCGATATACACCCTCGATTTACACCCTCGATTTACCCCCCGATTTACCCCCCCTCGATTTACACCCTCGATTTACCCCCCGATTTACACCCCCTCGATTTACACCCCTCGATTTACACCCTTGATTTACACCCTCGATTTACACCCTCGACTTACACCCCCTCGATTTACAACCCCTCGATTTACACCCTC
Source organism: Somniosus microcephalus (assembly GCF_052327205.1). Taxonomy (NCBI): domain Eukaryota; kingdom Metazoa; phylum Chordata; class Chondrichthyes; order Squaliformes; family Somniosidae; genus Somniosus; species Somniosus microcephalus. The sequence continues at coordinate 4,505,235 of NC_141011.1, read as the reverse complement.
GATTTACACCCCTCGATTTACACCCCCTCGATTTACACCCCTCGATTTACACCCTCGATTTACACCCCTCGATTTACACCCCTCGATTTACACACTCGATTTACACCCCTCGATTTACACCCCCTCGATTTACACCCTCGATTTACACCCTCGGCTTACACCCCCTCGATTTACACCCTCGATTTACACCCCTTGATTTACACCCTCGATTTACACCCCTTGATTTACACCCCCTCGATTTACACCCCCCGATTTACACCCTTGATTTACACCCCTCGATTTACACCCTCCGATTTATACCCCCTCGATTTACACCCTCGATTTACACCCCTCGATTTACACCCTCGATTTACACCCCCTCGATTTACACCCCCTCGATTTACACCCCCTCGATTTACACCACTCGATTTACACCCCCTTGATTTACACCCCCTCGATTTACACCCTCGATTTACACCCCCACGATTTACACCCCCTCGATTTACACCCCCTCGATTTACACCCCCGATTTACACTCTCCGATTTACACCCCCTCGATTTACACCCTGGATTTACACCCCTCGATTTACACCCCCTCAATTTATACCCGCCCGATTTACACCCCCTCGATTTACACCCCCCCGATTTATACCCTCGATTTACACCACTCGATTTACACCCCCTTGATTTACACCCTCGATTTACACCCCTCGATTTACACCCCCTCGATTTATACCCTCGATTTACAAACCCTTGATTTACATCCTCGATTTACACCCCCTCGATTTACACCCCCTCGATTTACACCCTCGATTTACACCCCCTCGATTTACACCCCCCGATTTACACCCCCGATTTACACCCTCGATTTACACCCTCGATTTATACCCCCCCGATTTACACCCCCCGATTTACACCCTCGATTTACCCCCCCGATTTAAACCCCCGATTTACACCCCCCGATTTACACCCTCGATTTACACCCCTCGATTTACACCCTCAATTTACACCCTCGATTTACCCCTCGATTTACACCCCCTCGATTTACACCCTCGATTTACCCCCCGATTTACACCCCCTCGATTTACACCCCCTCGATTTACACCCTCAATTTACACCCTCGATTTATACCCTCGACTTACACCCCCTCGATTTACACCCCCTCGATTTACCCCCTCGATTTACACCCGCGATTTACACCCTCGATTTACACCCCCTCGATTTACACCCTCGACTTACACCCGCTCGATTTAAACCCTCGACTTACACCCCCTCGATTTACACCCCCTCGATTTACACCCCTTGATTTACACCCTCAATTTACACCCCTCGATTTACACCCTCGATTTACACCCTCGATTTATACCCCCCGATTTACACCCTCGATTTACACCCTCGATTTACACCCTCGATTTACACCCCCTCGATTTACACACCCCGATTTACACCCTCGAATTACACCCTCGATTTATACCCCCCCGATTTACACCCCCCGATTTACACCCTCGATTTACCCCCCCGATTTAAACCCCGATTTACATCCCCCGATTTACACCCTCGATTTACACCCCCCGATTTACACCCTCGATTTACACCCCTCGATTTACACCCTCGATTTACACCCCCCCGATTTACACCCTCGATTTACACCCTTGACTTACCCCTCGATTTACACCCCCTCGATTTACACCCCCTCGATTTACACCCTCAATTTACACCCTCGATTTACACCCTCGACTTACACCCCCTCGATTTACACCCCCTCAATTTACCCTCTCGATTTACAGCCGCGATTTACACCCCTCGATTTACACCCCCTTGATTTACACCCTCGAGTTACACCCCCTCGATTTAAACCCTCGACTTACACCCCCTCGATTTACACCCCCTCGATTTACACCCCTTGATTTACACCCTCGATTTACACCCCTCGATTTACACTCTCGATTTACACCCTCGATTTATACCCCCCGATTTACACCCTCGATTTACACCCTCGATTTAAACCCTCGATTTACACCTCCCGATTTACACCCTCGATTTACACCCCCCGATTTACACCCTCGATTTACACCCCTCGATTTACACCCCTTGATTTACACCCTCGATTTACACCCCCCCGATATACACCCTCGATTTACACCCTCGATTTACCCCCCGATTTATCCCCCCTCGATTTACACCCTCGATTTACCCCCCGATTTACACCCCCTCGATTTACACCCCTCGATTTACACCCTTGATTTACACCCTCGATTTACACCCTCGACTTACACCCCCTCGATTTACAACCCCTCGATTTACACCCTCGATTTACACCCCTCGATTTACACCCCCTCGATTTACACCCCTCGATTTACACCCTCGATTTACACCCCTCGATTTACACCCCTCGATTTACACACTCGATTTACACCCCTCGATTTACACCCCCTCGATTTACACCCTCGATTTACACCCTCGGCTTACACCCCCTCGATTTACACCCTCGATTTACACCCCTTGATTTACACCCTCGATTTACACCCCTTGATTTACACCCCCTCGATTTACACCCCCCGATTTACACCCTTGATTTACACCCCTCGATTTACACCCTCCGATTTATACCCCCTCGATTTACACCCTCGATTTACACCCCTCGATTTACACCCCCTCAATTTATACCTGCCCAATTTACACCCCCTCGATTTACACCCCCCCGATTTACACCCTCGATTTACACCACTCGATTTACAGCCCCTTGATTTATACCCTCGATTTACACCCCTCGATTTACACCCCCTCGATTTACACCCTCGATTTACACCCCTTGATTTACACCCCTTTGATTTACACCCCCTCGATTTACACCCTCGATTTACACCCCCTCGATTTACACTCCCTCGATTTACACCCTCGATTTACACCCCCTCGATTTACACCCTCAATTTACACCCTCGATTTACACACTCGATTTATACCCCCCGATTTACACACCCGATTTACACCCTCACTTTACACCCTCGATTTACACCCCCGATTTAAACCCCCGATTTAAACCCCCGATTTACATCCCCCGATTTACACCCTCGATTTACACCCCCCGATTTACACCCTCGATTTACACCCCTCGATTTACCCCTCGATTTACACCCCCTCGATTTACACCCTCGATTTACCCTCCGATTTACACCCCCTCGATTTACACCCTCAATTTACACCCTCGATTTACACCCTCGATTTACACCCTCGATTTAAACCCTCGATTTATACCCCCCGATTTACACCCTCGATTTACACCCGCGATTTACACCCTCGATTTACACCCCCCGATTTACACCCTCGATTTACACCCCCCGATTTACACCCTCGATTTACACCCCCCGATTTACACCCTCGATTTACACCCCTCGATTTACACCCCTCGATTTACACCCCCCCGATATACACCCTCGATTTACACCCTCGATTTACCCTCCGATTTATACCCCCTCGATTTACCCCCTCGATTTACACCCCTCGATTTACACCCTCGATTTACACCCCTCGATTTACACCCCCTCGATTTACACCCTCGACTTACACCCCCTCGATTTACACCCTCGACTTACACCCCCTCGATTTACACCCCCTCGATTTACACCCCTTGATTTACACCCTCGATTTACACCCCTCGATTTACACCCTCGATTTACACCCTCGATTTACACCCTCGATTTATAGCCCCCGATTTACACCCTCGATTTACACCCTCGATTTACACCCCCCGATTTATACCCTCGATTTACACCCTCGATTTACACCCCCCGATTTACACCGCTCGATTTACACCCCCTCGATTTACACCCTCGATTTACACCCTTGACTTACACCCCCTCGATTTACACCCTCGACTTACACCCCCTCGATTTACATCCCCTCGATTTACACCCTCGATTTACACCCCTTGATTTACACCCTCGATTTACACCCCTCGATTTACATCCCCTCGATTTACACCCCTTCGATTTACACCCCTCGATTTACACCCCTCGATTTACACCCTTGATTTACACCCTCGATTTACACCCTCGACTTACACCCCCTCGATTTACAACCCCTCGATTTACACCCTCGATTTACACCCCTCGATTTACACCCCCTCGATTTACACCCCTCGATTTACACCCTCGATTTACACCCCTCGATTTACACCCCTCGATTTACACACTCGATTTACACCCCTCGATTTACACCCCCTCGATTTACACCCTCGATTTACACCCTCGGCTTACACCCCCTCGATTTACACCCTCGATTTACACCCCTTGATTTACACCCTCGATTTACACCCCTTGATTTACACCCGCTCGATTTACACCCCCCGATTTACACCCTTGATTTACACCCCTCGATTTACACCCTCCGATTTATACCCCCTCGATTTACACCCTCGATTTACACCCCTCGATTTACACCCCCTCAATTTATACCTGCCCGATTTACACCCCCTCGATTTACACCCCCCCGATTTACACCCTCGATTTACACCACTCGATTTACAGCCCCTTGATTTATACCCTCGATTTACACCCCTCGATTTACACCCCCTCGATTTACACCCTCGATTTACACCCCTCGATTTACACCCCTTTGATTTACACCCCCTCGATTTACACCCTCGATTTACACCCCCTCGATTTACACTCCCTCGATTTACACCCTCGATTTACACCCCCTCGATTTACACCCTCAATTTACACCCTCGATTTACACACTCGATTTATACCCCCCGATTTACACACCCCGATTTACACCCTCACTTTACACCCTCGATTTACACCCCCGATTTAAACCCCCGATTTAAACCCCCGATTTACATCCCCCGATTTACACCCTCGATTTACACCCCCCGATTTACACCCTCGATTTACACCCCTCGATTTACCCCTCGATTTACACCCCCTCGATTTACACCCTCGATTTACCCTCCGATTTACACCCCCTCGATTTACACCCCCTCGATTTACACCCTCAATTTACACCCTCGATTTACACCCTCGATTTACACTCTCGATTTACACCCTCGATTTACACCCCCCGATTTACACCCTCGATTTACACCCCCCGATTTACACCCTCGATTTACACCCCCCGATTTACACCCTCGATTTACACCCCTCGATTTACACCCCTCGATTTACACCCCCCCGATATACACCCTCGATTTACACCCTCGATTTACCCTCCGATTTATACCCCCTCGATTTACCCCCTCGATTTACACCCCTCGATTTACACCCTCGATTTACACCCCTCGATTTACACCCCCTCGATTTACACCCTCGACTTACACCCCCTCGATTTACACCCTCGACTTACACCCCCTCGATTTACACCCCCTCGATTTACACCCCTTGATTTACACCCTCGATTTACACCCCTCGATTTACACCCTCGATTTACACCCTCGATTTACACCCTCGATTTATAGCCCCCGATTTACACCCTCGATTTACACCCTCGATTTACACCCCCCGATTTATACCCTCGATTTACACCCTCGATTTACACCCCCCGATTTACACCGCTCGATTTACACCCCCTCGATTTACACCCTCGATTTACACCCTTGACTTACACCCCCTCGATTTACACCCTCGACTTACACCCCCTCGAGTTACATCCCCTCGATTTACACCCTCGATTTACACCCCTTGATTTACACCCTCGATTTACACCCCTCGATTTACATCCCCTCGATTTACACCCCTTCGATTTACACCCTCAATTTATACCCCCCGATTTACACCCTCGATTTACACCCCTCGATTTACACCCTCGATTTACACCCTCGATTTATACCACCCGATTTACACCCTTGATTTACACCCTCGATTTACACCCCCGATTTACACCCCCCGATTTACACCCCCTCGATTTACACCCCCTCGATTTACACCCCCGATTTACACCCTCGATTTACACCCTCGATTTACACCCTCGATTTACACCCCCGATTTACACCCCCCGATTTACACCCCCTCGATTTACACCCCCCGATTTACACCCCCCGATTTACACCCTCAATTTACACCCCTCGATTTACACCCCCTCGATTTACACCCCCGATTTACACCCTTGATTTACACCCCTCGATTTACACCCCCGATTTACACCCTTGATTTACACCCTCGATTTACACCCCCCGATTTACACCCTCAATTTACACCCCTCGATTTACACCCCCGATTTACACCCCGCCCCGATTTACACCCTCGATTTACACCCTCGATTTATACCCCCGATTTACACCCTCGATTTACACCCCCGATTTACACCCTCGATTTACACCCCTCGATTTACACCCCCGATTTACACCCTCGATTTACACCCTCGATTTACACCCCCCGATTTACACCCCTCGATTTACACCCCCTCGATTTACACCCCCTCGATTTACACCCCCCGATTTACACCCCGCCCGATTTACACCCTCGATTTACACCCCCTCGATTTACACCCCTCGATTTACACCCCTCGATTTACACCCTTGATTTACACCCTCGATTTACACCCCTCGATTTACACCCCCTTGATTTACACCCCCTGATTTACACCCTCGATTTACACCCTCGATTTACACCCCCTCGATTTACACCCTCGATTTACACCCTCGATTTACACCCTCGATTTACACCCTCGATATACACCCTCGATTTACACCCCCTGATTTACACCCTCGATTTACACCCCTCGATTTACACCCCCTCGATTTACACCCCCCGATTTACACCCCCTCAATTTACACCCTCGATTTACACCCCTCAATATAAACCCTCGATTTACACCCCTCGATTTACACCCCCTCGATTTACACCCCCCGATTTACACCCGCTCGATTTACACCCTCGATTTACACCCTCGATTTACACCCTCGATTTACACCCCCTCGATTTACACCCCCCGATTTACACCCGCTCGATTTACACCCTCGATTTACACCCCCTCGATTTACACCCTCGATTTACACCCCCTCGATTTACACCCTCGATTTACACCCTCGATTTACACCCCTCGATTTACACCCCCTTGATTTACACCCTCGATTTACACCCCCTTGATTTACACCCTCGATTTACACCCTCGATTTACACCCCCTCGATTTACACCCCCCGATTTACACCCTCGATTTACACCCCCTTTATTTACACCCTCGATTAACACCCTCGATTTACACCCCCTTGATTTACACCCCCCGATTTACAGCCCCCGATTTACACCCCTCGATTTACACCCCCCGATTTACACCCCCCGATTTCCTTTTTGATGGATTTCAGCGGGGCGTAGAACGGGCAGCGGATTCGCTCTCAGCCATTCTACGCTACCGTCGAGATCAATTTCACTCCCTGTATCTCTGTCTAATTAGTGGAATGATTTGGTGAGGCTCTGGGCCAGAGCCTGCAAGGCTAGAATTACACTCTCCTTCCAGAGGCTGCCTCACTCTCTCTTGGGGTAGTGGGTGGGTCTGGCAACTTTCCCAAAAAAACATGACTTTTTCCAATTAAAAAGCTACATTCCGATTCATTTTAAAACATTAAAAAAATGTAAACAGAATTTTTAAGAAAATGAGGAAGAATACGTGACACTGGGTTCATCCATATTCGACAGACCAATCGGGACCCCAAACGTTCTCTTCACAGTCACATTTCCCCCAGTTCACAGAGGCACTGTGCGGTCAGGAGTGCATCCTTACCAAGCCTAATCCTGCCACGGCATCCCCACTCTTTCCAGAGACCGTCTAGCAGTCAGGAATGAGAACTGTCTCTCGCACTAGCACACTGTTGCCAGATGAGTTACCTGTGCTACCACCCTGTGTGGGATCAGTAATTGAGCACAAATCACGGACCAAACCCCACATCTTACTTGGCCTGTATAACTCAGTGCCACACCACAAATGCATTGCCCAACCAGCTATCAATCTAGTGTGATATTTATTTGTTTATGGGATGTGGCCGTCGCTGGCAAGGCTGGCTTTAATTGCCCCTGAGAAGGTGGTGGTGAGCCGCCTTCTTGAACCGCTGCAGTCCGTGTGGTGAAGGTACTCCCACAGTGCTGTTAGGGAGGGAGTTCCAGGATTTTGACCCAGTGACAATGAAGGAACAGCGATATACTTCCAAGTCAGGATGGTGTGTGACTTGGAGGGGAACTTGGAGGTGGTGGTGTTCCCATGCGCCTGCTGCCCTGGTCCTTCTAGTTGGTAGAGGTTGCGGGTTTGGGAGGTGCTGCTGAAGAAGGCTTGGTGAGTTGCTGCAGTGCATCTTGTAGATGGTACACACTGCAGCCACAGTACGCCGGTGGTGGAGGGAGTGAGGCCTAGAAATTCAGTTGCGTGCGCCAGCCGTTAGCGCCTTAAGAGGAGTAGACTTCGAGCGCTAGGCACTTAGCGGCCGGGCGCAGCGCGATCTGCGCCTACGCCCAACTTCAGTAGACATTTAGCGCCGGCGCAAAGTGTTTGCGCACGCTCAGCTGCGCGCGCAGCTTATGACGTCATTTTGTCGTGCAACGCCCTTTGTGCGCCCCAAACCGGAACTTCAGTCGCGCCCCGCCCAATGTGGGCGTGGCGGTGCTAAGAACTGTGAAGTGGAACGCAGCAGAGGCCCTGCGGGCCTCGGGGAGCGCTAATTAAAGGGCACTTACACTGAAATATAAAGGCCAGCCATTTTGCTGCAATGACTTTTGTGCAACGGATTTCTGGACAGAGACCAAGGAAGAGACCTTACTGATTTGGCCCAACATAGGAGAGGTATTTTTGGCTTCTGGCCAGAGCTTGGAAATTTGCCTCATTGTGATTTCATTGTTTGCCAGTATATTATGGGGGCTGCATGGGGTGCCAACCCTCAGTTCCAGCATTATGTGCGAAGGGCTCGCAGACGCTGTGTGAGAGGGGCAGCCATGCCTAGACGCAGAGGGGGCATCAGGCGTCGGCAACGTAGGCCTTACCCACTCAGGGAATACCGCCAGCAGGTGTCCTATCTCACCATGACTGCCGCGCAGTGTGTTAAGAGGCTGCGCTTCAGAAGGGAGGTGGTTGCAGAGATCTGCCAGCTGCTTCACAGAGATCTGCGTCCACAGCTGATGTGCAGGACGTCTCTGTCGGTGGAAGTGAAGGTGACGGTGGCTCTGAACTTTTATGCAAGCGGCTCCTTCCAAGCCGCTGCTGGGGACATAGCTAACATCTCCCAGTTCGCCGTGCATCGCTGCATCCGGCAGGTCACCGATGCCCTTTTCACAAGGAGACACCAATTCATCTCCTTCCCCATGACCCTGGAGAGGCAGGAGCAGCGTGCAGTCGGATTTGCGAGGATCGCAGACTTCCCCATGGTGCAGGGCGCCATTGACTGCACGCATGTGGCTTTGCGGGCACCTATCGACAATGCCGAGGATTACCGCAACCAGAAGGGCTACCATTCCCTCAATGTACAGCTGGTGTGTGACCACAGGCAGCGCATCCTAGCTGTCAATGCCCGCTTTCCAGGCAGCAGCCATGATGCATTTATCCTGCGCCAGACTACTGTGGCTGACATGTTCCAGGCACAGCCTCCCCCAAGTGGATGGCTTATCGGGGACAAAGGCTATCCTTTGTGTACATGGCTCATGACCCCGCTCCGCGCGCCCAGGACCCCTGCTGAGGAGGCATACAACGAAAGCCATCAAGCCACAAGGAACATCATAGAGCAAACGATTGGCGTCCTCAAGCAACGGTTCCACTGCCTGGATCGCTCCGGCGGATCTCTGCAGTATTCGCCGGATAGAGTCTTCCAGTTCGTCGTCGTTTGCTGCATGCTGCACAACCTGGCTATCCGCAGGACTCAGGCACTGCCACCTCACGTTGGACCACCACCTCAGGAGGAGGAGCAGAAGGACCATGAGGAGGAGGAGGAGGAGGAGGAGGAGTACCAGCCCAGGAGGGAGCCACAAGGTCCAAGGTCCGTCCGTCGGCGGCTTATTGAACGACACTTCTAGGCCCCCTGTCAGGGAATGGCTTGTGGCAATGAAGGGACATGAATGCAGCCGCTCCGCAAGCCCTCAGCCGGTTAACGCAACAACCACTTCAAACATCAAACATGGACAAGCTGAATAAAGAAAAAGCTTTATTGAACAAACTCAGGGCCCTTCCCACATGAAACCCAAAAACAGACAACACCCCCAAAAAACAGTCAAACACATGATTCACTCCCACAACCTGGGGAGGAATAACAAAACTTTTCCATCCAAATGGCCTTCATCCTCGGCCTTACCAAAACAACCACCCCCATAGACAACACAACCACCCCCATATAAAAAAACATTTGGCAACACCCTCTACTTTGTGTGCCGAGAGGGCGAGTCCTTGTCCAGCCTTTTCCGGCCCCTGGCCGACCTGCTGCTCCGCCTCAACCTGGGCCCTGTGGGTGCTGCAAGGCTGGGGGAAGGCTCCTGAGGGGCACATGGCGTGACGGCAGATGCCCTTGGGGGTCGGCCTAGACGAGCTCTGGCCCTCGAGGGGCCGGCTGCTGACTGCTGCAGCTGTGGCTGGGCAGCATCAGTCTCTCCAGCAGCTCATGGCAGCTTCACTGGGGGAGTGGCAATGGCGACTGCAGCAATGGGGGGCAAGCTGGCTGATGCCAGGCGCTCGCTGCTCGCCTGAGACACTGGCACTCGGCCGGGCTGGCACTGCAGCATGCGCAGCAATCTGCTGAAGGCCAGACCGCTGTGCTGCTGCAGCGCGGCGGGTGCCCTGGCGATGCCTGGCTGACACAGCGAGTGTGGCAGCAGTGAGTGCCCGTACTGCCCTGGTCTGTGCCCACATCAGACCAGCCAGTGACTGCACGGCACCACTGATCAACTGGCCACTCGCTGCCTGTGCTGCCCTGAAGTCGTCCCGACTCGCGTCCTGTGCTGCCCTGAATTCGGCCCGACTCGCGTCCTGTGCTGCCCCGAATTGCTCGAAACCCCTGGCCTGTGCTGCCCCGAGTTGCTCGAAATCCCTGGCCTGTGAGGCCCCGAAATCGGACACACTATGAGCCAGGGACTCGATGGCCTCAGGCAACCGTGCCACAACCCCCATGAACTCGGTGTGCCGGCGATCCGAGTCCATGGACATTTGATCGAGGAGGCGCACCTCCTGGGCGAGGACCATCTCCGGACTGGAGGCCGGACTCTCCCTCTGGGGAGAAGGCCGCCGAGCTGCCCGACCCTTCCTGCGTGGCTGGACGCCACTGGGCCCAGCAACTACACTCCCCTGCAACACTTCCCCCCTCTGGGGAGAAGGCCGCCAAGCTGCCCGACCCTTCCTGCGTGGCTGGACGCCACTGGGCCCAGGAACTACACTCCCCTGCAACACTTCCCCCCTCTGGGGAGAAGGCCGCCGAGCTGCCCGACCCTTCCCGCGTGGCTGGACGCCACTGGGCACAGGAGCTACACCCTCCTCCGACACTTCCCCCTGGCTCTCCTCCAGGGAAGACGTGTCCCCTCCATTGCCATCCCCTGGCGCGGATGAGGGTTCCCCCGATGGGCCGCCTTCCTCTTGCTCCTCCTCATCCTCCTCTTCCGAGGGACTGTCACTGGCAGCTTCAGGGACCTCCTCCTCACCAGCTGAAAGCAGGAAGGCACAAGAGTAGCTTTAGAGTGAGGACAGGGCGTCAGCGAGGGAGGCATGAGTGGTGGCATTCAGCGCATTGGTCAGACAGTGGCAGAGGATGTAGATCTGAAGCGCAAGGGGAACGAGAGAGGTCCAAAAGGTGATGTCCTTACCATTGGGGCCCAGCACAGAGTCGGCATCTCCACATGCAACGGGGCCAATCAGCCGGCCACCCATGAGTCGACCCACGCGCTCCTCCAGGTCACTGAGCTGCTGGAACTGGGGACGGCCTCCCCCGGTGTCAGTCCGGCTCCTCAGATTCTGGGCCAGCTTGGCCTGCAAGAGAAAGGACGGCCTCTAAGTACAGTGTGGTGCCCTGTTGTTGTGTGCACTGCCTCCCATGGTCGAATAGCTTGGCCAGTGTGGTGCCCTGTTGCTGTATGCACTGCCTCCCACGGTCGAATAGCTTGGCCAGTGTGGTGCCCTGTTGCTGTATGCACTGCCTCCCATGGTCAAATAGCTTGGCCAGTGTGTAAAGTGCAGAAAGTGCAACTGATGTTCATGCCAGTGCCATAGCTGCAGGATGAGGGCTGGCCATTAGGGCTTTGAGGTCCCTTTGCCCATAATGTGAGGTGCACATGCAAGGATGAGGAGGACACTGGAAAGGGTACTCACCCTGACAATCCGAGTGAGGTCGTTAAACTTTTTCCGGCATTGGACACCAGTCCTGGGGACATCGCAGGTGGCTGTGACCCTCTGGACGATATCCCTCCAGGCTTTCCTGTACACCCTGGTGGCAGGCTTCTTGCCACTGTCCGGGAACAAGATATGGCGTCTCCTCTCCAAAGCCCTAACCAGCACCTTTAAATCATGGGCAGAGAAGCGCTGCGCTCGCTCACGGGCCCGCTGCATCCTTCCTGGCGCTATTTCTCTCCAGCAGCAGTGTTTAGGCCTAGCTGGAGGGCTGCAGTATCCAGGGCGTGGCAGCAGACCAAGTCGACCCTTCCCCATTTAAGAGCTGGCCGGCGCCAGGGTGTCTGCTGTCAATCAAGAAATGACCGCACCTGCGCTGCGCCCGGCCTCGGCGGTATCACTCTGCACCGCCGGCTTAGCGCCTAAAGATAGCCGTGCATCGCCAGTTTTAGCGCTCGAGCAAACTCCTTGGCCAAAGCTACTGAATATCGGTGAAGTGGCCTCCACTTTGCGCCGGGTGCAAACTTTAGCGGCCGCCCGACTTTACCGCTCCAAAAGTGGCTATACTGAATTTCTAGGCCTGAATGTTTAAGGTGGTGGATGGGCTGCTTTGTCCTGGTGGTGTCGAGCTTCTTGAGTGTTGTTGGAGCTGCACTCATCCAGGCAAGTGGAGAGTATTCCATCACACTCCTTACTTGTGCCTTGTAGATGGTGGAAAGGTATTGGGGAGTCCAGAGGTGAGACACTCGCCGCAGAATACCCAGCCTCTGACCCGCTCTTGTTGTCACAGTATTTATGTGGCTGGTCCAGTTAAATTTCTGCTCAATGGTGACCCCCAGGATATTGATGGTGGGGGATTCAGTGATGGTAATGCCGTTGAATGTCATGGGGAGGCGGTTAGACTCTTGCTTGTTGGGGATAGTCATTGCCTGGCACTTGTGTGGATATTATAGCAGGATTTTCCATACTTCTCTTCCACTTTTGCCCTCCCGAAATATTGAAGCTGTTGTAAATCTAATGAGTATATTTGACCTTTGACAGGAAGCTTCTGGTTTGGCACTATCAACTGTGCACTGTGAACTGAACTTACTTCACATGAAAGAATCAATTTTTAAAAATGATTCAAAATAATGTCCTGGAATTTCCTCCGTGGGCGCAACCCAAGGTTTGACCTGAAAGTTCACCCACTCTGCCATTGTAAAGTTACACTCAAATGAAGGACAAGGGCAGCAGGCGCATGGGAACACCACCACCTCCAAGTTCCCCTCCAAGTCACACACCATCCTGACTTAGAAGTATATCGCCGATCTTTCATCGTCGCTGGGTCAAAATCCTGGAACTCCCTCCCTAACAGCACTGTGGGAGGCCCTTCACCACACAGACTGCAGCGGTTCAAGGAGGCGGCTCACCACCACCTTCTCAAGGGCAACTAGGGATGGGCAATAAATGCCGGCCTTGCCCGCGACGCCCACATCCCATAAACGAATAATTTTATTTTTTTTATGTCCTGCCAAGCTCATTAGAATACGGTAAATGTAAAATAATCATAAATTGCGTAAATCAGTGTAAAAAATCGGGGCCCAAGCAAAGCACCAAGCTCACACCATATCTGCCTTCTGTAAATATAATCATTAAAGTTTCAACTCATTTCGCCATCATCCATGCACATCAGGCACAGTGTGTTTCAGAACCCGCCATCAGGGAAGCTTTTCAATTTTTAATGTGACTGATGCTGCTGCCATAAAAATCCATTCAAAGAAACAGGAACATGCCGAGCAGTTCCCAGTGAGGAGACATTTTTTAGGAGCGCTCCAAAAATTGCAATAAGACACTGGGAAAAATGACTTTGCTTCCCACTGCGTCCGACAATCTGGCCGCAATGTGAAGAGAGCTGCTGAGTGCAATTACAGGAAACTCGCGCACGAGGCTCCGTAACTTGGGGGCGGGGCTGGCAAGGTGGGCGGAGATGCATTCGGGTGGAGGGATCATTAGATGGTGGTAAAAGATCAAGGAGATTTGGGCGTGTTCTACTTACGCGTGTAACTCACGCCCGAAATTCCGCGATCTTTTAGGCCGTGCATTTGATACGTATCCAGATTACACGTGCTTCCGGCCGCAAGTACGCAGGAAATTCTGGGCCAAGGTATTGAGGTGAAACCTCAGCTCTCCAGGGATCTCCTGACTTAACCCTCATGCTCCTCATGCATACCGATCAGTCCGAACCTGAAAATATAAGATTATTTTTCTGTTTGCAGCTGCACCTAGCGCGAGAGATATTAAGACATTCCATGTATCTGACAGCTCAATAATAAGCTCGGAGCTCGAAGTAGAAAACAAACGTTTCTCACTTGATTCTCATCTATAATGCAGATATTATGCTCTACTCGGAGATCCGACACAGCAAGAGAGCCCCAGGTGGGCAGAGGAAACACTTCAAGGACACCCTCAAAGCCTCCTTGAAAAGGTGCAACATCCCCACTGACACCTGGGAATCCCTGGCCCAAGACCACACAAAGTGGAGGAGAAGCATTCGGGAAGGCGCCGAACACCTCGAGTCTCTTCGCCGGGAGCAAGCGGAAGTCAAGTGCAAACAGTGAAAGGAGCGCACGTCAACCCAAGCACCCCACCCACCGGCCCCTTCAACCACCGTCTGCCCCACCTGTGCCCACCTGTGACAGAGACTGTAGGTCCCGCATTGGACTCATCAGTCACCTGCGAACTCATTTTTAGTGTGGGAGCAAGTCATCCTCGGTTTTGAGGGACTGCCTAAGAAGAAGAAGAAGACATTATGCTGTTAGGTGCCCCCTCAAAGATGAGTAGGCTAAGGTGCAGCGTGCTGTGTAGGAGCAATAAGAAAATCATACAAAACAACTTTATTTTCAATAAGACCCACATGTAACACCACGCAGTTAATTGTTAAATTTCATGGTCTGTTTCAAATGGCACACTTACAACTCTGACAAGTTTATCATGTGTCTCTCCGTCTCAACTATGCCTGGACCCCTTACACAAATCTGAATTTGAGTCAGAATTGTCATTTAAAGCCATAAAAGACAAATTGAATTGAATGAAATTGGATCTCTGTCAATAGCTGTGATGTGAGCAGCCTCCGTGATCCCACAAAGCATCAGGTTTTCCCTCTAGACTGCAGATATTTTCTCTCATTTGACAGCATGCTCTTCCGATATTTTTCCTGTGTGCTCAGAAGCCTAAAAATATCATTGTATTTCCACGCTATTAAATCCGCTTGAAATTATCAGAGATGAAAGAAATTTAATACTGACAAATGTAAAGTATTGTGTTTCAGGAGAAGACAAATGAACATCGGTCGTGTATTGAACATGCACATGGGAACATAGCAACAGGAGTGGGCCACTCAGCCCCTCGAGCCTGTTCCGCCATTCAATGAGATCCTGGCGGATCTGTACCTCAACACAAGGAAACTCTGAAAGGGACCCACAAGTGACAGAAACTTGTCACTTTCAATATCACAACATTGTCAAGAAGCAATTAGAAAGCAAAGAGATACATAGCCAGAACAGTGTAATACGAGTGTGGAGCGATCACATTGAGGCGTTAGATTGCATGAGGCAGACCTCAGTGAAATGTGGAGTTTGGTTAAAAAGGAACATACTGCAATGGAGAGGATATAGAGTAACAAGGGGAAAGTTCTGAGGAAAGGCTAGAGAAACTTGCTCTAAAGTCTACAGAGAAGTTTCAGGTGGACCATTATTGAGTTAAAGAAAGTATTAAGTGGAATAGACAAGATGAACACAGAATATTACTACAAGATGCATTTAAATAGGGGAAAAGCAATTTAAAACAGGTCTTCAAAAAAGTTTCTTTAGGCAAAGAATGATAAATATTTAGAATAATTTACCAGATAAGATATTGGACCTAAACATATTGGAAGAACTCAGGGTGCAGGTGGAAGTTGGGCAGGGTGAGTCAGAGTAATGGCGTGGTGACCAACAATGGGCTGAGCGGCCTTTGCTGGTCCTTGGCCTCTCCCATCCCCTCACCCTCTGCCAGACAGGGCTCTTAAATTTTTTTTCTAAAAATATCATTCATAGACATTGGTATGTCTGAAGCCATCAACTTCAGTCCCCGTCACAAACTCCGTATCCTTGCCAGTGATTCCATTGACCACAGTCACAGGCCGAAGCAAACAGTTCGCAATTTCAGTGTCCTGTTCAACCCCAGACTGCGTTTCTAATCCCAAATCCTCTCCATCACAAAGACTGCCTACTTCCAGCTCCGTAACATCATCCGCTTACACCCATCTGTTGTTGAAAGCCTCATCCATGTCTTTGTCACCTCCAGACTTGACTCTTCTAATGCTCTTCTGGCCTATCTCACACCCTCCGTGAACTTACGCCCATCCAAAACTCTGCTGCTAATATCCTATTCCGCCCCAGGTCCTGCCCACTCTTCAGCCCTGTCCTCGCTGGCCTACATTGGTTCCCAGTCCCACAACTCCTCCAATTGAAAATGTTCATCCTTGTTTTTAAATCGCTGCCTCGCCACTGCCTATCTCCATAACCTCCTCTAGCTCTATAACCCTCTCCAAACTCTTCATTTCTCTGACTTTGACCTCTCGTGTATCCCCCCTCTCTTCGCCCCACAATTGGTGGCTGTTCCTAAATCCGCCTCGACCACACGCTCTGGAATTCCCTCGCGTCACTCCTCAGCCTAACCACCTCCCTTAGGACCCTTCTTATAACCTACCTTTGATCAAAAGCCCTTCTAGTATCTCCGACTGGCTCATCATACATTTTTTCCTTACACCCCTGTGAAGCACCTTGGGATTTTTTTCTATGTTAGAGGAGCTATACAAATGCAGGTTGTTGTTCCTTCTCTTTGAAGTTTGAAATTTTTAAAATTTGTTCTTACGGTGCGGGCAAGGCTGGCAAGACATTTATCGCCCATCCCAAGTGGTGCTAAGGGTATTAATAGTCAAGCATGTAGTGTGGTGCTGGAGTTACGTGTACGCCAGACCAAGTTGAGGTGGCAGGTTCCCTTCCCTGAAGGGCATCAGTGAACCAGTTGGATTTTTACAGCACGATAGCAAAATACTGCGGATGCTGGAAATCCGAAATAACAACAGAAAACGCTGGAAAAACTCAGCAGGCCAGGCAACATCCGTGGAGAGAGAAACACAGTCAACATTTCAGGTCGAAGACCTTTACAGCAATCTAGTTGCTGTCATGGTCATATTTTTGACCCCACATCACACAACTTACCTGATTTACTGAATTCAATTTCACAACTGACCAGGGCAGGACTTGAACTCACAGCCCCTGGATTGCTAGTCCACTGCTACATGTGCCCATTACAAAGGCCATAATGTGATTTTATTTTTAATTGAGAAAGTTATGGTAACTCTCCCCATGGACCTCCTTTTATCTTTTACCGTTGATGCATGTGAACTGAGCCAGTTTGCTATTTGTCGGAACAGGCTTCACAGAGGCCAGTTTGAGAAACATCGGAAGTTTAGCTCAGGAGGACTTGCGATCTTCTTGCCTGCACTGACCTCTCTCAGGAGCTGATTTCACACAGTTCCATTTTCCTGCTTTCTCCCCATGCCCTTTTGGAATTAAATCGGTCACCTGCAGTTTGTGAAATGAGCCTCAAAATGGCCATTTATTCCATCCTCCCAGTGTGCTTGGCACATGTCAGGAAGCTGCCTGACAAAGTGTCACATTTATGAGAAGCAAGTTTAAAATGCCATGAAAATGCTTTCACTCCTCATGTTATTTTCTCAGTGAATTTAGACCCCTGACCCTGAACACGGGGGCCCCACAAGGATGTGTGCTGAGCCCCCTCCTCTACTCCCTCTTCACCCACGACTGTGTGGCTGTTCATGGTTCCAACACCATCATCAAGTTTGCGGATGATACCACGGTAGTAGGCCAGATCACCAACAACGATGAGTCAGCCTACAGTGGGGAGGTCCAGCATCTCGTGAAGTGGTGCGCCGATAACAACCTGGCCCTTAACATCAAGAAAACAAAAGAAATCATTGTGGACTTCAGGAAGTCTAAAGGCAGAAGTCACACCCCCATCCACATCAATGGGGCTGTGGTGGAAAGGGTGGACAGCTTTACGTTCCTCGGAGTCCACATCACGGAAGACCTCTCCTGGTCCCTCAATAACTCCTCTCTGGTGAAGAAGGCCCAGCAGCGCTTATATTTCCTAAGGAGGCTGAAGGGATGTAACCTGTCACCCCTGATCCTCTCTAACTTTTACCGCTGCACAATAGAGAGCATCCTGACGAACTGTATCACAGTATGGTATGGCAGCTGTAGCTAATATGACCGGAAAGCCCTGCAGCGGGTAGTCAAAACTGCCCAACGCATTACCGGCACCCGGCTACCGACCATAGGGCACATATACCAGAAACGCTGTTTACGGAGGTCACGGTCCATCATCAAAGACCCTACCCACCTCAGCCACAGTCTGTTCGCCCTCCTGCCATCTGGGAGACACTACAGATGCATTCGCACCCGTACGACCAGATTTAGGAACAGCTTCTTTCCCAGGGCTGTCATCCTACTGAACTCCACAAATAAACTCTAAAGCCTGCACATCTGCCAATGCACTTTATTATGGTTATGTTTATGTTAATGTATTACAAGCCAAATGTATGTTGAATGTTTAAATGTCTTAATCTAAATGTACACTCTCGGGAGCCGCAAGCCTACATTTCGTTGTACTGCACTTGTGCACTAACAATGACAATAAAAGTTGATTTGAGTTGATTTGATTTGATTAAACAAGGCCTGCATTTTGTTTTTCATTACAGCTGAGTTCCTATACCCCACCAACCGCCCCACCCCACCAACTGCACCCCCCTCCCAACGCATCAAAATTGTCTCCCTCTCTGCTGAGAGTATTACACAGAATTACATGGCATTTACAGCACATTTGGCCCTAACTGGTCTGTGCCAGTATTTATGCTCAACACGAGCCTCTTCCCACCCTACTTCATCTCACCCTATCAGCACAACCATCGATTGCTTTCTGCCTCATGTAGATATCCAGCTTCTGGTTCTGACGAGGGTGGGGGTGGGGGTCACAGACCTGAAACATTAACCCTGCCTTCCTCTCTCCACAGATGCTGCCTGATCTGCTGAGCGTTTCCGGCACTTTCTGTTTTTATTTCAGAATTATAGTATCTGCAATATGTTACTTTTGTATTATTGATATATTACTTCCTTCTAACGATTATAAGTACATTATAACATAGAATGTTCTGACATACTGTGTTAAGATTCAGGATTGAACTTAATTTTCATTACATGAAGCTGCCGCACATTAAGCAGCTGCAGGAAGTGCTGATGAGAAAACTTTTCCACAAAGATGAAAAATTTCAGCTACAATGCATCAAGTTCAAACAGTTACAGAGTTGGACTGGCAGAAACTATGCAGCAAGTCACCTGCCTATCATCTCAATCTCTGAATGTTATATAGGACAGGAAAACATTTAATGTTACTAAAAACACCTGGGGAGAATATGCAAATATCTATTTATAATATACCAATAAGTTTACAAAATCTATTGACACTTTTTTGGCACAATTTTGTGTGTACTATTCCCTGTTAGAAACTCCTATGTCCACATTAATAATGGAAACTGCCTATGTCAACTTGTCACACTGCAATTACACCTTCTGGCCAGTGGTGGCACTGTTACGCTTCAGTTTTGCATCTCCCAGCTCCTCAGCCTGTAATATAGAAAAATCCCTCTGCTCCAACCAATGTTTGACAGTTTAGCTGCTGGGAGGGTTTGTTGACTCCCTGCCTGTGTCATTATTCAACTCCAGGTCCTTGTAAATCTGGGATACCCAATAATTTGCTATTGTTAACATCACTAAAAAACAGATGATCTGGTCATTATCAGATTGCTGTTTGTGAGAGCTTGCTGTACGCAATTGGCTGCCACGTTTCCTACATTACAACAGTGACTACACTTCAAAAATCCTGTGGTTGTGAAAAGCACTATATAAATGCAAATCTTTCTTTTTATTTACACTTTATTCAGCACAATTATTCAGCACAATTATTCAGCACAATTAAATGTGTCTCACTACAAATCCAACAAAATGTAACAGTACATTCAAAATTGCAGTCATAGAATGGGTGAAAGGTGCATCAAAAATGTACTAGGAAGAAATAATTTGCATTTATACAGAACCTTTCAGGACCTCAGGCCATCCCAAAGAGCTTAACTTCCAATGAAGTCGTTTTTATTGAAGTGTGGTCACTGTTATAATGTAGGAAGCACAGAAACCACTTGTCACACAGCAAGTCCCACAAACAGTGAGCTAAATAACCAGGTAATCGGTTTTGGTAGTGTTGGTTGAAGGGTAAATGCAGGAGAACTCCCTGTCCGTCTTCAGATAGTACCACGGGGTCTTTCCCATCCACCTGAGAGGGCAGACGGGACCACAGTTTCACCTTTGAGGTAATGCAATTGGGGAGAGCTAACAAGGCAAGGGAATACACATTAAATGGTAGGACACTGAGAAGTGTAGAGGAACAAAGGGATCTTGGAGTGCATGTCCACAGATCCCTGAAGGTAGCAGGCTAAGTAGATAAGGTGGTTAAGAAGGCATACGGAATACTTGCCTTTATTAGCCGAGGCATAGAATATAAGAGCAGGGAGGTTATGCTTGAACTGTATAAAACACTAGTTAGGCCTCGGCTAGAATACTGCGTGCAGTTCTGGTCACCACATTACAGGAAAGATGTGATTGCACTAGAGAGGGTACAGAGGAGATTTACGAGGATGTTGCCAGGACTGGAGAATATTAGCTATGAGGAAAGATTGGATAGGCTGGGTTTGTTTTCTTTGGAAAAGTGGAGGCTGAGAGGAGACCTTATTGAGGTGTATAAAATTATGAGGGGCCTCGATAAAGTGGATAGAAAGGACCTATTCCCCTTAGCAGAGGGGTCAACAACCAGGGGGCACAGATTTAAAGTAATTGGTGGAAGGTTTAGAGGGGATTTGAGGGGAAATGTATTCAGGGTGAACATAAGAACATAAGAAGTAGGAGCAGGAGTAGGCCAATCGGCCCCTTGAGCCTGCTCCGCCATTCAATAAGATCATGGCTGATCTGATCCTAACCGCCAATCCACTATCACAGAACCATCTCCTGAATCTAACAGAATTAGACACACAAAATAGGAGCAGGATCAGGCTACACGGCCCCTGGGCCCGCTCCGCTACCCACAGGGCCATGACCGATCCGAACCTAGACTCATGTCCAAATTCCTGCCCGCTCCCCGTAACCCTTAACTCCCTTTACTTCTAGGAAACTGTCTATTTCTGTTTTAAATTTATGTAATGATGTAGCTTCTACAGCTTTTCGGGGCAGCATATTCCATGGACCTACCACCCTCTGAGTGAAGTAGTTCCTCCTCATCTCAGTTTTGAAAGAGCAGCCCCTTATTCTAAGACTATGCCCCCTAGTTCTAGTTTCACCCATCATCGGGAACATCCTCCCCGCATCCACCCGATCCAACCCCTTCACAATCTTATATGTTTCAATAAGATTACCTCTCATTCTTCTGAACTCCAATGAGTAGAGTCCCAATCTACTCAATCTCTCCTCATATGTCCATCCCCTCATCCCCGGGATTAACCAAGTGAACCTTCTTTGTACTGACT
Organism: Somniosus microcephalus; assembly: GCF_052327205.1. Classification (NCBI taxonomy): domain Eukaryota; kingdom Metazoa; phylum Chordata; class Chondrichthyes; order Squaliformes; family Somniosidae; genus Somniosus; species Somniosus microcephalus. The sequence continues at coordinate 4,483,306 of NC_141011.1, read as the reverse complement.
CGAGAGCAAGTATGTCCTTTCTTAAGTATGGACACCAAAACTGTACGCAGTATTCCAGATGCGGTCTCACCAATACCTTGTACAACTGAAGCAATACCTCCCTATTTTTATATTCTATCCCCCAGCAATGAAAGCCAACATTCCATTGGCCTTCTTAATCACTTGCTGCACCTGCATACTAACCTTTTGAGTTTCGTGCACCAGGACCCCCAGATCCCTTTGTACTTCAATATTTTCCAGTTTCTTGCCATTAAGATAATAACTTGCTCTACGATTTTTCCTGCCAAAGTGCATAACCTCACACTTTCCAGTATTGTATTCCATCTGCCAAATCTCTGCCCACTTACTTAGCCTGTCTATGTCCCCTTGCAGGTTTTTTATGTCCTCCTCACTCACTACTTTCCCTCCCATCTTAGTATCATCTGCAAACTTTGATATGTTACACTCGGTCCCCTCCTCCAAATCATTAATATAGATTGTAAAGAGTTGGGGACCCAGCACTGACCCCTGCGGAACACCACTAGTTACTGGTTGGTGGGGGTCTGGAACTCACTGCCTGAAAGATAGTAGAGGCAGAGACCCTCACCACATTTAAAAAGTACTTGGATGTGCACTTGAAGTGCCGTAACCTACAGGGCATGTGTCGGCCGGTGCGGACATGATGGGTCGAAATGGCCTCCTTCCGTGCTGTAAATTTCTATGATTCTATGATCAAAAGCCGGCACCTCCGGATGTGCACTCCCTCAGTGCTGCACTGAAGTGCCAGCCTAAATTATGTGCTCAAATCTAGAGTGGGACTTAAACCCATATAACCTTCTGACTCAGAGGCAAGTGTGCTACCGACTGAGCCAAAGCTGACACTAAGTCTAACTCTCATAATGTTGGGTTTGTCACTCATTCAGAGTAATTGTATGACCTTAATGGTGTGATGTATGGAAATCATTGGTTGCCACAGGAAAGAAATATGATTTTCATATACTTTAACTTAATTGGCTTCTTCCATTGTAAAGTACAGCATCTAATATAAGGCCTTTATAAAACATTCCCAATAACTATAAGCAGTTAATTATGGTCCTGTCACATTTAAATGGTTCCAGGTGTTTCGTTGTGATGTGAATGGCTGAGGTGTTGCAATGTCAATCCGCTGTAGTTACTGCAGCCCCACAGGCAAACGATCAACCTCGCCATTGTCAGAACTCTTCTAAAAGCTGATTAATGGTAACATTCCAGTCGATTGGGCAATAACAGCCCACTGGGGTTTCACTGGCAAAAAAAATCTCTAGACAGGAATTCAATTTAACTGGTAATTTCATTTTATTTTAATGTACTTTGTATAAGTAGATCTGAAGGAATTTTCTTTTTATAATAAAAAACAAGGCTCCTGTTAACAAGGGTGATTAGTTTCTTTCTATCAAAAGATTACATACGTTAGTGCTATAGTTCTATTAGTCACAAAGGTAAATGTCAATGGGAAACACGGCCTTCATTGTAATTGAGGACGAAATGAGAAACCATTTCATTTTTAATGCACCATTCCCACTGTCGGACTCTATAAATTTAGATTAACATCTGCAACAAAAGGCCGTTTCCCAAAACGATGTGATTCTTGCAGTTGGGGCTCTGTTTCACAGTCCCTACCTCCAGCATTCGGACTGGTTTGGTCCAATGAGCATGAGCCTGTCACGGGAAAAGTCTCCAATTGCATCGCTAGATCTTTCAGACAATTTGGTTCGAAGCTGTCGTTGAAAAGTTCTGGAAGTTTTTGGAAAATTTATCATGCAGGAAGCTATTGCACAATGAGGGGGAAAATAGCCCAGCAGCACCAATGAACAGGCTTGCACATTTCCTTGAACAGAGGCCCGACCAGTCCCCATCCACCACCACTCTCCTCCGCCTGGCTGAACTTGTTCTCACATTGAACAACTTCTCCTCTGACTCCACTCATTTCCTCCAAATCAAAGGTGTTACTATGGGTACCCGCATAAGTCCTAGCTATGCCTGCCTTTTCGTGGGATATGTGGAACACTCTTTGTTCCAGTCCTACTCGGGTCCCCTCCCTCACCTCTTTTTCCGGTATATTGATGACTGTATCGGTGCCGTTTCCTGCTCTCGCCCTGAACTAGACAATTTCATTCACTTTGCCTCCAATTTCCACCCTTCCCTCACCTTCACATGGTCCATCTCCGACTCTTCCCTTCCCTTCCTTGACTTCTCCGTCTCCATCTCTGGGGATAGGTTATTGACCAACATTCACTACAAGCCCACTGACTCCCACAGCTACCTGGACTACACTTCCTCCCACCCCACCTCCTGTAAGGACTCTATTCCATTCTCCCAGTTTCTCCGTCTCTGCCGCATCTGCTCCGACGATGCCACCTTCCACACCAGTGCTTCCGACATGTCTTCCTTTTTCCTCAACCGAGGATTCCCCTCTACCGTGATTGACACGGCCCTCGACCGTGTCTGTTCTATCTCCCGCACTTCTGCCCTCACCCCTGCCCCTCCCTCCCGGAACCATGATAGGTTTCCCCTTGTCCTCACCTTTCACCCCACCAGCCTCCACATTCAACGGATCATCCTCCGCCATTTCCGCCACCTCCAAAGCGATCCCACCACCAAACGCATCTTCCCCTCCCCTCCCCTTTCAGCATTCTGTAGGGACCGCTCCCTCCGAGACTCCCTAGTCCACTCCTTTATCACCCCCAGCACCCCTTCCCCTTCGCCCGGCACCTTCCCGTGCAAGCGCAGGAGATACAACACCTGCCCTTATACCTCCCCCCTTCCCACTGTCCAGGGCCCCAAGCACCCCTTCCAGGTGAAACTGTGATTTACTTGTACTTCTTGCAATCTAGTATACTGTATTCGCTGCTCACGATGTGGTCTCCTCTACATTGGGGAGACCAAACGCAGATTGGGTGACCGCTTTGCGGAACACCTCCGTTCAGTCCGTAAGGATGACCCCGAGCTTCCGGTCGCCTGTCATTTTAATTCACCGCCCCATTCCCACTCAGACCTCACTGTACTCGGGCTCTTGCATTGTTCCACGGAAGCTCAGCGTAAGCTCGAGGAACAGCACCTCATCTTCCGATTAGGCACTTTACAGCCTTCCGGACTCAATATCGAGTTCAACAATTTCAGATCATAACCTCGGCCCCCATTACATTTTTACTTATTTTTTATCCACACCTTTGTTTTGGCCCTTCCCCCCCTTTTTTTCTCTCCCACATGGCAGCTGTCTCCCATTCTGCCAGCGCATTTCACACCTAATCTAGAGCCGTCTTTTGTCTCCACTAGTCCTATCACCATCTCGTTTGGTTTTGAATACCTCTTAATGTCTCTTCTTCTCTTTTGTTCTCTCCCAGCCTGGCCTCTTAATCTATTTCATTTCCTGTGCTTTTCCAGTCTTGACAAAGGGTTTGACCCAAAACGTTGACTCTATTTTCTCTCCATGGATGTTGCCTGGCCTGCTGAGTTTTTCCAGCATTTTCTGTTGTTATTTTGCACTTTTCCAGCTCTTGTACGTCAGGTTGACATTCCCTTTGTGCTAACAGGGGATAAACAGATAAACATGTCTTATCTGACTACTCTTTGCACCCACACATCTCATTGCCTTGTCTGATGATTAATATCTCTGCCATGCCAGACCTTTTCCAGTTCTCAGTGGAGCCATTAATTGGGGTGACTCACCACAGGGGAAAAAATAGATGCAATCTGTTCCATGAGTATGGAAGCTCCTGAAGCCAGGAAGCAAAACTGGCATTGGTAGCTGTGGTATCTATTCATGTCAAGATGTTGCATAAAGTACAATAATTACATCAGAATACCAGTAATTGAGTATGAAAACCCAGAATAAATCTGGTTTAGAAAGTCCAGTAAAGATGAATTTCATAGTCTAGTTTGCTGCACTTGGAATTGGAGCCTATGCGGTGAATTATTTCCTAGAAGCTAACTGTGGGATTGTCCTCCAGATACTGCTTATCTCAGGTGTTATGCTATGCAGCCCAAACCTCATTCTCATAATTGGAAATGCTAATCTCTCTATCCTTGACAATGATCGCGCTCTACACAGGCCTCAACTGTCCTGTTTTTAAATTCTCACCCTTGTTTTCAAATCCCTCCATGGCCTCGCCCCTCCCTATCTCTGTAATCTCCTCCAGCCCCACGACCCCCCGAGATATCGGCACTCCTCTAATTCTGCCCTCTTAAGCATCCCTGATTATAATCGCTCAACCATTGGTGGCCGTGTTTTCAGCTGCCTAGGCCCTAAGCTCTGGAATTCCCTGCCTAAACCTCTCCGCCTCGCCACCTCTCTTTCCTCCTTTAAGTCGCTCCTTAAAACTTACCTCTTTGGCCAAGCTTTTGGTCACCTGCCCTAATATTTCCTATTGGCTCGGCATCCATTTAACCCTTGCCCGCCTGTGAGGCACCTTGGGACGTTTTTGCTACATTGAAGTTGCTCTATAAATGCAAGTTGTTGTTGTTCTTCTTCAAAATATGACCAACAGTTTTTTCAAGCAAATTGTTTCTTGTTACATCTTCCCCACATCCCATCATCAGTATTCTCCCTGTCTCCCGAGGGTGTTGATTTGTGCTAAGATGCACAACCGTCCAAATAAATAAATAATACTTGTGTTTATATAGGACTTCATCAAGTCAAAACATCTCCGCGCACAAGTGAATTATTTTTACAGTACAGTGCCTATCATTACGCAGGCAAACACAGTGCCCATGTCTGCAATGCTCCACATGGGATGAGGAACGTGGTCAGTGACTTTGCTTGCAATCTGAGGGAGGTGCACTGGCCAAAACACCAGGAGAATTCCCTCCGCTTCCTTAAATAATGCCACGGGATTTCTAACGTTCACCTGAGGTGGTGGGACCTCAGCACAGCGCCACCCAGCTCTACCCAGCTCTACCCCCATCCAACTCTACCCAACTCTGCCTTCCCACCCAACTCTACCTCCCCACCCAGCTCTACCTCCCCACCCAGCTCTACCTCCCCACCCAGCTCTACCCAGCTCTACCTCCCCACCCAGCTCTACCTCCCCACCCAGCTCTACCCAGCTCTACCCCATCCAACTCTACCCAACTCTGCCTCCCCACCCAACTCTACCCAGCTCTACCCCCCCACCCAACTCTACCCAGCTCTACCCCCACCCAACTCTACCCAGCTCTACCCCCCCACCCAACTCTACCCAGCTCTAACCCCCATCCAACTCTACCCAGCTCTACCCCCCACCCAATTCTACCCACCTTTACCCCACCCAACTCTACCCAGCTCTACCCCCCCACCCAACTCTACCCAGCTCTACCCCCCACCCAACTCTACCCAGCTCTACCCCCCACCCAATTCTACCCACCTTTACCCCCACCCAGCTCTACCCAGCTCTACCCCCATCCAACTCTACCCAACTCTGCCTCCCCACCCAACTTTACCCAGCTCTACCCCCCCACCCAACTCTACCCCCCACCCAACTCTACCCAACTCTACCCCCCACCCAACTCTACCCAACTCTACCCCCCACCCAACTCTACCCCCCACCCAACTCTACCCAACTCTACCCCCCCACCCAACTCTACCCAACTCTACCCCCCACCCAACTCTACCCAACTCTACCCCCCACCCAACTCTACCCAACTCTACCCCCCACCCAACTCTACCCAACTCTACCCCCCACCCAACTCTACCCCCCACCCAACTCTACCCAACTCTACCCCCCCACCCAACTCTACCCAACTCTACCCCCCCACCCAACTCTACCCAACTCTACCTCCCCACCCATCTCTACCCACACCCCTCCACACAGCTCTACTTCTCCGCCTAGTTCTTCCTCTCTGCTCAGTTCTTCCACTCTGCCCAGATCTACCTCTCCAACACTATCCTTGACTCAACCACCACCACTTGCTGTACAACTCAATATTAACAAGACTGAAACCATGCTGATCAGCTTCTGACAAAAACTCCATGCCTCAACACCTGATGCCAGACAACAGCTGATTACATCCCCCGGTCTGGCTGCTCGCTCAAGCTGAACCTGGCAATATACTATCTCGGTGTCCTGTTTGACCAGGACCTGAACTTCAAACCCATATCCTACACATTACCAAAGCAAATTATTGCTACCTTCACAAAGTCACCCACTTCCACCATTATCTCACTCTCTTCCACAACTAAAGCCCTCATTGTTGAATTTGTAATTTCCAGATTTGACTTTTCCAATGATCCCTTCACTGGCCTCCTGAACTCCACCACATCAACCCCAACTTGTCCAAAACAACATTGCCTGCATCTTCTACAGCTGTAAGCTCCGGTCCCCAGACGTCTACGGAAAAGAAAATCGGGGGCGGTGTAAAACGGGACTTCACGATCACTCATTTCACGCTATCACTGAAGGCCAATTTCACCCCTATGCGTCTGATCCTTAGCTATCTAGGAGGGCCTCCATTTGCCTTGAGGTGCAGACAGGCTTGTGTTCTTTGACCCATCTTTAGGTTCCTGAATATTTGAATTTTAGCAAAGTGACTGCCCAAAAAATCCAAAATGTTCTCTAGCCACTGTCTCCATCTCTTTCCCAAACATCTCTCTGAGGCTGAACCACACTGTTCGCAACCTTGGTGTCATATTTGACCCTGAAATGAGCTTCCGACCACATATCCGTAGCATAACTAAGACCGCCTATTACCACCTCCGTAACATCGCCCGTCTTCGCCCTTGCCTCAGCTCATCCGCTGCTGAAACCCTCATCCATGCCTTTGTTACCTCTAGACTTGACTATTCCAACGCATAGTCATAGAGTCATAGAGCCATAGAGTTATACAGCACAGAAAGAGGCCCTTCGGCTCATCGCATCCGCGCCGGCCATCAAGCGCTGTCTAATCTAATCCCATTTTCCAGCATTTGGTCCGTGGCCTTGTATGCTATGGCATTTCAAGTGCTCATCCAAATGCTTCTTGAATGTTGTGAGGGCTCCTGCCTCTATCACCCTTTCAGGCAGTGAGTTCCAGATTCCAACCACCCTCTGGGTGAAGAAGTTCTTCCTCAAATCCCCTCTAAACCTCCTGCCACTTACCTTGAATCTATGCCCCCTTGTTATTGACCCCTCTACTAAGGGAAAAAGTTCCTTTCTATCTACCCTATCTATGCCCCTCATAATTTTGTACACCTTAATCAGGTCTCCCCTCAGCCTTCTCTGCTCCAAGGAAAACAACCCCAGCCTGTCCAGTCTTTCTTCATAGCTGAAGCGCTCCAGCCCAGGTAAAATCCTGGTAAATCTCCTCTGCACCCTCTCCAAAGCAATCACATCCTTCCTATAGTGTGGCCTAACCAGCGTTTTGTACAGCTCCATCATAACCTCCCTGCTCCTATATTCTATGCCTCGGCTAATGAAAGCAAGTATCCCATATGCCTTTTTAACCACCTTATCCACCTGTTCTGCTGCCTTCAGGGATCTATGTACATGCACACCAAGGTCCCTCTGATCCTCTTTCTTTCCTAGGGTCCTACCATTCATTGTGTATTCCCTTGCCTTGTTAGTCCCTCCAAAATGCATCACCTCACACTTTTCAGGGTTAAATTCCATTTGCCACTGTTCCGCCCATCTGACCAACCCATCTATATCGTCCTGCAGACTGAGGCTACCCTCCTCGCTATTTACCACCCCACCAATTTTTGTGTCATCTGCGAACTTACTGATCATACCTTTTACATTCACATCCAAATCATTAATGTAGACCACAAACAGCAAGGGACCCAGCACCGATCCCTGCGGTACCCCACTGGACACAGGCTTCCAGTCACAAAAACAACCTTCCACCATCACCCTCTGCCTTCTGCCACTAAGCCAGTTTTGGATCCACTGTGCCAAGGCACCCTGGATCCCATGGGCTCTTACCTTCCTGACCAGTCTCCTATGCGGGACTTTATCGAAAGCCTTACTGAAATCCATGTATATCACATCCACTGCACTACCCTCATCCACACACCTAGTCACCCCCTCGAAAAATTCAATCAAATTGGTCAGACATGATCTTCCCTTGACAAAGCCATGCTGACTATCCCTGATTAATCCTTGCCTCTCCAAGTGGAGACTAATTCTGTCCCTCAGAATTTTTTCCAATAATTTCCCTACCACTGATGTTAGGCTCACTGGCCTGTAATTCCCTGGTTTATCCCTACTACCCTTCTTGAATAATGGTACTACATTAGCTGTTCTCCAGTCCTCTGGCACATCCCCTGTGGCCAGAGAGGTTCTGAAAATTTGTGTCAGAGCCCCTGCAGTCTCCTCCTTTGCCTCACACAGCAGCCTGGGATACATCTCGTCCGGGCCTGGGGATTTATCCACTTTTAAGCCTGCTAAAACCGCTAGTACCTCCTCCCTCTCGATGTTAATATGTTCTGGCATAGTCTGGCTGGCCTCCCATATTCTACCCTATGTAAACTTGAGGTGATCCAAAACTCAGCTGCCTGTGTCCTAACTCACAGCAAGTCCCGTTCACCCATCACCCCTGTACTCGCTGACCTACATTGGTTAAGCAATGCCTCAATTTCAAAATTCACATCCTTGTTTTCAAATCCCTCCATGGCCTCACCCTCCCTATCTCTGTAATCTCCTTCAGACCCACGAACCCCCGAGATATCTGCGCTCCTCCAATTCTGTCCTCTTCAGCATCCCTGATTATAGTCACTCCACCATTGGCGGCCATGCCTTCAGCTGCCTAGGCCCTAAGCTCTGGAATTCCCTGCCTAAACCTCTCCGCCTCTCTACCTCTCTCTCCTCCTTTAAGACGCCCCTTAAAGCCTATCTCTTTGACCAAGCTTATGGTCACCTGCCCTAATTTCTCTTTATGTGGCTCGGTGTCAAATTTGTGTCTTTCAATACTCCTGTGAAGCGCCTTGGGACATTTTACTACGTTAAAGGCGCTATATAAATACAAGTTGTTGTTGTTGTTGTTTAATTGGTTCCCATAACTCAGTGGCTATCACTTGTCATAACAAGGGCCTATACCACAACCCATTAACTATCTTTGCATGGGATTCCTCCTGGCGTACACATAATATATATTAGAATGTCAGATTTCCTACCGCTATTACATTCAATAAAGCTCACTGGCTCAAATCCATGGTATTCATTACAATCCGTTGATCAGTAGCACATGTGCTTGGGGAGAATTCAATCTTGTTCGAATAATATTCTGTCACAAATATTTAGCAGTTTGAAACAAGTATATTCTAAAATTAAATGTGAGCGCAATGCTTGAAACTGAGCTAGCATAGAATCTGATGCATCATCCAAGTCTCTATATGTATTCCATATACAGAGAGCCAATAAAAAGGGCTTTATCAATATCATTCATGGAGGAGCAATTTCTACACAAGTGTGATCGCAATCCAATCATCTGGTAATCAAGCAACGAAAGCTTTTCTTTCTCTGCTTTCCCCCCGCTGCACCACTTACACATCACTGCTTCAACTGGGACGCAGATGGCAACTCACAACCATCTTCACAGATACTGTCAATATAATTCTTTTGTCAATCTCACAGCAGGGCTCTCTTGAGCAGTTTGGGATCAGATAGTTTCCCTTTACCCTTCTATCACCCAGCTGAGCTTCACTAAGGTATCAGCCGTGGCTCAGTGGACCTCCGTGTCAGAAGGTCATGGGTTCAATCTCACCTCAGAGACTTGACCACATAATCTAGGCTAAGCCTTCGGCGCTGTCTTACAGATGAGACGTTAAAGTGAGGCCCCATCTGCTCTCTCAAGTGGATTTAAAAGATCCCATAATGCTATTTGAAGAAGAGCAGCGGAGTTCTCCCCAGTGTCCTGGCCAATAATGATCCCTCAGCCAACATTACGAAAAAACCACATAGGCCGGAAGTTTGTGGAGGGAGGAAGGCAGGTTGGGGTGGGGGGGCTCCGAGGCAGTCGGGAGGCCGGGTTCCCCACAGGCCCTGACGACTTTAACATGCGATTTTCACGCGATGCCGAGGTTGCCTCGGTTTCCCGCCCACAGCCAGCCAGCCTCTCAATGTGGCTGGCTGTGGGCGGGTGGGCTTTCGGCTTGCCTGAGGGCCGGGGGTAGAGGATCGGGTGGGTGGAGGGGGTGGTAGAGGATCAGGGATCGGGCGAGGCAGCAGATTGGGGTGGCAGAGAGACGATTGGGGATCAGGCTGGGGGAAGGATGGGAGGGGGGTGGTCGATCGGGGATCGGGCCTTGCTGTTAAAAGGATGGAGGGTGGGGGGAGTCGTGCAGAGATCGGGGCGGGCCTCAGCATCATCGTTGGGCGGGGGGGAAGGCCTGGAAGGGGAGGGGTTGATCGAGGGTCTCCGATCGCGGGGGGGCGGGGCGGTCAGGTAGGGTCCCTCGATCCAGGAGGTAGGTGTAAAGGCACTTGCCGCCTGGATGCAGCAGTCCCCGTCTTGATTTCACTGCCAGGTTGCTCGAAGTGTGTAAAACCCGTCCACATGCAGTTAAAAACAAAATGGAGGTTAAAAAAGCGGCTTCCAGCCTCATTATGATTTTAATTTGACCTTCCACCCCCTGGGAGAGGGTAGGTCACCCACCCTCCTCCTGCTCCCTCTCCTGCCTCTGGTACAACCGGAAGTAGGCGGGTTCAGGTCGGGAATCCCATTTTTAACAATTTAACTGCCACCTCGCTCCAAACCACCTGTTTTTTTAGGTTAAAACTTCCCCCGTAATCTGATTGCTGTTTGTGGGACATTGCAGTCTGCAGGTTGGCTACAGCGGTGCTGTGGTTGTGAAAGGTGCTGTAGAAATACAAGGCTTTCCTTTTCTTTAAACGTATCCTGTCAGAAAAGGCTCAGGATGGACGTCGGTTAAAGTTTTTGAGCTCATGTCGCATCGCTCAGAGGCCAATATGCCAGTGTTGGAGTTCAGACGCCACCTATGGAGCATATTGCGGCACCTTGTAATTGTTTCTAAGGATGTGCCAAAATCTTTGGCCCCGAAAATGCATAATGGGACGCATCTCAGCACTTACACTGTATATCCTCACCAGGAACCTCCGCACTGGCCCTGGGGGACGGGCGATCCGTTGTCAGGGGCTGGTTCCCTCATTTTCCTGCAATGGCAGACGCAGGCCCAGCTAAGGCCACAGTTGGAGCTCGTGCCATGCCCTACTGCAATGTCTGGTGGAGGTCACTTGGCTGATCGGGGGGGGGGGGGGCGGGGGGAGAGGTTTGTGCGTTGATTCACTTCCCTCCTGGAAACAACAGGTGATTTCTCCCAGCAACGTCCTTTGTAAAGATGCCACATTTAGCCATCTTTGGAGGCGGGGAGCGCTCAGTCCATCGTGCCCGTGTCGGCTCTTTGAAAGAGATATCCAATTAATCACCCCCCCCCCCCCCCCCACTCTTTCCCCACAATCCTGCAAATTTTTTCCTTGCAGGTATTTTTAAACAATTTTTTTTAATCCATTCTTGGGATGTGGGCGTCGCTGGCAAGGCCAGCCTTTATTACCCATCCCTAATTGCCCTCGAGAAGGTGGTGGTGAGCCGTCTTCTTGAACAGCTGCAGTCCGCGTGGTGAAGGTGCTCCCACAGTGCTGTTAGGGAGGGAGTTCCAGGAGTTTGACCCAGTGACGATGAAGGATTGGCGATATACTTCCAAGTCAGGATGGTGTGTGACTTGGAGGGGAACTTGGAGGTGGTGGTGTTCCCACGCACCTGCTGCCCTTGTCCTTCTAGGTGGAAGAGGTCGCGGGTTTGGGAGGTGCTGCCGAAGAAGCCTTGGTGAGTTGCTGCAGTGCATCTTGTAGATGGTACACACTGCAGCCACGGTAATTTATCCAAATTCCTTTTAAAAGTTACTACTGAATCTATTTCCACCATCCTTTCAGGTAGTGGATTCCAGATCATAACAACTGGCTGCGTAAAAAAAATCTCCTCATCTCCCCTCTGTTTCTTTCGCCATGAATGCTGAATATGTGTGGTCTGGTTACCCATCCTCCTGGCAGTGGAAACATCTCCCCACTATTCTATCCCCCCACAGGTCTTTATCTGCATTTTGTGCAGACAGTGCCAGTCAGTGCTTACTAGCCACTGGGCATTTCTTCTTCATAAAAGTTCTGTGAAGACAATTCTTCACCAAGTATTGATTATCCTGGCTTTGGTGAGCGGAGTACTAATTAATTAAACACTTCCATTGAACTCTAATGCATTTCTCTCTTTCCAGTCCTGCTTCTCTCAGCTCCCTACTTCTTCCACTTCTTGACAGGCCATCGCAGCTCTTCCATTTCCTCTTCACAATCTTCATCTGAACGAAAGGCTTCATTGTATTCCACTTCAGTGAAACAGTGAAAACTTTCTTCATTAAAAATAACAGATAACTCTTAGCACTCCGGGTGAAACTGATCTCCAGTATTATCAGAACTTTTCAGGTATACTGACATGTAACAGCTGTGATGCCTGGTGACGTTCGGTGTACCTCACCACACATTTTGCTATCATAAATCTGTGACAGAAAACAACTCTGTAATCTTTAACCTTTGTCAGCTACAACTTGTACCCGGTGGTATAATGTGCCAGAAGAAGCAATAAGTCAGCTCGAACAATAAAAGCCGAATAACGCTGCCTGAATGCATAACCAGTATTTTATTCAAGATCCCAATTTTTCTAGTGTACTTTATTTGAGAAAAATAAATCTCATTCGGCTCCCTCCGCCCCCGAAGCTGACAGTACATTGCCTACTTTAAAAAGGCCTCATTAGGATTCATTGGTGACAGGATCACAAATTTAAATTAGTCAATATGTTTCCTCTGTCCTAAACGACTCCTCCACTGTCACCAACCCTTTGAATCTGGAATAGAGCCATTCAGCATGATGTCCCAAAGGAGCTTTCCAAAGCTCATTTTCAAATAATGATTGCTGCAGAAAGGTTTGAGCCAACAACTGTACATCGCAGTCTTTATCTAATAAATTAAATGTGTCCTTGAGCGTGAAGACTGAATTAACAAGACACCACTGGGGTTCCAAATAAAACAGCATGAGCATTCTGAATTTAGATTTGCTGCAGACAGCCGTGTTACACAGGGGTGAAAGCCAGGGTAGATCAACCCTTACATTTGTACGATATAACAGATGGTGAATAAAATAAAACATCTATCCATAGGTCAAGCGGCTGATTTTGCTGGCCCCCCCTATCTGCCAGACGGATGTGCACGGCATCTGTCTGGGCCAAGCTGTGGCCCAATTGTAACCCAAACCCAGTGAAAATCCGTCCCCTATCTGGGCCTTGAATGGTGGACAGAGGAGGGAAGTGGAGGGCGATTGCAAGTGTGAGGCTCCTGACCTTAGGGCTTTCTGACTACTGGAAAGCCCCGAGGACCAAAGATCCAGCAGGTCACACACAAAATGGCCAAAGCTGGTTCTCTAGGCACCTCTGCACCTTGCCTCCAGAGCCCTTAAGACCCTCTGACCTGAGGACGGTTCCAGCACCACCCACACCACAGCTTCTTAGGTGGCCCTGTGTCTGGGCCGCCTTGGGTCGTGAAGTCAGGAAATTGAAGCAGGAGGTCAGGAGCGCTCCCTCCCACCACATTTGCATTAACATGTTGGGCCTGTACCTCTGACAGACTCCACCCCCAGGGAAGCCCCAGGATTCCTGGGGACAACATAGGGGGTGGAGCCCAATATTACTGAAAACAGGGAGTCCTGATTAATGGATGTCTTTGGGCAGGAGGGATGTAAAACAGCGATGTCCTCCTGGGGTCAGGGCTGTTCTTAATATTTAAATGATCTGGACAAGGGTAGGGGGGACACAATATGAAAACTTCCAGAGAGCCTGGTTAACTGTGAAGAGGATTATTAGTAACTTTAGGAGGACATAGATTAGTAGATTTTGGTTGTGCTTTTGTTTCACTATTTTCAGTTTTGTTAGGCTGTCAACATCATCAAGTTAGCACAGCTCTCGCTATTAACTGTAAGATATTCCCCCGCCCCCTCCTCTGTTGTAAAGTGCAGCCCTTCCCACAATAAACCTGTGGCTGAAACACATGTGGGCCATATCCCAGTCGGAATAGAGTAGTGTTTTGCCTCCACCGGGAATGGGGGGACTACCGAGCAGTCTAGGGTCTGTTCCTGGAGACTCACTCATCACAAACTGTCCCCTCCCAGTGCAGCAACCCGCCCGCCCCTGGCCATGAAGAACAATGATCCAAACCTAATGACCACTAGTATGTAGAGCTTCCTCTACCGTCCCCTCAAATAACTGACCCTTGGAAACCAAGACCAAATAATCTGTCTCAACCCTCTGACTAACACTGATCCCAGTTCAAACACGGGCATGTCGAGTAACATGGACAACAACAGCAACAACAACTTGCATTTATATAGCACCTTTAACATGGTAGAATGTCCCAAGGCGCTATACAGGAGCGAGTATCAAATAAAATGTGCCACCGAGCCACATAAGGAGATATTAGGACAGGTGACTAAAAGCTTGGTCATAGAGGCAGGTTTTAAGAAGCATCTTAAAGAAGGACAGAGAGGTGGAGAGCTGGAGAGGTTTAGGGAGGGAATTCCAGAGCATAGGGTCTAGGCAGCTGAAGGCACGGCCGCCAATGGTGGAGCGATAAAAATCAGGGATTCGCAAGAGGCCAGAACTGGAGGCACCGCAGAGATCTGGGAGAGTTGTAGGGCTGGAGGAGATTACAGAGATAGTGAGGGGCGAGGCCATGGAGGGATTTGAAAACAAGGATGAGAATTTTGAAATCGAGGCGTTGCCGGACTGGAAGCCAGTGTAGGTCAGCGAGCACAGGGGTGATGTACGAATGGGACTTGTGCGAGTTACAGGCAGCAGAGTTTTGGATGAGTTTAAGTTTATGGAGGGTGCAAGGTGGGAGGCCAGCCAGGAGTCGTTAGAATAGTCGAATCTGGAGGTAACAAAGGCATGTTGTTGTTGCAAGGTCTGATCACATAGCAACTGCCAGCATTGAATACTGTTTAAAGGCACTGTTCCCCAGGTATTCCCAGCTAGTGATCTTCTGCCCAGACACTGAATGGAGAGAAAATCAAGGGCTGATGAGCAAAGATGTGGAAAATCTTGGCCTCTGTTTTTGCAAATGTCAGAAAGGTTTGTAAGAAAGAAAGAATTTAGATCTCTGTAGCATGTTTCACATCCTGAGCATACCCCAAAGCACTTTACAGGGAATGAAGCACTTCTAAAAGGTAATCACTGTAGTTTATTAGGCAAATGCAGTAGCCAATATGCGCACAGCATGATCCCACAAGCAATAGTGAGGTAAATTTCCAACGAATCTGTTTTTAGTGGTGGTCTTTTAGGAATATATGTTGGCCAAGGTACTGTGAGAATTCCCTTGTTCTTCTTCGAATAGTGCCATGGGATCTTTGACGTCCACCCACGTGGGCAGACGAGGCCTCGGTTTAACAGCTCATCCGAAAGACGGCACCCCTGACAGTGCAGCACTCCCTCAGCACTGCACTGAAATGTCAGTTTAGATTTTGTGCTCAAGTCTCTGGAGTGAGGCTTGAAGCCACAGCCTTGTGACTCAATAGCCATCCACTTCCTTAACTCCACAGGGATCAGACACTTTTGGGAATGTACAACTTCCATGAATAAAAATAGATATAAAAACACTTGTAATGTTTTTCTAAAAAGAAACCAGGCAGAAACAGTTGAAGGTAGCAAAACAACCTGAGCCCTGAAAATGATTTACATAATAGAATGTACGAGGGTGTGAAACAGAGAACGGCTGATACAGAATTCGATTTAGCACGCACTGACGCTGGGCACCATTTTGTTTCATAGAAATGCTTGGACAATCAGCCACTATACAAGAAAGAAGGAAAGAAAGAATTAGTTGATCAATTGTAAACGGAGTTGATGTAGAATGATTGTAGAAAATGTACACCTTGGGACAGAGATCTTCCCATTAAAAGGTCTCTACTGGGATTGGGTTGCTGCCTTCGATTCGCTGCACGGTGAAGCCTGGTCTCAGCTGGGTGATTGGGTGGAGGGAGGATGTGCCCAGCAGCCAGTGCTTCTCTTGTGTGTTTTCTAGTTACCGAGCTGTGCTGGGAAGAGCGAGGAACAGCCCACTTGCCTGACCTTTCATCTCAGAGATTGCAGGTGCTTCGAGCAGACTTCCAGCCTAACTCATCAAACATAAGGACACACTTCACCCACACACTGCAGACGGGAGCACAAGATGTGCTGCTGTACTCGAAGAATCCATATGCTGAGCTGTACATAGAAATTAGAACGGCAGATAACTTAGCCCTGCTCATATAAGACGACGCTTCCCTCTCCCAATGCTCCTCTCATTTCACAAGTGAAACATATGATCAGTTGAAGTGTTGAAATGGTAGTCATCTGCAAACAGTGTTTGAGTCCCACTCCGCCACATCACTCCTCTGTTCCAACATTTAGGCCTAGAAATTCAGTATAGCCACTTTTGGGGCAGTAAAGTCGGGCGGCCGCTAAAGTTTGCGCCCGGCGCAAAGTCGAGGCCACTTCGCCGATATTCAGTAGCTTCGCCCTAAGAGTTTGCTCGAGCGCTAAAACTGGCGATGCACGACTATCTTTAGGCGCTAAGCCGGCGGTGCTGAGCGATACCGCCAAGGCCGGGCGCAGCGCAGGTGCGGCCATTTCTTGATTGACAGCAGACACCCTGGCGCCGGCCAGCTCTTAAGGGGGATGGGTCGAGTTGGTCTGCTGCCACGCCCTGGACACTGCAGCCCTCCAGCTAGGCCTGAACACTGCAGCTGGACCCAAATAGCGCCTGAAAGGATGGAGAAGGCCCGTGAATGAGCGCAACGCTTCTCAGAGCATGATCTGAGGGTGCTGGTTGGCACTGTGAAGAAGAGACGCCATATCTTGTTTCCGGACAATGGGAAGAAGCCGGCGGCCCGCGTCTACCGGAAAGCCTGGAGGGATGTCGCCACCAGGGTGACATCCAACAGTGAGGTCTCCAGGAGCGCTGTACAATGCCGCAAAAAGCTAAATGACCTCACCAGGATTGTCAGGGTGAGTACCCTTTCCAGTGTCCTCCTCATCCTTGCATGTGCACCTCACATTATGGGCAAAGGGACCTGAAAGCCCTAATGGCCAGCCCTCATGCAGCAGCTATGGGACAGTCATGAACATCAATTGCACATTCTGCACTTAACACACTGGCCAAGCTATTCGACCATGGGAGGCAGTGCACACAAGATCAGGGCTACACACTGGCCAGGCTATTCGACCATGGGAGGCAGTGCACACAAGATCAGGGCTACATACTGGCCAGGCTATTCGACCATGGGAGGCAGTGCACACAAGATCAGGGCTACACACTGGCCAGGCTATTCCACCATGGGAGGCAGTGCACACAAGATCAGGGCTACACACTGTACTTAGAGGCCGTCCTTTCTCTTGCAGGCCAAGCTGGCCAATAATAAGAGGAGCCGGACTGAGACCGGGGGAGGCGGACCCCAGATCCAGCAGCTCACCGAGCTGCAACAGCGCATGGAGCGCATCATGGGTGCCCGGGTGATTGGCTCCGTTGCATCTGGAGATGCCGACCCTGTTCTGGGCACCAATGGTAAGGACATCACCTTTTGGACCTCTCGTCCCACTTGCGCATCAGATCTACATCCTTTGCCACTGTCCGACCAATGCGCTGAATGCCACCACTCATGCATCCCTTGCTGACGCCCTCGCCTCACTCTAAAGCTACTCTTGTGCCTTCCTGCTTTCAGATGGTGAGGAGGAGGTCCCTGAAGTTGCCAGTGACAGCCCCTCAGAAGAGGAGGAGGAGGAGGAAGAGGAAGGTGGCCCATCAGGGGAACCCTCAGCCGCGGCAAGCCATGCCAATGTAGGGGACACGTCTTCCCTGGAGGGGAGCCTGGGGGAAGTGTCGGAGGGGAGTGTAGCTCCTGGGACCAGCGGCCTGCAGCAACGCGGGAGGGGGGTGGAAGATCAGCGGCCTTCTCCCCAGAGGGGGGAAGGGTCGGAGGGGAGTCCAATTGCTGGGCCCAGCGGCGTCCAGCAACGCAGGAAGGGTCGGGCAGCTCGGCGGCCTTCTCCCCAGAGGGAGAGTCTGGCCTCCAGTCCGGAGACGGTCACCGCCGAGGAGCTGCGCCTCCTCGAGGACATGTCCGCGGACTCGGAGCGCCGGCACACGGAGCTCATGGGGGTAGTGGCACGGATGCCTGAGGCCATCGAGTCCCTGTCTCGGAGTGTGACCGAATTCGGGGCCTCACAGGCCACGAGTTTGGCGGAATTCGGGGCAGATCAGGCAGCGAGTCGGGCGGAATTCGGGGCAGCTCAGGCAGCGAGTGGCCAGGTGATCAGTGGTGCCGTGCAGTCACTGGCTGCTCTGATGCGGTCACAGAACAGGGCAACACGGGCGCTCGCTGCTGCCACACTCGCTGCGTCAGCCAGGCACATCGCCAGGGCACCCGCCGCGCTGCAGCAGCACAGCGGTCTGCCCTCGGCAGATTGCTGCGCATGCTGCAGTGCTGGCCCGGGCGAGTGCCAGTGTCTCAGGCGACCAGCGAGCGCCTGCCATCCGCCAGCTTGCCCCCATTCCTCCAGCCGCCACTGCCACTCCCCCAGTGGAGCTGCCACGAGCTGCTGCAGCGACTGATGCTGCCCAGCCACAGCTGCAGCATTCACCAGCCAGCCCCTCGAGGGCCAGACCTCATCTAGGCCGACCCCCAAGGGCATCTGCCGTCACGACATGTGCCCCTCAGGAGCCTTCCCCCAGCCTTGCAGCAACCACTGGGCTCACTTTGAGGAGGAGCAGCAGGGCGTGCAGGGGCCGCAAAAGTTTGCAGAAGGCATCGCCCTCGCGGGCCACAAAGTAGAGGGTGTGTCCAAATGTTTTGTTTTTTGGAATGGGTGTTTTGTGAAGGCTGAGGATGAAGGCCATTTTTGTTTACATCTTTTGTTAATCCTCCCCAGGTTGTGGGAGTGAGTCATGTGTGTGAGTGTTTTTTGGGGGTTTCGTCTGTTTTTGGTTTTCATGTGGGAAGGGCCCTGAGTTTGTATAATAAACCATTTTCTTTATTCAGATTGTCCATGTTTGATCTTTGAAGTGTTTGTTGCCTTAACCGGCTGAGGGCTTGCGGAGCGGCTGCAATCATGTTCTTTCATTGGCACAAGCCATTCCCTGACAGGGGGCCTAGAAGTGACGTTCAATAAGCCGCCGACGGGCGGCCCTTGGACCTTCTGCCTCCCTCCTGGGCTGGTACTCCTCCTCCTCCTCCTCCTCCTCATGCTCCTCCTGCTCCTCCTCCTGAGGTGGTGGTCCAACGTGAGGTGGCAGTGCCTGAGTCCTGCGGATAGCCAGGTTGTGCAGCATGCAGCAAACGACGACAAATTGGGAGACTCGCTCCTGCGAATACTGGAGGGCTCCACCGGAGCGATCCAGACAGCGGAACCGTTGCTTCAGGACGCCGATTGTTTGTTCGATGATGTTCCTGGTCGCTTGATGGCTCTCGTTGTATGCCTCTTCAGCAGGGGTCCTGGGCGCGCGGAGCGGGGTCATGAGCCAGGTACACAAAGGATAGCCTTTGTCCCCGATAAGCCATCCTCTTGGGTGAGGCTGTGCCTGGAACATGTCAGCCACAGTTGTCTGTCGCAGGATAAAAGCATCGTGGCTGCTGCCTGGAAAGCGGGCATTGACAGCTAGGATGCGCTGCCTGTGGTCACACACCAGCTGTACGTTGAGGGAATGGTAGCCCTTCCGGCTGCGGTAATCCTCAGCATGCTCCAGAGGTGCCCGCAAAGCCACATGCGTGCAGTCAATGGCGCCCTGCACCATGGGGAAGCCCGCTATTCTTGCAAATCCCACTGCACGCTGCTGCTGCTTGTCCAGGGTCATGGGGAAGGAGATGAATTGACGTCTCCTTCTGAAAAGGGCATTGGTCACCTGGCGGATGCAGCAATGCACGGCGAACTGGGAGATGTTAGCGATGTCCCCAGCAGCGGATTGGAAGGAGCCGGTGGCATAGAAGTTGAGAGCCACCGTCACCTTCACTGCCACCGACAGAGACGTCCTGCGCCTCAGCTGTGGACGCAGATCTCTGTGAAGCAGCTGGCAGATCTCTGCAACCACCTCCCTTCTGAATCGCAGCCTCCTAACACACTGCGCGGCAGACATGTTGAGATACGAGACCTGCTGGCAGTATTCCCTGAGTGGGTAAGGCCTCCGTTGCCGACGCCTGTTGCCCCCTCTGCGTCTAGCCAGGGCTGCCACTCTCTCACGGCATCTGTGAGCCCTTCGGACATAATGCTGAAGCTCAGCGTTGGCACCCAATGCAGCCCCCATAATATGCTGGCAAACACTGAGATCTCAATGAAGGCAAAGATAATTGCAAAGCTCTGGCCTGAAGCCAAAAACACGACGAAATGACGTCATGATCTGCGCACGCAGATGAGCGCGCGCAATGACTTTGCGCCGGCGCTAAATGTCTACTGAAGTTGGGGCGAGGCGCAGATCGCGCTGCGCCCGGGCGCTAAGCGCCTAGCGCTCGAGATCTACTCCTCCTAAGGCGCTAACGGCTGGCGCAGCCAACTGAATTTCTAGGCCTTAATGTCATAATATAAACCTTTAAATTCAATGCTCACTGCAATACTTTTCAGTTGGAAATTACTTTCAATCAATAAAAAAATAACAACCCTTCCTTTTCAGGTAACATCACTCACTTCACACCCTTAAAAACATTGGTGAATCCATGGGCATTCTAGCGTTCAAACCAGTGAACCTGCACTCAGGGTCTCACAGATGGGCAGGCGATGGTGATTAACATGATATAAGAATACAGGGGGTCATTTTAACTTCAGGTGGATGGCGTATAAAGTCTATTCAGGCGCCCATGGTATACCCCACCTGATTGATCTTTCCTTTAAAGTCAATGGAAGAGAAAATCGAGCGGTATATAATGGGCAGTTGAATCGCCAAAATTAACAAAATGATCCCCACAGCACGGGAACTTACCATTTACTAGACTTACTTTAAAGGAATGCCTCAAATTCTGAAGTCTGGTTACCTGTTAAAAAGCCCACCTATAAAGGCAACAATAAGGAATGGTCCAATGTGTAGGGATGGGTTGCAATGTTAATTTTTGTTTTTTTTAATTAAAGAACAGATAAAAGAGGATTCACATTTGGTTGGTTTTAACTTCATGAAACAGATTTTCAATCAGCATAAAACTCCTCCTAAGCCACCAGAATAAATATCACATCCAAGAGTGATGGCAATTTTAAAATCTGTCCGGTTATATTTTCAGATTGAATGTGGCTTGTGGCAGTAAAATAAAGCTTAAAGACTGACTCAATCCAGACTCCACCCACACCCAGCAAACTCAAAACCAAATCCTATTAAAATCAATGGCAACAAAACATTTAGGGCTAGATTTTCAGTATAGACAGTTTTGGGGCGCTAACCTTAGCGCCCGCCCGAAGTTAGCGCCTGCCCCAAAGTAGCGCCCCGTTGCCGGAAATTCAGTGGCTTCGCCCTAAGAGGTTGGTGGAGCGCTAAAAGAGGCGTTCCACTACTATCTTTAGGCGCTAAGCCGGCGGTGCAGAGCGCAACACCTGAGCTCGGGCGCAGCGCACGGCAGACACTCTGGTGCCAGTGAGCTCTTAAAGGGGAAGGGAAAGGGGAAGGGTGCATGTGTTTTTTTCAAAGGCAGAGTCTGGGGAGGAGGAGGAGGAGGAGGAGGAGGAGGAGGTGGCCGGACACATAAATACACCGTTCACAACAACACACTGGATCCTTCCACACAACACATGCAGACTGCCTTTTATAGTGCAAGAGGAGTGCCCTTTAATTTGCGCTCCCCAGGGTGTGTTGCGTTCCATTTTACAAATGCTCTGGACGCCAGCCGCACAATGGGGCGGTCCGACTGAAGTTTGTATTCGGGGTGGCCAAAGGGCGTTGCACGAGGATGTGACGTCATTTTCTGCGCGCGCATCCGGGCGGCCGCTAAACTTTGCGCCGGCGCTAACGGGCAACTTAATTTGGGGCGGGGCGCAAACTGCGCTGCGCCCAGGCGCTACACGCGTAGCGCCCGAAAATCACTTCTCTTAAGGCGCTAACTGCTGGCGCAAGCAACTGAAAATCTAGCCCTTAAGCTTTAGCCCTGAATTTTAGACAGCACGGTGGCATAGTGGTTAGCACTGTTGCCTCACAGCGCCAGGGACCCGGGTTCGAATCTGGCCTCGGGCGACTGTGTGGAGTTTGCACATTCTCCCCGTGTTTGCGTGGGTTTTCTCCGGGTGCTCCGGTTTCCTCCCACAGTCCAAAGATGTGCGGGTTAGGTTGATTGGCTATGATAAATTGACCCTTAGTGTTAGGGGGATTAAATACGTGGGGTTACGGGGGTGGGATGTGTGTTGGTGTAGGGGTTACGGGGAATCAGGTAGGGTATGTGTCGGTGCAGGCTCGATGGGCTGAAATGGCCTCTATCTGCACTGTGGGGTTTCTGTGATTCTGTGATTTCTGTGATACAACAAAACTGGATTCTGTCATTTTGACTTTTGAACTTCTCAAACCCTTCTTGACTGAACCAGCACATTTCCGATTAGTTTGGAGTTTCTGGCCTTTGTCTGGGACAGTCCAGAAAGATGGAGGGGACATATCGCTGCTTAAAAATAAAACCAGGTGGGCCTCTTGCTAAATGGTTTGAAGATGGCAACACTCCATGAAGATCACGAGGCAGTAAAGGAGAACAAAATGGCGGACACACTCCTCTGAAGCTGTTCACCCAGCCTCCCTGGAGAGAGCCTTTCTGTGTCGTGGAACTAGAGCGCCCCACGCTCGGCTCGAAACCACAGATCTATAAATATCCCAATATTTTTGCATTTATAGAAAGACAACTGGCAGAGAAGTATTCTCATAGTCCACCGTCGTCTAGGTGTGTTATAATAGAAGGCACAAACAGCATCAGCAAAAGAGGAATTTGAAAATAAAGAATGATAAAGCAATTGCACCAAGTGAAAGGAGAACATTACCATAACAAAAAACAGGGCCCTTTTCAAAAGGAACATGGGACAGAGATGATTAATGGCTGCTGTAGTTACGGTTTTGTTATTTTAATTTTGTCTTTTCTTAGGGAATGTTGCTGCATTGAAATTAAAGAGGCAGCGACCTGCACTCTGGTTCTCCCCAGGCTTTATTTCCGCCTGTCAAACATGAATTAATCCCAGCTCCTTTAGGAAGTGACGGCAATGGATTCCAGATGTAGCAACGGTGTATTGGCTGATCGATCACCTGTCTCCATCAGTCTCTGTCTGAATCTCGATGGATCCTATTTTCCTCTGTTTGCTCATTTTAGCAACGAAACACCATGAGTAAAAAGCAGTAAGCAGAAAGCACTGGCAGGTTAATTTGTCCGTGTTTAGCCAGTCCGAAAGCGAAAAAGGGAGAATGAAATCAGATTTTTGCTGATACGGGCCATTAAAGAGGAACTGTGCCCATACTCCGCAATTGTAGAATCAAATCGAAATCTATGTTCGATGACGAGGAAGATTCCAAAGTATCACCGCAGTTCTGAGAGAGGCGACTGGTATTGAGGAGTCTTCTGCCTGAAAGTACAGTTGTAGCGGCAGTTGGCAGAGGCCCCACAGAGTCGGAGGAGGAGAGGCGGGACTGGAGCAGAGAGGCTATAGGACGGACACGACTAGCAACAGGAACGTTTGAAAGGATTTGATGGGGTTGATATGCAGAAACTATTTTCCACTAGTGGGGAAAATCAAGAACGAGGGGATTATAGGCCATTGAGGAAGCACTTTTTCACACAAAGGATAGTAGAAATCTGTAATTCTCGATCCCAAAAGGCTGTCGATTCTGGAACAATTGGAGCTTTCAAGATTGAGATCGATAGATCTTGTTAGGCAATGGTATCAAGAGATGTGGAGCCAAGGCGTGAAAATGGAATTGAAACACCAGCTGAATGGTGGAGAATTGGAGCAGGCTCAAGGGGCTGAATGGTTCCTATTGTTCCTATTGTCTTACTCAGGTGTGCCAGTTACCTGGGCATGCTGGCAGAGCAGTGAGTGAGGAGGCTCAGAATCACCATGGTAGCTGTGATTGAAGTGTGTCACCTCGGTCACAGAGACCTGCAGGCCCTTCCAAGCAGTGACTGTGAATGGCACCACTATCCTCGGGAACTTCCAGACCGCTGGAGATCTCTGCAATCAGACTGTCTGTTTGTTTGGCTTTTGGACATGTGATACTTTGTTCACCGCACAAAAAGAGTAAGATATATTGAAAGCGAATTTCATTAAGTTGTGTCGGAATAATGGTGCATGGACGAGATTCTCCACTTTGGTAGATCCCAGTGCATCTTCGACAGGGCAGTTCCACCGTCCCAGTGGTCCGCCCCGATCCGAGATGATTTAACGGGTTATGGTAATTCAAATAACTCTTGGTGAGATTCCCACCTCCATCCTTAGATAGTTCTTTCAAGGAGCTGGCACAGGCACGATGGGCTGAATGGCCTTGTGTGTTGTAAGGTTCTAAGCTTCAGGGGGCTAAACTTGGGGGCGAGGAATGGGGTGTAATGGACTGGTGCCAATGCCTGTGGTCTCCTTTACTGGCACTGCTGCTGCGGGTATGAGGAATTGGCATCAATGCCTGGAGTTCATTCACTGGAGAGGCTGCAGGGTTAATACTTTCAAAGTCTTTACTGTCATTTAACAGCCTTATGTAAAAGTAGAGAATTCTCCCATAGGGCAGCTGCCACATGGAACAGAATCCCATCAAAAGTAAAGGATATTATGTCAATTAACTCCTTCTATAAATAGCTGAATAAATACTTGGCCAGGAACTGCATTGAAGGTTAGAGCGATGGGTATAGATGAGATGATCAAACACTACATGGGACACAATAGTTCGTGTACTAGAAGGCGGGAGTGGAGGGGGGTAGAGTATTCTCTGTGTAAGGAAGATGGTCGGTATTGAATGGTGCAGATGTGGCAGTAGAGGAAATGTGGTAAATCTAGAGTTTGACATTATTACCCTTGGCAATCATAAAGCATTTACCAGACCGGTCCCTAAGGAGATTAAATAGGTGGAGTAGATTCCATGATGGGAGGACTATCCATGGCATCTAGGCTGATGGGCGAATGTACTTTCCAAGCTTTCTGATCTTCTCCTGTAGATCACTAACCAAGGGAAGCTTTGGAATCAGGGGGAAATTTTAACCCACCCCACCTGGTGGGGACTGGGCTGGGGAGCCTTTAAAATGGAGTCTGCAGCCTTACTGCCCCATTCCCATTGGCCACTATTTTAACTGCTCATGGTTCAGGCGCTTACCAGAACCACATGACTTTACCATCAAGGGAACGTGGGTCAGCAGCAGTCCGAAGGACAGAGAGGCCATCCAAGGTAAGTGCAAATCTCTCCTTTGTAGGGCCAGGAGGAGAAGGTTTGCCCCTCAGATCTCCACAAGGACAGTCACTGCCCTGGACTCTTCTCCCCTTCCCTTCTGCAAGACCCTCCAGAAGCCCCCTCCCCGCAACTTCTCTGCTTGTCAGCGAGCCTAGCTTTGATGTGGCCAGCAGCCTCTGTCCGCCTGAACGTCCTCTCCTGCCCACCAGCCAGCAGCCTCCGTCCGCCTGAACGTCCTCTCCTGCCCACCAGCCAGCAGCCTCTGTCCACCTGAACGTCCTCTCCTGCCCACCAGCCAGCAGCCTCTGTCCACCTGAACGTCCTCTCCTGCCCACCAGCCAGCAGCCTCCGTCCGCCTGAACGTCCTCTCCTGCCCACCAGCCAGCAGCCTCTGTCCACCTGAACGTCCTCTCCTGCCCACCAGCCAGCACCTCCGTCCACCTGAACGTCCTCTCCTGCCCACCAGCCAGCAGCCTCTGTCCGCCTGAACGTCCTCTCCTGCCCACCAGCCAGCAGCCTCTGTCCACCTGAACGTCCTCTCCTGCCCACCAGCCAGCACCTCCGTCCGCCTGAACGTCCTCTCCTGCCCACCAGCCAGCAGCCTCTGTCCGCCTGAACATCCTCCCCTGCCCACCAGCCAGCAGCCTCTGTCCACCTGAACGTCCTCTCCTGCCCACCAGCCAGCAGCCTCCGTCCACCTGAACGTCCTCTCCTGCCCACCAGCCAGCAGCCTCTGTCCGCCTGAACATCCTCTCCTGCCCACCAGCCAGCAGCCTCTGTCCACCTGAACATCCTCTCCTGCCCACCAGCCAGCAGTCTCTGTCCACCTGAACGTCCTCTCCTGCCCACCAGCCAGCACCTCCGTCCACCTGAACGTCCTCTCCTGCCCACCAGCCAGCAGCCTCTGTCCGCCTGAACGTCCTCTCCTGCCCACCAGCCAGCAGCCTCTGTCCACCTGAACGTCCTCTCCTGCCCACCAGCCAGCACCTCCGTCCGCCTGAACGTCCTCTCCTGCCCACCAGCCAGCAGCCTCTGTCCGCCTGAACATCCTCCCCTGCCCACCAGCCAGCAGCCTCTGTCCACCTGAACGTCCTCTCCTGCCCACCAGCCAGCAGCCTCCGTCCACCTGAACGTCCTCTCCTGCCCACCAGCCAGCAGCCTCTGTCCGCCTGAACATCCTCTCCTGCCCACCAGCCAGCACCTCCGTCCACCTGAACGTCCTCTCCTGCCCACCAGCCAGCAGCCTCCGTCCACCTGAACATCCCCTCCTGCCCACCAGCCAGCACCTCCGTCCACCTGAACATCCTCCCCTGCCCACCAGCTAGCACCTCTGTCCACCTGAACGTCCTCTCCTGCCCACCAGCCAGCAGCCTCTGTCCGCCTGAACGTCCTCTCCTGCCCACCAGCCAGCAGCCTCTGTCCGCCTGAACGTCCTCTCCTGCCCACCAGCCTGCACCTCCGTCCACCTGAACATCCTCCCCTGCCCACCAGCCAGCACCTCCGTCCACCTGAACATCCTCCCCTGCCCACCAGCTAGCACCTCTGTCCACCTGAACGTCCTCTCCTGCCTGCTGAACAGTTACCTCTTTCCGCGTGTTTTGGGCAGGCAACTGACAGTTGGTTAAAATTACCCAGAGCTCGCGCTGTCGAAGTTGGCGGTGGGCTGGGGGGGGGGGGGCGTTGGTGGGGGTGGGTGGTGGTGAGCTTTGGGTGGGGGTGGGGGGGTCGGATTTGGCACTCACCTCACGTACCCAAAACCCACTGATGATTAAAATCGACCCCGTTGTTTTAAGAATGGAAGAATTTTCATTAGCAGATTGTCTTAAGAATTAAAGAATTTTTAGAAACAGGAAAAGGCCTTTCGGCTCAACAGGCCATTCCTTAATCTCCCTCGCTAGAGACACACCCAGTTGACTCTGAACCTATTCGCACCATCAGTTTCAATGACCTTTCCAAGTAACTCATTCCACAGGATTATTTACTCGACTTCCCTCCTCACTCTTAGATTGCAACTTGTTTCTTCTCGTATTTGAACCCTTGTCAACAACTAATCATTTCCTTGGGTCAATTATGTCAATCGTTTTCATCAATGACAAACTCTGATGCTACCTGAGGCCAGTAAGGAAAAGAGGTCATGTTATTTTTAAAAGGTTGTTCTCAGGATGGGGGCAACACTGGCAAGGCCAGCTTTTATTGCCGGTCCCCAGCTGCCCTGAGAAGGTGGTGGTGGGCCTTCTCCTAGAACCACTGCAGTCTGTGCAGCGAGGGAGGTAACTAGGGATTTCCAGGATATTGGCGCAGTGACAATGAAGAGATGGCAGTGTATGTGCAACTCAGGATGGGGTGTGATTTGGGGGGAACTTGGAGGTGATGGTGTTCTCACGCATGGCTGCTCCTGTCCTTCTTGGTGGTAGTGGCCGTAGGGGAGGGAGGGGCAGTCGAAGAAGTAAATTCAGCAACTTTCTGGTCCTTTTTCTGGTGCCACCTCACAAACTACCAGATTTAATTGGTGGCTCCGATGGACGGGTCACACCGTCCGCATTCCCGACACGAGACTCCCAAAACAAGCACTCTACTCGGAGCTCCGACACGGCAAGAGAGCCCCAGGTAGGCAGAGGAAACGCTTCAAGGACACCCTCAAAGCCCCCTTGAAAAAGTGTAACATCCCCACCGACACCTGGGAATCCCTGGCCCAAGACCGCACAAAGTGGAGGAGAAGCATCCGGGAAGGCGCCGAACACCTCGAGTCTCTTCGCTGGGAGCAAGCGGAAGTTAAGCGCAGGCAGCACAAGGAGCGCACGTCAACCCAAGCACCCCACCCACCCGCCCCTTCAAACACCGTCTGCCCCAGCTGTGACAGAGACTGTAGGTCCCGCATTGGACTCATCAGTCACCCGAGAACTCATTTTTAGTGTGGAAGCAAGTCATCCTCGGTTCCGAGGGACTGCCTAAGAGAAGAGAGGTTTAATTCAATTTCACAACTTGGGGTGGTGGGATTTGAACTTATGACCTCTGGGTTGCTAGCCCACTCGGCTACTGTACTCTGTAACTACATGAGAATATTAGCCTATCACAGATATCACATCATCTCACAAATAATATCTGCTGCTAATGTTTTAATAAAAATTCAACAAAGGATAATTTAACACCCGCAGCAGAAGTGAAGAATGATTTGCCGATCTGTGCACTGCCGCACCTGGCCCTGTGCCCGCTCGATCCAACAGCAGGCATTGAGTTGTACAGGAGAGATTCTAGAGCAGGCTATTTCTGGCTTTGCTCGGCAGGGAGGCTGTCTGCAAACTCCTCAGTGAGAATGATAATACGCTTCCCTTTCGGAAATCAAGTCCAAGGAACAGACCTAGGGCTAGATTTTCAGTATAGACAGTTTTGGGGCGCTAACCTTAGCGCCCGCCCGAAGTTAGCGCCCGCCCCAAAGTAGCGCCCCGTTGCCGGAAATTCAGTGGCTTCGCCCTAAGAGGTTGGTGGAGCGCTAAAAGAGGCGTTCCACTACTATCGTTAGGCGCTAAGCCGGCGGTGCAGAGCGCAGCGCCCGAGCTCGGGCGCAGCGCACGGCAGACACTCTGGTGCCAGTGAGCTCTTAAAGGGGAAGGGTGCATGTGTTTTTTGAGGAGGAGGAGGAGGAGGAGGAGGAGGAGGAGGAGGAGGAGGAGGAGGAGGTGGTGGTGGTGGTGGTGGTGGTGGTGGTGGTGGTGGTGGCCGGAAACATAAATACACCGTTCACAACAACACACTGGATCCTTCCACACAACACATGCAGACTGCCGTTTATAGTGCAGGAGGAGTGCCCTTTAATTTGCGCTCCCCAGGGTGTGTTGCGTTCCATTTTACAAACGCTCTGGACGCCAGCCGCAGAATGGGGCGGTCCGACTGAAGTTTGGATTCGGGGCGGCCAAAGGGCGTTGCACGAGGATGTGACGTCATTTTCTGCGCGCGCATCCGGGCGGCCGCTAAACTTTGCGCCGGCGCTAACGGGCAACTTAATTTGGGGCGGGGCACAAACTGCGCTGCGCCCGGGCGCTACACGAATAGCGCCCGAAAATCACTTCTCTTAAGGCGCTAACTGCTGGCGCAAGCAACTGAAAATCTAGCCCCTAGGGTTTGAAATTGGACCTC
Source organism: Somniosus microcephalus (assembly GCF_052327205.1). Lineage (NCBI taxonomy): Eukaryota > Metazoa > Chordata > Chondrichthyes > Squaliformes > Somniosidae > Somniosus > Somniosus microcephalus. The sequence continues at coordinate 4,453,811 of NC_141011.1, read as the reverse complement.
ATTGTGTCCGTAAAATGAGGCCCAATTTTGGGTCCCAACATCCGGCATTCCAAGGACTCCTGAAAAACGCGCCATCCGGAACTGAGTTAGGCATTTTTCAGGTGTCCCTGGCGGCCGCCTAAAACACGTACTAGGCCCTTTGCGTGTGTAAATGATGGCCCTCACGGCTGTTTTAGGCCACCGCACTGTACAGGAAACTCTTTGGTATCCGGCACCGACGGGACCGGCGTGTTGCCGGTTGATCAAAAATTCCGGATGACGGAGAGGATTATCTACCGAGGCTATTTTTAACAAAGAAAAATTAAAAAATCAAGAAATGTGCAGTATACAGTAATTGGGTACTCACCTACAGAATGTTGTGTTAAATGGATGGTGGAAGATGCTTGATTAAGTACAGTACTGCCAGTTGAGGGTAATGCAATGCAATGACTACCAGCAGCGTGGGAGACACACACTACCCCTGTAAAATGGCAGATCAGAAGAGACTACCGGCAGCGCGGGAGAGTCAGACTCCTGTTACAGGGGTATTGAGGTGTTCGGAATTCCGACAGCGCCAAGAAGCCGAGTAGTGACAGTTTGGAGAACTACCCCCACTGACTAACTCGGCCACCGCAGGAGACTCGGACTCGGCAACATTGCCGGTTATTGAGGTGTTCTTTTTGGAGTGAGAATTTTGCCGGTTAATAGAGAATTCTGGATATTTAGGTACCGTTTAAACGAGAGTTTCCTGTAATTGGTCTACCCTCGAATTTCACATCTTCATACAGAACTGAAATAGTGCACAATTTTTCTCTTTAATGCCTACCTTTTTGACCAAGCTTTTGGTCACCCATCCCAATGGCCCCTTCATTGGCTTGGCATCTATTTTTTTGATTATGACTCTGGGAAGCACTCTGGGGCACTTTTCTACGTTAAACAAACCTGGAAGGATTTTGAATGGTAAGAATATCAGTGCTAGGAAATCAAACATTTTTCAATTCAGGCAACCAGTGTCAACGTCAAAAACTTTCAAATCAGTAAAGTAAAATTCTATTTCGTCCCAAGACTTTGCCTCAATCCCAAACTCTGAGTAATACCGCTTTCTGCACTAGGTTCAACATTTTCTGTTTCCTTCATCAGTCATTCTGTGGCCCCGCTTGTGGACTAATGTTTAGGATCAATTAACGCTCAATTAGGAGTATTTTTTTCTCTGAGATCTGGACCTGGGTTGAGATTGTCCAGCCTCACATAGAATCTATTCTGCCAATAGAGTGAGCAGGGGCCATCCCGTCAGTCAGTTTCCAGAGGTGAAGGGTTTTGTGCTAACCCATCATGTCGCCCAGTTCCCTAATGAACATAGTTCCATTTGGAACTAGCGCTGCTGCACTTGTGTCAGCTGTGGTTCAGTGGGTAACAATCTCACCTCTGAGACAGAAGGTTGTGTAGTTCAAGCCCCACTCCAGAGACTTGAGCACAAAATCTTGTCTGATGCTTTGGTGCAGCACTGAGGGATGAGATGTTAAACCGTCAGGGCCCTGACCTCTCAGGTGGCTGTAAAAGATCCCATGGCACTATTTTGAAGAAGAGCAGGGGAATTTGTCCTGGCCGATATTTATCCCTCATCATACATCATTAAAAAACAGATAATCTGATCATTATCACATTGCTGTTTTGTGGGAGCTTGCTGTGCACAAATTGGCTGCTGCATTTCCTACATTACAACAGTGACTACACTCCAAAAGTATTTCATTAGCTGTAAAGGGTTCTGGGACGTCCTGAGGTTGTGAAAGGCGCTATATCAATGCAAGTCTTTCTTTTTGTGTGGTGCAGCCAGTACAGGATGTCTCCTGCCAAGAGGGACCCTGCCAGTGCCCAGCTGCAAATTCTCAGAGTTGCTGCGGTGCAAACACACTGCAGCATCAGAAGAGGCAGCCGGGCACGTAAAGGGACAGAAGAGACCCGAACACTGATGGAGCCTGAGACTTGTAGGCCTCAGAAGAGACCAAAGCACAGGTAAGTCATTGGGAGCCAGACTGTAGGAAGCGAAGGCTTCTTCAAGGTCCCCTTGCACCACTGAGGGACCTCGGGGCTCCTGGGGCTTACTGCCACCTTCCACATGGTGGCACTGGGAAGCATCGGTACTATGGGAGGACAGAAATAAAATCCACCAGAGGCTCAGGCCCCGTTCCCCCCATTGCCATTTGGATGTGGCAGAGGGGAAAAGAGAGGCCAGCGACAACCCTAGAGTGGCTGTAGGGAGGGAAAGCCAGGTCGGGTGAGAAGGTAGCGGTACACCGCCTGAATTTTCCATCCTTCTCTGCTGCTATCCTACCCAATGTCTGGCAGGATTCAGCAGCATCCAGCTCATTGTATCTCTAACCGCAGAGAGCCACGGAGAGTCGATCCAGCCTCCTTTTGCATGAATGGCTGGCTGCCAATTGGTAGAAACAGTGGCCTGGAAGAACATAAGAACATAAGAGGTAGGAGCAGGAGTCGGTCATTTGGCCCCTCGAGCCTGCTCCGCCATTCAATAAGATCATGGCTGATCTGATCTTGGCCTCAACTCCACTTCCCTGCCCACTCCCCATAACCCTCGACTCCCTTATCGTTCAAAAATCTGTCTATCTCCACCTTAAATATATTCAATGACCCAGCCTCCACAGCTCTCTGGGGAAGAGAATTCCACAGATTCACGACCCTCTGAGAGAAGAAATTCCTCCTCATCTCCGTCTTAAATAGATGCCTCCTTATTCTGAAACTCTGCCCCCTAGTTCTAGATTTCCCCACGAGGGGAAACATCCTCTCTGCATCTACCCTGTCAAGCCCCTTCAGAATCTTATATGATTCAATAAGATCACCTCTCATTCTTCTAAACTCCAATGAGTACAGGCCCAACCTGCTCAACCTTTCTTCATAAAACAACCCCTTCATCTCAGGAATCAATCTGGTGAATCTTCTCTGAATTGCTTCCAATGCAAGTATATCCCTCCTTAAATAAGGAGACCAAAACTGTACGCAGTACTCCAGGTGTGGTCTCACCAGCGCCCTGTACAGTTGTAGCAGGACTTCCCTACTTTTATACTCCATTCCCCTTGCAATAAAGGCCAACATTCCATTTGCCTTCCTGATTACTTGCTCTACCTGCATGCTAACTTTTTGTGTTTCATGTACAAGGACCCCCAGATCCCTCTGTACCGCAGCATTTTGTAATCTCTGCCCATTTAAATAATAATTTAAGAGAAGGTAGCCTGTCTGCACTCTTAAGGGGAACAGTGCATGACACTTGAGGTACTAACAGGAGAGAAAAAGAAGGGAGGGATATATTTTCAATGGAACTACGCAAGGTGACACAGTTCACTGGAGCAGCAGGATTCAAGTGTCCGCCAGGCACTAGGTGCATGAGATGTTCCCGGTCTCAGTCACTGAGAGGCACTCAATGGCTTCTCAGAGGAATGAAGTGGACAAGTCCCCTAGCTCATCCTTCCCAGTAGCCATGGAGGAGGACGAGGAGCAGATTGGCTGCTTGTCCTTAACTGAAAACAGTGAGTGACTGAAGCAAAGATAGGAACAGAGAGAGGAGAGAAAAAAACTGCACATAATCCATCATTGTGCAGTGTCACTTGCATAGTATTCCAGATTGGTGGGACTGTTCATTACACCATTTGATAAATGTGTACAGTCACAGGCAACAGATTTCTGTAAATTTTGCACAATACCATTTCAAATTGGGCTATTTTCAAACAAAACAAACATGGATTTGTACGCTTTGAAATATTAGTGAAATGTTTAAGTAACCTTTCTGGAGGTCAATGATGATTGATTGAAACAGAAAGATATGAATCACTTCTGCAGTTAATACACTTATGTGTATATGTGTGTACGTGCGTGTGTGTGTATGTATATATATATATATATGTATAAACACAAACTTTATATATACAAAATTTATGTATAAATTGTAACAGGCGGGTTAAACTAATTTATACAAGTACATGGGGTCAGGGCATTATTAAACAAACATCTGTTCGATGTCTTTCTGCAGTGAGAAACCCAAAGAGATTAATCATTTCTGTCAAGTTATGAGCACATGCCAAAGTCGCCTCAGCACATGCGATGAATCTTGTGTCAATAGTACGACAATGAAATGCTTCTTCAGCAAGACTGAATCCCCAACTCCTGAAACTCCTGTTTGCTTTTACTGTTTGAACTTCTCACCATTTTGTTTCTGCAGGGGTGCAGCTAATTGGAGTGATATATTTTGACTGACATCAGAATCCTTATTTCAAGCCACTGCTAACAACGTCATGTAAAGAGAGAAAAAAGCTTACGTTTAAAATTTGATGTCGTTTCTTTGTCTGCCGTTGTCTAGTTTTAGGGGTGATGTCCTGATTTGACATAGCAAGGCATTTTAGACAATAATTTGACAATGAATGTCTTCACACTGCAATTTCCAATAAGCAACGACCTCAACAGCAGCAAAACTCAGCCAGTTTACAGCCACAATTATTACAGTTTAGCACCTTAAAATGTGGCACCTCGGCCCTTGTAAGACACCAGTGCAAGCACACACACACGCACACATATACACACACTCATTCACACACACACACACACACTCATTCACACACACACACACACACTCATTCACATACATATACACACACACAAATACAAACGCAAACATATATACATACATACACATGCACACATACACGCACAAATACACACGTACATATATACGTGAACACATGCACACACGCAAACATATAAACCTATACATACACATGCACACATACACGCACAAATGCATACAAACATGTATACACACTCACACACACGCTACTGCTCATCGTGCTCTCTGGTTCGTTATATTCCTTCTTCTTCATGAGCAGCAGCAGCTGGAAAAATGGTCCATTTTTCCTTTTGCTGGACCGTCATCGCTATGGGCAATTGTACCACCGCAAAATGTTCCCCTGCCTCAAACTGTTGTGCCCTCTTGTTTTGGGTTCCAATGCTTAATATTTTGTTTTAATTTATTCATTCATGGGATGTAGCTGTTGCTGGCAAGACCAGCATTTATTGCCCGTCCCTAATAGCCCTTGAGAAGGTGGTGGTGAGCCGCCCTCTTGAACCGCTGCAGTCCGTGTGGTGAAGGTACTCCCACGGTGCTGTTAGGGAGGGAGTTCCATGATTTTGACCCAGCGACGATATATTCCCAAGTCATGATTGTACATAAATGTAAGAAGTCACACGACACCAGGTTATAGTGTCGTGTGACTTCTTACATTTGTCCACCCCAGTCCAACTCCGGCATCTCCACACCATGATTGTGCATGACTTGGAGGGGAGCTTGGAGGTGATGGTGTTCCTATGCGCCTGCTGCCCTTGTCCTTCTAGGCGGAAGAGGTCGCGAGTTTGGGAGGTGCTGTCAAAGAAGCCTTGGCGAGTTGCGGCAGTGCATCTTGTAGATGGTATACACTGCATTCACGGTACACTGGTAGTGGAGAGTATTCCATCACACTCCTGACTTGTACCATGTAGATGGTGGAAAGGCTTCGGGGAGTCAGGAGTTGAGACACTCGCCATAGAATACCCAGCCTCTGACCTGCTCTTGTAACCACAGTATTTATGTGGCTGGTCCAGTTAAATTTCTGGTCAATGGTAACCCCCAGGATGTAGATGGTGGGGGAGTCGATGATGGTAATGCCATTGAATTTCAAGGGGCGGTGGTTAGACTCTCTCTTGTTGGAAATAGTCATTACCTGGCACTTCTGTGGCGCGATTGTTACCTGCCACTTATCAGCCCAAGCCTGAATATTGTACAGGTCTTGTTGCATGCGGGCATGAACTGCTTCATTATCTGAGGAGTTGTGAATGGCACTGAACACTGTGCAATCATCAGTGAACATCCCCACTTCTGACCTTATGATGGAGGGAAGGTCATTAATGAAGCAGCTGAAGATACTTGGGCCTAGGACACTGCCCCAAGAAACTCCTGCAGCGATGTCCTCGGGCTGTGATGATTGACCTCCAACAACCACAACCATCTTCCTTTGTGCTCGGTATGACTCCAGCCGGTGAAGAGTTTCCCCCCTGATCCTCATTGACTTCAGTTTTACTTGGGCTCCTTGGTGCCAGACTCGGTTAAATGCTGCCTTGATGTCAAGGGCAGTCATTCTCACCTCACCTCTGTAATGAGGTCGGGAGCCAAGTGGTCTTGGCAGAACCCAAACTGAGCATCAGTGAGCAGGTTATTGGTGAGTTAGCACCGCTTGATAGCACTGTCGATGACACCTTCTATCACTTTGCTGATGATTGAGAGTAGACTGATGGGGTGGTAATTGTGGATTTGTCCTGCTTTTTGTGGACAGGACATACCTGGGCAGTTTTCCACATTGTCGGATAGATGCCAGTGTTGTAGTTGTACTGGAACAGCTTGGCTAGAGGCGTGGCTAGTTCTGGAGCACAAGTCTTCAGCACGACAGCCGGGATGTTGTCAGGACCCACAGCCTTTGCTGTATCCAGTGCGCTCAGCCGTCTCTTGATATCACGTGGAGTGAATTGAATTGGCTTCTGTGATGGTGGGGACCTCAGGAGGAGGATGAGAGGGATCATCCACTCGGCACTTCTGGCTGAAGATGGTTGCAAACGCTTCAGCCTTGTCTTTTGCACTCATGTGCTGGGCTCCACCATCATTGAGGATGGGGATGTTCATGGAGCCTCCCCCTCCTGTTAGTTGTTTTTGATATACATTAATGAATTGGTCTTGTGGGTGCAGGGCACAATTTTGAAATTTGCAGATGACACAAACCTTGGAAGTGTAGTAAACAGTGCGGATGATAGCAATAGACTTCAACAGACTGGTGGAATGGGCGGACACATGGCAGATGAAATTCAACGCAGAAAAGTGCGAGTTGATGCATTTTGGTAGGAAGAATGAGGAGAGACAATACACACTAAATTATACAATGTTAAAGGGGGTGCAAGAACAGAGACCTGGGGGTGTTTGTGCACAAATCTGTGAAGGTGGCAGGACAGGTTAACAAAGCAGTTAATAAAGCACACGGGATCCTGGGCTTTGTAAACAGAGGCAGAGAGTACAAAAGGCAGGAGGTTATTCTAAACCTTTATAAAACACTAGTTTGGCCCCAGCTGGAGTATTGTGTCCAATTCTGGGCACCGCACTTTAGGAAGGACATGAAGGATTTGGAGAGGGTGCAGAAGAGATTTACTAGAATGGTTCCAGGGATGAAGGAATACAGTTACGTGGATAGACTGGAGAAGCTGGGGTTGTTCTCCTTAAAGCAGAGAAGGCTAAGAGGAGATTTGATCGAGGTGTTTAAAATCAGGAAGGGTTTAGATTGAGTAAATAAAGAGAAACTGTTTCCGATGGCTGAAGGCTCGATAACCAGAGGGCACAGATCGAAGGTGATTGGCAAAAGAACCAGAGGCGACATGAGGGGAAACTTTTTTACACAACGAGTGGTTAGGATTTGGAACGCACTGCCTGATAGGGCGGTGGATACAGATCCAATAGTAGCCTTCAAAAGGGAATTGGATAAATACTTGAAGGAGAAGAAATTGCAGGGATATGGGGAAGGAGCGGGGGAGTGGGACTAACTGGATTGCTCTTCGAAAGAGCCGGCGCAGACTCGATGGGCCAAATGGCCTCCTTCTATTCTATGATTCTATGAATTGTTCACCGGCATTCATGACTGGATGTGACAGGACAGCAGAGCTTCGATCTGATCCACTGGTTGTGCTCCTTGCCAGTGTTTTGTGTGAGCTGGTGGGTACTGAGTTGAATTGAAGAGAAACCACTCCTTTTACAATCTCTCTGCTTCTCAAGCACATTTTCTAACTTGCTGACCACATCCATCTCAGCCAGGAGCCTATCTAATGACAGCGTCACCCACCCAACAGACTCTTAGCAAATACATATTATAATGTTAAACACATGAGTGAGCTGCAAGACTTAGGATGTTTTATTTTTATTTAAAACTATGTTTTTGGTGTTTCTTTTAGTGATTTAAGATGAATGTTACAGTAATGAAACTACTCATGATACTAGGCAGCTTTATTACTGTCATATTAGGATTTATTTCGCTGCAGTGCATTCACTGAAAGCTTAATAATAATGGCCGGCCCAGGGCGATTAGAATCCCCACAGGTTCTGCCAGCCTACGTGTTAAATAAAAGATTCCTTTACAGAACAAAAAGAAACAAATCCTGGAAAAATTCTGACCAAACGACTGCAGTGGGATTTGAACCAGCTGCACACTCACCCCACCCCACAGTGCAACAAGAATGAGAATGTGGACCCGCCCGACAGGAACAGGATGGGATTGGGTTGGACATCATTGAGGTCAAAGCAGAGTAATATCGGGCGGGTTGCGAATCAGGGGTCTGACCCAAACCGCCAAATCTCGCTGAGTGGATTAGGTTAAAATCGGGACTACAGTTTGAACTGCGCACTCTGACACTCAATGCGCCTAATTTCACTCTCCATTGACTTCAATGATGTCCGACCCAATGGAGATCAGAAGAATGTTTTTATGCAGCGAGTTGTCGCGATCTGGAATGCGCTGCCTGAAAGGGCGGTGGAAGCGATTCAATAGTCATTTTCAAAAGGAAATGGGATAAATTCTTGAAGGGGAAAAATTCACAGGGCTGTGGGGAAAGGGCAGGGGAGTGGGACTAGTTGGATCGCTCTTTCAAAGAGGCCGAATGGCCTCCTTCTGTGCTGTACGATTCTATGATTCTATAAATGGGGGGGGCGGACTGGGGTCTTAATTGGTAGTCCTATCCAAAACCGCCCCATTCCTGCCGGACGCCTGAGGTTAAATCGGGGCTTCAGTGGCAAACTGCCCTCATCCAACACCTTCCACAGCAGTAAGCTGGAAATGATGTACAGCTCCCACGTATTGTGTAACATGCCAGTTGAGCTTGAATGAGTTACAGTCTGCAGCGCAACCCGGGAGTGCTGATGACCTACAAAAACATTGAAGCTTTGCTCTTGTGGATTATTTTTACTTTTGGAGGGCGTGGGGGTGTTTGAGTCTTGTCCCCTGAAGGGGAGGGATGTCAGTACCGGAGGACAGAGCACTTCTTCAACCTTACATCCACTGTCAGTAGAAAGCATTTTCAGGTCAGATATTTGTATTACAATTCAGGCTTTTTAAGTACTCCTTTCTTTTTCCAAGAGTCTTGCAGTGGTTTTTCATACTCCCCAAAACAACCAGAAATATGCTTCTAATAATCTGTCCCTCCAGGAGTAATGAGGCCTGTGACCAGAGCTTTGCAATGACTGTTTTGATTTACAAATTAAACATTGCAATGAACCATAAGAAAAAACGAGTTTTGTTTAATCAGGTACCTGCTGAGCACATAATCAACTGCAAATTGCAAGGGGTTAAATCACTCTCTCCAAAGACCCTGCTACCAGAGAACTTGGCACCGTCTTTTTGACCATTAAAATCGTAAAGAGTGGAATGAGCACGCCTCCAGAAATATCAGCCAGGTTCTTGTGATGCACGTAATGTTAATTCCGATGGTTCTCCATCTGATTGCTCAGAATTCAGGGGGAACCGAGGGGCTGAGCCCATCCTCCACTTCTTGTGTCAAATTCTCCCTGACGTTGCCCACGTCCAAAACAATCATCACATTCAAAGCTCGCTCATTCAATTGTCCATATGACCAGTGCATTCCACACAATACAACTCACATAACAGCACCTGTAATAATAGGAAAACTAAAATTACATGAAAATTTTGAAGTACAATTATGCCAACTTAGCATGAGTCACACACGCTGTACAAAGGGTCACACTATTACACAAACAATCTTCATTCCTAATGATGTTGATTGGATTTGAAACAAACAACTTTCTTCAACAATTGAGTAAAGGCAACTGACTGGTAATTGGGCAGAAAGTCTGGAGACAAGAACAACAACACTTTGCATTTATATAGATTGGGCTAACCAAATTAGTAACAATACTGTGGAGGAGGAATTCCTGGAGTGTATACGGGATGGTTTCCTGGACCAATATGTCGAGAAACCAACTAGAGATCAGGCCATCTTAGACTGGGTATTATGTAATGAGAAAGGATTAATTAGCAATCTTGCTGTGTGAGGCCCCTTGGGTCGGAGCGACCATAATATGATAGAATTCTTCATTAAGACGGAGAGTGAAGTAGTTGACTCAGAGACTAGGGTCCTGAATTTAAATAAAGGAAACTACGATGGTATGAGGCGTGAGTTGCGTAGGATTGATTGGGGAATGTCACTCAAAGGGTTGACGGTGGATAGGCAATGGCGAACATTCAAAGATCGCATGGATGAACTACAGAATTTGTTCATCCCAGTTTGGCATAAAAATAAAACAAAAGAGGTGACTCAACTGTGGCTAACAAGGGAAATTAGGGATAGCATAAGAACCAAGGAGAGGACATACAAATTGGCCAGAAAAAGCAGTAAACCTGAGGATTGGGAGCAGTTTAGGATTCAACAAAGGAGGACAAAGTTATTAATTAAGAAGGGGAAAATAGAGTATGAGAGTAAGCTTTCAGGGAACATAAAAACTGACTGTAAAAGCTTTTATAGATATGTGAAGAGAAAAAGATTGGTGAAGTCAAGCGTAGGTCCCTTGCAGTCAGAATCAGGGGAATTTATAATGGGGAACAAAGAAATGGCAGACCAATTAAATACATACTTTGGTTTCGTCTTCACAAAGGAGGACACAAATAACCTCCCAGAGATGTCGGGGAACATAAGGTCTAATGAGAGGGAGGAATTGAATGAAATCAGTATTTGTAGGGAAATGGTGTTAGGGAAATTGACCGGATTGAAGGCCGATAAATCCCCAGGGTACTTAAGGAAGTGGCCCTAGAAATAGTAAATGCATTGCTGGTCATCTTCCAAAATTCTATAGACTCTGGAACAGTACCCATGGATTGGAGGGTAGCTAATGTTACCCCACTATTCAAAAAAGGTGGTAGAGAGAAAACGGGGAATTATAGACCGGTAAGCCTGACATCGGTAGTGGGGAAAATGCTAGAGTCCATTATAAAAGATGTAATAGCAGAGCACTTGGAAAACAGTGACAGGATCAGACAAAGTCAACATGGATTTACAAAAGGTAAATCGCGCTTGACTAACCTACTGGAATTTTTGAGGATGTAACTGGTAAAATAGATAAGGGAGAACCAGTGGATGGGGTGTATTTGGGCAGCACGGTGGCATAGTGGTTAGCACTGTTGCCTCACAGCGCCAGGGACCCGGGTTCAAATCCGGCCTCGGGTGACTGTCTGTGTGGAGTTTGCACATTCTCCCCGTGTTTGCGTGGGTTTCCTCCGGGTGCTCCGGTTTCCTCCCATAGTCCAAAGATGTGCGGGTTAGGTTGATTGGCTATGATAAATTGACCCTTAGTGTTAGGGGGATTAAATACGTGGGGTTACGGGGATAGGGCTTGGGTGGGATGGCTGTCGGTGTAGGGACCGGGTGCTAGGGTTTGGATGATCAGCCATGATCTCGTTGAATGGCGGAGCAGGCTCGAAGGGCCGAATGGCCTACTCCTGCTCCTATCTTCTATGTTTCTATGTTTCTATGTTTCAGAAGGCCTTCGATAAGGTCCCGCATAAGAGATTAGCGTGTAAAGTTAAGGCACATGAGATTGGGGGCAAGGTATTGACTTGGATAGAGAACTGGTTGGCAGACAGAAAGCAAAGAGTTGGAATAAACGGGTCCTTTTCCGAGTGGCAGGCAGTGACTAGTGGGGTACCGCAGGGATCGGTCCTTGGACCCCAGCTATTCACAATATATATTAATGATCTAGACAAGGGAACTAGATGTAATATCTCCAAATTTGCAGACGACACAAAGCTGGGTGGGCGTGTGTGCTGTGAGGAGGATGTCGAGAAACTCCAGGGTGATTTGGACATGTTGGGTGATTGGGCAGAAACATGGCAGATGCAATATAACGTGGATAAATTTGAGGTTGTCCACTTTGGTGGCAAAAACAGGAAGGCAGATTATTATCTAAATGGCAATAAATTGGGAGACCTGGGTGTCCTTGTACACCAGTCGCTGAAGGTAAGCATGCAGGTGCAGCAGGCGGTTAAGAAGGCAAATGGTATGTTGGCCTTTGTAGTGAGAGGGTTTGAGTACAGGAACAAGGACGTCTTGCTGCAGTTGTACAGGGCCTTGGTGAGACCACATCTCGAGTATTGTGTGCAGTTTTCGTCGCCTTACCTGAGGAAGGATGTTCTTGCCATGGAAGGAGTTCAGCGAAGATTCACCAGGCTGATACCTGAGATGGCAGGAATGACGTATGAGGAGAGATTGGGTCGATTGGGCTTATACTCGCTGGAGTTTAGAAGAATGAGAGGGTATCTCATTGAAACTTATAAAATTCTAACAGGACTAGACAGACTAGATGCAGGAAGGATGTTCCCGATGGCCGGGGAGTCCAGAACCAGAGGTCACAGTCTAAGGATAAGGGGTAAGCCATTTAGGACAGAGATGAGGAGGAATTTCTTCACCCAGAGAGTGGTGAACCTGTGGAATTCTCTACCACAGAAGGCGGTGGAGGCCAATTCATTAAATATATTCAAGAAGGAGTTGGATATATTTCTTAAGGCTAAAGGGATCAAGGGGTATGGGGAGAAAGCAGGGACAGGGTACTGAATTTGGATGATCAGCCATGATCTCATTGAATGGCGGAGCAGGCTCGAGGGGCCGAATGGCCTGCTCCTGCTCCTATCTTCCATGTTTCTATACAACGCTTTAATGTAGCAAAAACATCCCAAGGCATTTCACAGGGCAAATTTTACCAAACAAATTTGACACCGAGCCACCTAAGGAGACATTAGAACAGGTATCCAAAAGCTTGTTCAAAGAGGTAGGTGTTAACATAGAAACTAGGAGCAGGAGTAGGCCATTCGGCCCTTCGAGCCTGCTCCGCCATTCAACGAGATCATGGCTGATCATCCAAACCCTAGCACCCAGTCCCTACACCGACAGCCATCCCAGCCAAGCCCTATCCCCGTAACCCCGTAACCCCACATATTTAATCCCCCCTAACACTAAGGGCCAATTTTTATCATGGCCAATCAACCTAACCCGCACATCTTTGGACTGTCTTAAGGAGCGTCTTAGGGAATTCTGGAGCTTAGGGCCTCGGCAACAGAAGGCACGGCCACCAATGGTGGCGCAAAGAAAATCGGGGATGCCAATTAGAGGAGCGCAAATATCTCGGGGGGTTGTGGGGCTGGAGGAGATTGCAGAGATCGGGAGGGCCGAGGCCATGGAGGGATTTGAAAACAAGGATAAAAGTTTTAAAATCGAGGCATTGCCAGAGCGGGAGCCAATGTAGGTCAGTGTGAGGGCAGGGGGCGATCAGTGAACAGGACGTGGTGCGAGTTAGGACACGGGCAACAGAGTTTCGGATGAGCTCAAGTTTACTGAGGGTGCAAGGTGGGAGGGCAGCCAGGAGAGCCTTGGAATAGTCCAGTCTAGAGGCAACAAAGGCATGGATGAGGGTTTCAGCTGCCAATGAGATGAGGCATGGGTGGAGACAGGCTATGTTACAGAGGTGGAAGAAGGCAGTTTTGGTGACGGAAATGATATAGGGTCGGAAATTCAGATCAGGGTTAAATAGACAATAGCTTTGGTCTTCCCAATCTTTAATCGGAGAACATTTATTCTCATCCAATACTGGATGTCAGACAAGGAGTCTGACAAATCAGAGGCACAGGAGGGTTCGTGAGAGGTGGTGGTAAGGACGAGCTGCGTGTCATCAATGCACATGTAAAACCTAGTGTTATGTTTTCGGATGATGTTGCCAAGGAGCGTCATGTTGATGAGAAATAGGGGGGGCCAATGATAGATCAGTGGGGCACTCCAGGAGTAACGGTGCGGGAGCAGGAAGAGCAGCCACTGCAGCAGATTTTCTCACTATGACTAGATAGATAGGACTGGAACTAGGCGAGGGCAGTCCCACCCAGCTGGACAATGGAGGAGAGGCGTTGGAGGAGGATGGTGGGGTCAACCGTGTCAAAGGCTGCAGACAGGTTGAGGAGGATAAGTAGGGTTAGGTTACCATGATCACAGTCACTGACAGTGTGCAGACCACAGCTGACTGTTCCCTAAAACGATACAGTGGCTGAGATTCCGAAGGGTCTCTTCTACCAATGCCTGTTGCCACCCAATCTGTAGGACAATGTTCCCATCCCAAATCCATTCCATTGGGAATGGTAGCATTGTGGTTATGTTACTGGACTAGTAATCCTAAAGGCCTGGATTAATGATCCTGAGACATGAGTTCTAAATCCCACCATGGCAGCTTAATTAAATAAATCGGGAATAAAAAGTTAGTATCAGTCATGGTGAACATGAAACTACCGGATTGTCATAAAAACTCATCTGGTTCACTAATGTCTTTTAGGGAAGGCAATCTGCTGTCCTTACCTGGTCTGGCCTATATGTGACTCCAGACCTATAGCAATTTAGTTTTTTAAAATCGTTTATGGGATGAGGGCGTCGCTGGCAATGTCAGCATTTATTGCTCATCCCTAGTTACCCTTGAGAAGGTGGTGGTGAGCCGTCTTCTTGAACCGCTGCAGTCCGTGTGGTGAAGGTACGCCCACAGTGCTGTTAGGTAGGGAGTTCCAGGATTTTGACCCAGCATCGATGAAGGATCGGTGATATACCTCTAAGTCAGGATGGTGTGTGACTTGGAGGGGAACTTGGAGGTGGTGGTGTTCCCATGCGCCTGCTGCCCTTGTCTTTCTGGGTGGAAGAGGTCATGGGTTTGGGAGGTGCTGCCGAAGAAGCCTTGGTGAGTTGCTGCAGTGCATCTTGTAGATGGTACACACTGCAGCCACGGTGCACCGGTGGTGGCGGGAGTGAATGTTTAAGGTGATGGATGGGGTGCCAATCATATGGGCTGCTTTGTCCTGAATGGTGTCGAGCTTCTTGAGTGTTGTCGGAGCTGCACTCATCCAGGCAAGTGGAGAGTATTCCATCACATTCCTTACTTATGCCTTGTAGATGGTGGAAAGGGTTTGGGGAGTCAGGAGGTGAGACAGTTGCCGCAGATTAACCAGCCTCTGACCTGCTCCTGTTAACTGTCCTCTGAAATGGCCTCGCAAGCCACTCAGTTGTACCAAACCGCTACAAAGAACAACGGTTCAAGAAGGCGGCTCACCACCACCTTCTCAAGGGCAATTAGGGATGGGCAATAAATGCTGGCCTTGCCAGGGACATCCACATCCCATGAACGAATAAATGTTTTTAAATCGCGGAGCCGGAGTCATCAGCATGTTTGGGGCAAGGCTCATTGGAGTCACGAGACCCAATCTCCCCGCTGCAAACCGGAGTGGCACCAAGCTCCACAACTTGGTTGCCCCCGAGACCTTCCTGGAGCAAAGAGACACTGGCCATGAAAAATCTTCAGCTCCCACAGGAACCATGCGGGTAAAATTCAACTTCAGCGGGAACATAAAACGGGCGGTAGCCCGCTATAAACCCAGCCCGGCTTACTTTTCTTTAAAGTGAGGTTGTGCTCCCCTGCCAAAAGTCGAATTTTACCCCCATAATGCTGGCAGCATAAGGTAATCAGCCCCCTTCTGGCAAGGTCTGGGGCCCCTCCTGGAGCCTCGGTGGGACTCACGGCAACGCTCAGCTGGCGAGAGCTCTGCTGCGGCCTTTTAATCGCATACAGGGCAGGATTCTCAGGGTACCCCAGGCAGTCCTCCAGACGCCCCTTTGAGTTTGAGTTGGACAGTAGATCCGCCCATGCCCCTCACCCCACCCCCTCCCCACCTCCCAACCTGATTGGGAAATGGCTGGGCCAAAAATACAGGGTGGAATCTGAGCACAACCTGCTTCTGCCCCAGTTTCCAGTCCCCGGCCAGATTGGAGGATAGCAAATGTAACCCTGCTATTTAAGAAAGGAGCGAGAGAGAAAACGGGGAACTACAGACCTGTTAGCCTCACATCAGTAGTTGGGAAAATGCTGGAATCTATTATAAAGGATGCAATAACTGGGCACTTAGAAACTAATAGTAAGATTGGGCAGAGTCAACATGGATTTATGAAAGGGAAATCCTGTTTGACAAACCTATTGGAGTTCTTTGAGGATGTAACTAGTGGAGTAGACAAAGGGGAACCGGTAGATGTGGTGTATCTGGATTTTCAGAAGGTCTTCGATAAGGTCCCACACAAGAAGTTGGTGAACAAAATTAGGGCACATGGAATTGGGGGTAATATACTAGCATGGATTGAGAATTGGTTAACAGACAGAAAACAAAGAGTAGGGATAAACAGGTCGTTTTCAGGATGGCAGGCTGTGACTAGTGGGGTACCACAAGGATCAGTGCTTGGGCCCCAGCTATTCACAATCTATATCAATGATTTGGATGAGGGGACTAAATGTAACATTTCCAAATTTGCTGATGATACAAAGCTAGGTGGCAGTGTCCGTTGTGAAGAGGATGTGAAGAGGCTTCAAGGGGATCTCCACAGGCTCAGTGAGTGGGCGAGAACATGGCAGATGGAATATAATGTGGATAAATGTGAAGTTATCCACTTTTGGTAGAAAAAACAGAAAGGCAGAGTATTTCCTCACTGGTGAAAGATTGGGGAATGCAGATGCTCAAAGGGACCTGGGTGTCCTTGTACATGAGTCACTGAAAGTGAATGTGCAGGTGCAGCAAGCCATTAGGAAGGCAAATGGTATGCTGGCCTTCATTACAAGAGGATTTGAGTACAGGAGTAAAGAAGTCTTACTCCAATTATATAGGGCCTTGGTGAGACCACACCTGGAGTACTGTGTACAATTTTGGTCTCCTTACCTAAGGAAGGATATACTTGCCATAGAGGGAGTGCAATGAAGGTTCACGAGTTTGATTCCTGGGATGGCGGGACTGTAGTATGAGAAGAGATTGAGTAAACTAGGCCTGTATTCTCTTGAATTCAGAAGAATGAGAGGGGATCTCATTGAAGCATACAAAATTATTACAGGGCTTGATAGGGCGGATGCTGGGAGAATGTTTCCCTTGGCAGGGGAGTCTAGAACCAGGGGCCACAGCCTCAGGATAAAGGGTAGGCCATTCAGGACTGAGATAAGAAGAAATTTCTTCACACAGAGGGTGATGAATCTTTGGAATTCTCTACCCCAGAGGGCTGTGGAGGCTCAGTCATTGGGTATATTCAAAACAGAAGTCGATAGATTTCTGACTAGTAAGGGCATCAAGGGATATGGCGATAGGGCCGGTGAATGGAGTTGAGGCAGAAGATCAGCCATGATCTCATTGAATGGCGGAGCAGGCTCGAAGGGCCAAATGGCCGACTCCTGCTCCTATTTCTTATGTTCTTATGACGCACTCCAGGTCCACCCAGGCCCAAGGGGAACTGCAGCCCCTTAGAACATAACGTAGGCTAACGTCAGTTCCATTATTTATTTTATAAACAACACCACCTGTGATGTTGGTGATGGGGATGAGGCGCTGCAGTGAGGGAGTCGGGGAGGGCTAGACATTTCTGTTGAATGAATTTGGAAAGGATGAGAAGTGCTTAGAGACGGTGAAGTAATTGTTTTGTGATCAATTCCTGGAAAAAAAATAGTGGGTGTATAAATTAAGACATTTCTTCCACGCACATGGCACCATTCCTAAACAAGCAAACTTGTGCATGGAATATTGGGAGAGGTACGGTTTAGGGGAAAATGGGTGGATTTAGGGGGGTAAAAGGAATGGATTGGAGGAAGCGAGTAGCCCAGAATCATGACTGAAAACTACACCAAGTCTTCACTCCCCATGTTCAATAGCACAGGCAATCAACTGGAATCTACAATGTTGTGTCACAGATCAGATGCAAAGTGAGGCTTTGTCTGCCCCCCTCCTCCATGGACACACCTTGAGCATAACATCAGAAGAGGACCCTCAATAGATCATTCTGACACCTCCACATAATACACCAGCCACCTTCATACATTCTCTCTAAGTAAAACTGAAAACTTGGTGCTAATTACAATTAGTGTTTTTTTTTGCTGTGGTTAACCATTGGAAATTGGGCTACGCTACTGTTCTGCCAGATGACTGGAGCCACTTTCCCGCTTTCTACAGCCAGGCATTCCTCTTCCCAGCCCAAGAATCACCTCGCCAAGTGCAAGCTGTCACAAACAGCAAGCAAGATAAATGACCAGGTAATCTGTTTTGGTGGTTGAGGAATAAATGTTGCCCAAGACACAAGGTGAACTCCCCTGTTCTTCTTCAAGCATCACCACAGAATCTTTTACCTTGATCTGAAAGATGGCACTCTCCCAGCACTGCACTAAAGTGTTAGCCAAGGTTATGCATTTAAGTGTGGCTCGAGCCCACAACCTTCTGACTCAGAAAAGAAAGACTTGCATCTATATAGCGCCTTTCATGACCATCGGATGTATCAAAGAGCTTTACAACCAATGACGTGTAGTCACTGTTGTAGTGTGGGAAACATGGCAGCCAATTTGCACACAGCAAGATCCCAAAACAGCGATGTGATAATGACCAGATAATCTGTTTTTGTTATGTTGGTTGAGGGATAACTATGGGCTAGGACACTGGGGATAACTCCCCTACTCTTCTTCGAAATAGTGCCATGGGATCTTTTACGTCCACCTGAGAGAGCAGACGGGGCCTCAGTTTAACGTCTCATCCAAAAGATGGCACCTCCAACAGTGCAGCACCCCCTGGAGTGGGACTTGAACCCACAACCTTCTGACTCAGAGGCAAGTGTGCTACCCTCTTTTTAAAAAATTATTAATATACTTTATTGAACATTAAGAACATTTACAACATCATGATCATTTCATTGTATGATACAAATCAATTCCGCCGCTCTGCACAGCCATTCCGCCACCACATTTTAACATCAAAACCTGAAGTTTAGTTTGTCTCCTGTAACATATATTAATCGATTGTACTTTAAAAATTGGTTGTAAAATACTATCCTTAAATTCCTTTCTGAATAAAACATCCACAGAGCCTTATAATGATCTTTTAGCTTATATTTAAAATACACTTTTAGATTGATTCTCCTCCCCTTATAAAACAGCGCATTCCTTCTTTGCACAATCACGAATCTAGCCAAACTGAACATTAAATTAATTGCCACTCCGCTAGACTCGGGCAGACTCTCCTGCAATCCCCATCTCAAAATTGAGTCCCATGGGATTCCCATTCTCGCTGTTCGGTCCCCACCCAGCAAAAAAGCTTCACACAACTGTCGAACATAGTACTTAAAGTCATTTAACTGCGGACATAACACCAGTAAATGGGACAGAGTCTCATCCCGTGTCCCACACACTGGGCAAGTTGTCGCCTCCACTCGTCCAATCTTGCACAAGACCATCATGGTAAAAATCCGGTTATGAGCCAATTTGAAATCCAGTTCAATCCATTTTGGACATTTAAAATTCGCCCACACTCCCTTCCAAATCCTGTTGAAGTCCAGCTGTGGGTATATACTCTGCCAAAACTCCTGACCAGCAGGTGTCTTGAATCTCAATTCTCTAAATACCTCATAGAAATCTCGAGTATTACAGTTGTCAAATTGGACCAACTCTCCCCCTTTCTCCAGTACAAAGCTTGGAAAAGCAGGACGCATTTTACTTCCTTTGGAGATTTCCGCATTTATTTCTTCCATCCAATCCTGTGGCATTGCCGTCACAATCTTCTCATACATGATTCCTATTGCTTTTTCCTCTACCTCCTGATCCTCCTCCCACACCATGTCCCTCACTATCGCTTCCGGCAACCAACCTGGAATTACCTCGTATAATACATCTTTCACACATATAATCCCAGCTTTTATAAAAGCTTGATTAAATAAAACCTCTCCTTCGATGTTGACCCACCTGTTCAAAAATAAGGGCTGTTCTAAAAATTCCTCAGCCCCCTTGGGCATAAACTGCACACTTTTTAAAAATTGGGCCCAAGTCTCTACAACCCCCTTATAAAACCTAGGGAGAAGTTTAATTGATTTCAAAAACATATTATTGTATTCCATATACAATATCTCCTGCCCTCCTATCCCACTTCGTTTTTAAAAATGCTCAAAACAACTCTTCCAAAAACTTGTATTTGACTTCTGAAGAAATCTCTTCACCCATTTGATTCTAAAGGATTTTTTCTTCAAATCAGTATCTGGGAAATTGAGTCCTCCCTGATTTCTCCGTCTAATGATGGTATTGTAAGCCACCAAGGCTGGTTTCCCTTCCCATAAAAACCTCACACAAGCCTCTCGGATGGACTTTTCCGCCCACTCGGGAATATCCTCCACCGTCAATAAGTACCATAGCATAGATAGCAGGAGAGCAGACACCACTGTCGCTCTTCCTTGCACTTTCAACCACCTTCTTTCCCATCTTCCCAAAATCTTTTTAATTTTCATAACCTTCGGTTTCCAATTTAATCAATCCACTTCATCCCTGTCTTTCTTGCACCCCATATGCACCCCCAGAACTTCCAAAACCTCCACCACCTTAAAGGGACATTCCCCCAACCATTCCCCCCTACACCTCCCTGCAACCAGACATTGGGACTTACTATAATTCACTCTGGCTCCTGAAGCTCTACAATACTCCTCCACTGCATCCATAGCTTTCCTCACTGACTTCCCATTTCTCAATGTTAAGGTTCTGCATATTGGTGTATCACCGACACCAGCCCAGAACTGGGGACCACAATCCCAACTACACCTTGTTTCTTTCGCATCATGTAACCTAATGGTTCTGCTACCAATGTGTACAACAATGGGGACAGGGGACAACCCTGTCTCACTGATCTCTGTATCGGAAAATACTTGGATAAAAAACCATTACATTTAACACAGCTAAATACGTTTGAATAAAAAATCCTTATCCACTGAATGAAATTTTCCTTGAAACCAAATGCTTCCAAAACCTTCAATAAAAACTCATGCGAGACCCTATCAAAGGCTTTCTCTTGATCTATCTTTAATACATAAGCCTCCCTCACACTCTCTTCCATGAGCTCTATCGTATCTCGGATTGAGACCACAGAGTCTGCGATGTCCCGGCCTATGACTCCGTAGGACTGAGAGGTCAAAACTATCTGCGGTAACACCTCCTTCAAACGATTTGCCATAACCCTCGCCAAGATCTTATAATCCACATTTAATAATGTGATGGGCTTCCAATTCTTCAGATCCCGTCTATCCCCTTTATTTTTATATAAGCTAAGCTTATGATACCTCTCCTCATAGATGGGGCCAGGCTTCCCACAATTTTAATTTCCTTAAAAACTTCTAAGAGCAATGGATTTAAAATCTCGAAAAATTCTTTATAAAATTCTGCACTTAGTCCATCGGACCCTGGGCTTCCCCCCCCCCTTCAATTCCACTTATTGCTACTTTTATTTCCGCTAATCCTACTTCTTTGTCACACATGCTTCTCTCATCCTCCTTTAAACCCTCTTCAATAAAAGCAGTAACCTCCTCCATCGCCAAATTGGAAATGTCTTCTTTTGTATATAACTCTTGATAAAAGCTGCTAGCCGCCTCTAAAATCTCCCCACTTTCATGAATGATCTTCTCCCCAACCTTCAACTCTTCAATTAACGATAATCTCTGTCGCAGCTTCTCTTGCTCAAGAAAATATCTAGTGCATCTTTCGCCCTCCAATGCATCTCTAGCCTTTGCACGGAGAATGGCCCCCTTGCATTTTTCAGCTTGCAATACTTCCCACTCTTCCTTAAGCACCCGGAACTTAGTCTCCGCTCCCTTATCCCCTCCGTCAACTGCTTTACAGACATCCGTAAACCTTTTGTTTATATTCTCTTCTCGACGCCGGTTAGCTGCCGCCCTCTTTTTCCCATAACGTACCGAAAAAACTTTTACCTCATATTTGAAATTGTCCCACCAAACTCTTCTTCCTTTCAAGAACAAAGGTTCCTTCCGAGCATTCTTTATTATATTTATACATAGATACATAGATACATAGAAGATAGGAGCAGGAGTAGGCCATTCGGCCCTTCGTGCCTGCTCCGCCATTCGATGAGATCATGGCTGATCCTTTAATTCAGTATCCCGTCCCCGCCTTCTCTCCGTAACCCTTAACCCCTTTTGCCCGTAGAAATATATCTAATTCCCTCTTAAATATATTTAATGAGCTGGCGTACACTGCCCTCTGTGGCAATGAGTTCCACAGGTTCACCACTCTCTGAGTGAAGAAATTCCCCCTCATCTCTGTCCTAAATGGTTTAGCCCTTATCCTTAAATTATGTCCTCTAGTTCTGTTCTCACCCGCCAAGGGAAACATTCCTTCTGCATCCAGTCTGTCTAGACCTGTCAGAATTTTATACACTTCTATGAGGTCCCCTCTCAATCTTCTAAACTCCAGTGTGTACATCCCTAAACTACATAGTCTCTCCTCATAGGTCATTCCCGCCATTCCTGGTATCAGCCTGGTGAATCGCCGCTGCACCCCCTCCATGGCAAGAACATCCTTCCTCAGATGAGG
This sequence comes from Somniosus microcephalus, assembly GCF_052327205.1. Lineage (NCBI taxonomy): Eukaryota > Metazoa > Chordata > Chondrichthyes > Squaliformes > Somniosidae > Somniosus > Somniosus microcephalus. Next base: position 4,431,307 of record NC_141011.1, on the reverse strand, counting down.
CGACCAAAACTGTACACAGTACTCGAGGTGTGGTCTCACCAGTGCCCTGTACAGCTGCAGCAAGGTATCCCTGTTCCTGTATTCTAACCCTTTTGCTATGAAGGCCAGCATACCGTTTGCCTTCTTGACCGCCTGTTGCACCTGCATGCTCGCCTTCAGTGACTGGTGTACAAGAACACCCAGGTCTCTCTGTACTTCCCCCTCTCCCAATCTATTGCCATTTAAATAATAATTTGCCCTCCCGTTCCTGCACCCAAGGTGGATAACTTCGCACTTGTCCACATTATAGTGCATCTGCCATTTATCCGCCCAATCGCCCAGTTATAATCCCTTCTTTATAAGCAATTTCTTTCAGGTATTGATTGTTTAAAATCCACACCCCTGAACCGATCTTAAATCTGCTGTTCCTAATTCTAAGAACCAAAGCCGAGTGATCATTAAAAAATACTTTTTTATAATAAATCTCCATAACCCTTCCCGCATTAACACAAAATCTATTCGGCTCTGTTTTAAAACATCACCCACCCAACCTGTTCTGGAGAACTCCCTTTATATGGGGTTCCGATCCCTCCATAAGTCTCTCAAATTTAAATTTGCCATCATTTTTACAATCATCCCTCTGGAGTTATCATCCTTAAAGGTCATCTGGGCTGAAATGTCCATCCGAGATAAAAATACATTAAAATCCCCCACTATACAAGGATTTTCCACCTCTGCTGCTTCAGTGAATAACCCCCGAAAAAACTCGCGACGCTTGCAATGGTCGTTCGGTGCATAGATATTAAAGAGATCGCAATTAAATCCCTCCATTTTTACCCTTAGCCGTAAAAATCTCCCCTCAGTGTCCTTGTCCACCAAGGCAACGTTCTCTTTTATGGACAGACTCACCAAAACAGCCACCCCGCTACGGTTATTGTTTGCACAACTTGCAAATATCGCTCCCTTCCAAACCTTCTGAACTCTTTCTAGGATATCCTCATCCTAAAAGGTTTCTTGCAGACACAACAAGTCCATACCTTTAAAACCCTGCAACAACTGCTGCAATTTCTTCTCACCCCTCAGTCCGTTCACATTAATCGAGACCAATGTAATCATGGCTCCAAAGAAGGGAAGTATGCCTGATAATCTCCCCATCATTTAATCTCTGGCTCTTCCCTCCTCTCATGCTCCTTCTCAACTTTTTGGCCAGCTGTTGCTTTTTCCTGCAGCCTCCGGCTCTTTTTCACCTTCTGCTTGAACCTTCCCTGCAGTTTCAGCCTCTTCCTTACATTAGGTTTGGGCCCAGGAGCTGCCCTTTCTCTCTCCTTCTGCCCCTCACTAACCTTTCCCTTTCCACATGATGCCACCCCACCCCCCACTTCCATGTCTCTGTCCCCCTCTAATTCCTCACTCTCGAGCTCTTCTGCAACCCCCTGTGCCTGCTCCCCGTCCGATACATAATCCTGCTCCCCGTCAGATACATCATCTCCCATAAAGAGTCTTCCTGCTATCGCGGTTTCTCCAACAGTGCCACTCCCTTCGACCTCATCTCCACCTCTGACCGTGATGTGGACTCCTCGGAGTCCACATCACGGAAGACCTCTCCTGGTCCCTCAATACCTCCACTCTGGTGAAGAAGGCCCAGCAGCGCCTATATTTCCTAAGGAGGCTGAAGGGATGTAACCTGTCACCCCTGATCCTCTCTAACTTTTACCACTGCACAATAGAGAGCATCCTGACAAACTGTATCACAGTATGGTATGGCAGCTGTAGCTACTATGACCGGAAAGCCCTGCAGCGGGTAGTCAAAACTGCCCAACGCATTACCGGCACCCAGCTACCGACCATAGAGCACATATACCAGAAACGCTGTTTACGGAGGTCACGGTCCATCATCAAAGACCCTACCCACCCCAGCCACAGTCTGTTCACCCTCCTGCCATCTGGGAGACGCTAAAGATGCATTCGCACCCGTATGACCAGATTTAGGAACAGCTTCTTTCCCAGGGCTGTCATCCTACTGAACTCCACAAATAAACTCTAAAGCCTGCACATCTGCCAATGCACTTTATTATGGTTATGTTTATGTTAATGTATTACAAGCCAAATGTATGTTGAATGTTTAAATGTCTTAATCTAAATGTACACTCTCGGGAGCCGCAAGCCTACATTTCGTTGTACTGCACTTGTGCACTAACAATGACAATAAAAGTTGATTTGATTTGATTTGATTTGATTTGCTCCCTGATCCTTCTCTCTATGGGACAATGGTGCACCTATATAATTCCCTTCTGACGTCTTTGTCTCACCGCTCCCGTCCTGCTGCCCCTTTAAGGCTCCTGCCTCTTGCACCCTCTCCTTGTCTTGCCCCCTCCTGCTCACCAAGATGTCCGACTCCCCGTCTTTCTTTGGAGTACTTACATTTACCATGCACCCCGCTCCCGCCTCCTCTCCCCCCCGCAGACACCAGATTCTTTAGGGAGAGCTGAACTGTATTAAGGCTCAAGTCTGCACTTGACTCTTGCTGCCCGCTGCTGTCTTTGTTCTTTTCCACTGTAGGTGCGTTTTCCACCATCTCCATCCTGTTCTCTGCTCCGCAATTTTCTGCCTCTTCCTGCGCTCTTTTCTCCTTCAATTTACCAGCTGTGTCCTCCGACTGCTCCGCTCCTCCGGCCGTTCCACTCACATCTCCTGCTCCTTCTCCCATCTCCTAATCACTCAGAGCTTCCTTCTGCCTCACACTCACAGCGGGTGAGGCCTTTGTGACACACCCCACAGCTCGCCGCCTTGCAGCTCCGAGCGATGTGCCCAGACTCGCCGCAATTATAACAGTACAAGTCTGGACAGTTTCTTACAAGATGGTTGTGTCCAAGACAATAATAACAAACCTTCACTTGGTTATCATGCAGCACTCGAAAGTACTGCACTCCTTCCATTATCTCAAATTTCATGCTGTACGGTAATGACTTCACCCCATCTGGGAACCTCACCTTTATGTATCTGCTACCCGTGTTCCTGGATAGTACCTCCTCTTTATTGCTGAGCAAATTTTAATGTCCCACGATTCCAACTTTTTGATTAGCACATCGTCCTCAATATAAACTGGCAAGTTTAAGAATGAGACCAGCACCTCTTCCGAATATAGCAGAGATACCTCCAAGAACTTATCGCCAATTTTCAGACTGAGTAAAAGTCTTTCCACCTCCTCTCGGCCACTGACCGTCACCTCAAACCCAACATTCGGCTTTGGTCGGCAGGCAAAGCAGCTTCCCTCGCCACAGTCCTCATGTACCGCTTGGATAATATCCCAAGCTCGTATCTCCTTATCTTCGCACTGAACCACCACCGTGTTTTCTTTTCCAAACCTCCTGGGGTCTCGGCCCAAATCTTTGGGCCTTTTTCTTTCCCTTCCAACCACAGTTTCTTCCCTAATTAAATTCCTCTTGGGAACACTGTCCTCTGAGGGGCCCATCATTCCGGATCCCTCAGCAGCCATCTGGCTGTTTTTGTGGGCCAAAAAGGCCCTCAAACCTGAAAACAAAAACCCCAAAACCCACCACCAACTTTTTACAAACTCACTCCAACTCCCTGCTGCAATCAGGCAACCAGTAACACTTGTTCACTCCTAGCCCCTCCCACCTAGAGAGTGCTGCCCACTGAGCCACAGCTGACACTATTACTGCAAGATTACAACACTGAGCCAAGCTGACAAAGCACCTTTTCATATCTACCGGATGTCTCAAAGCACTTTAGAACCAATGGATCACTGTTGAGGCTCAGTCATTGTCGTTGTGTACGCATGTCTGCCTATCTGTGTACAGCTCATCACATTACATTGTGTATGGATGTTCATGAGCTCTAATACACCTCGGCTTCATAATTAGTCTTATGCTCTGCAGTGAACTGAAGTGCTGTAGCTTTCTTCGACAGCTGTCAGATATTTAAACATTATTTGTATCCCAGTATCAGTAAACATGATATGTACAAGCTGTGCTAACTCCTAGATAATTTTGTGAAATAAAAGTTCAACTCACCAAAGAAAGGATTGCATGATGCAGTCTGTTGCTAGGAAACTAACACTACTTATCTGCTGATTTTTGAAAAACCAATAATTATTTCTGCATATTGTAGATAGGAGAACACATACATATATTTTACAGTTTGGAAATACAATGCCTCCACAGCCTTACTCTTGTGGTTTGCAGCATTCTCTGAGCTCCTCGTCGTGTTACCTATCGCATTGTACAACAAACCTAGTGATAATGTCATCCAAATATATTGCTCTGTCCATACTTCACACTGGAGTAAAATGTCACACAAGACAAGCAGCTTTCTCTCCATGGGTCTCTCACGCACACTTGGGCTTCAATGATCAGTGAAATGGCCTCCAATCTAACCAATCACATGACATCAGTGTTTGATTGGCTGATCTCCCATGGGCAAGTGATTGTCCACCTTTAGTGAGCACGGTGGCATAGTGGTTAGCACTGTTGCCTCACAGCGCCAGGGACCTGGGTTCGAATCCGGCCTCGGGCGACTATCTGTGTGGAGTTTGCACATTCTCCCCGTGTTTGCGTGGGTTTCCTCCGGGTGCTCCGGTTTCCTCCCACAGTCCAAAGATGTGCAGGTTAGGTTGATTGGCTATGATAAATTGACCCTTAGTGTTAGGGGGATTAAATACGTGGGGTTACGGGGATAGAGTGCGATATGTGTTGGTGTAGGGGTTACGGGGATCGGGTGGGATATGTGTCGGTGCAGGCTCGATGGGCCGAAATGGCCTCTATCTGCACTGTGGGGTTTCTGTGATTCTGTGATTCCCTACCTGTAGACCTATATGTTTGCCAGCATCCCTGGATCTCGAGACCTATTGTCAGCAGATAAGGCAGTCACTATGTTTCATCAATGCTAAGGAACAGCATCAGCCCAACCATCCCACACTGACAGCAGACAGTGGACAGTCAGTGTTCTAGTGGTCCTGCTTGTGTGTATCTGTCTGAGACCAAAAACATTGGAATATAGGATCAGGAGAAGGACATTCAGTCTCTGGAACCTGTTCCACCATTCTATTCGATCATGGCTGATCTGTAGCTCCACTCCATGTATCCACCTTTGATCGATGTCCCTTGATATCCTTACCCAATCTGTCAATCTCAATCTTGAACATTTCAATTGACCTCCTGCATCCAAAGGGTTTTGGGGGATCAAGTTCCAGATTTTCACTATCCTTTGTGTGAAAAACTGCTTCCTGATTTCACTCCTAAATCTAATTGTAAGATTATCTCCCCTTGTTCTGGATTCTCCCACCAGAGGAGGTAGTTTCTCTCTAACTACTCCATCAAATCATTTTAAACACCTTGATTAGATCACAGCTCAACTGTCTAAACTCAAGGGAATACAAGCCAAGTTTATGCAAACTGTCCTCATAATTTAACCCTTTAAACCCTTGCATCAATCCAATGAATCACTACTGTACATCCTCCAAGGTCAATATAGCTTTCCTGAGGTGCGGTGTCCAGAACTGAATGCAATATTCCAGATGGAGTCCCATCCAGGCTCTGTACAACTCAAGCACAACTTCCTCCCCTTTGTGATCTGATCCTCTTGTGATAAAGGTCAACATTCCTGGGAACGGTAGCGTAGTAGTAATGTCATTGGGCTAATAATCCAGGTAACCTGGACTATTGATCCAGAGATATGAGTTCAAATCCCACCTGGGGAATTAACTAAATCTGGAATAATTACTAGTGTCAGTAATGGTAACCATGAAACTGCCGGATTGTTGTAAAAACCCATCTGGTTCATTAATGCCCTTTAGGGAAGGAAATCTGCCGTCCTTACCTGGTTTGGCCTATATGTGACTCGAGACCCACAGCAATGTGGTTGACTCCTAATTGCCCTCTGAAATGGCCTAGTAAGCCACTCAGTTGTAATGAAACCGCTACGAAACAAAATAATAAAAATGAAACTGGATGGACTACTCGGCACCGGCTACGGACATGGCAATGGCACACCCAGTCCAGTCAATCCTGCAAAGTCCTCCTCACCAACATCTGGGGGCTTGTGCCAAAATTTGGAGAGCTGTCCCACAGACTAGTCATGCAACAGCCTGACATCTTCTTCGACAGCACCTCCTGTATTGATTTCTTTGTGGGTTCAATGATGAGACATTTATGAAAGAGAATGAGTTTTAATCTAAAGTCTGTTCAACTCTTTTATACAGCTTTTACAGGAGACACGATGCTGTGATGCATCTAGAACGAACCGAAACTAAACTAACTGCCTTGCTTCTCTCGGTCACATGCCCTCTGCTGGTCAGGCACAAGCAATCAATACATGCAATCTATAAAGTATGGCCTAGAAATTCAGTTGGCGCCGCGCCAGGGCTTTAGTGCCGGAAAGTTAGCGCCGGCGCTAAGTCCACCTGCGCGTGCCAAAAATTCAGTAGCGCCGCGCCCAAACGGCTGCCGGCGCTACTGAAGGGTGTTTGCGCCTGAAAACTGGCGCTACGCGCCGCATTGCGGCGCTATTCCGGCGCTGCGGCGCCCGATGCGGTGCGGCAGGCTCGGGAAGTGCAGGCCTCCTCCTTCAGTTAAGGAGGAGCTGCCTGCACCCGCCCGCTGGCCGGTAAAATCGCCACAAAAATGAGCCTGGCACCTCGGGGAAGTGCCGGGCTCGCAGCCGAGAAGCATCTGTTCCGCGGGGGGGGGGGTGGGGGAGTCCGGGGAGGGAGGTGCGGGCAGGCGGCCGGCGGGAAAGCGGCCGGCCGCCGCTCCACCTTTATGCGCCGGCGCAAAGTCGTGTAAGACTCTGTTGCCAGAGTCTTAGTTGCGGCTGCCACGGGCGAGGCGGCCGCAACTGAATTTCGGCGCTGGGGCCCGTCGGCATGGCAACCGGGACGCTGCGCACACCGATGACGTCATCGGTGCCGGCGCAGCGCTACCGGTCTACCGCCGATTCCAGGGCCCCAGGGAATTTTTAAACTGGCCATAACTCCGGCGCTAGGCCCTCCAGCGCCCCAAATGGGGCGCTAGGCCTACTGAATTTCTAGGCGTATGTGTCTACAAAGTAGTGCTGCCCTGGCCATAGGTTTAAAGTAACATACATATTACATACACAACATTCCTCCCCTTTTAATTAAAACGTACCCGTGCAATTAAGTCAATGGATGCCCCATAACTAGGGCTAATAACATTTGGTAACACAATACACATAACATATTTACATCAAGAGTTGTCTACTTATATATATATAAGCAGAAACAGGTTATAGATTCAGTCTCTGAGGAGGCCTCCTGTCTCGACTAGGATAACGTCTTTCTCTAGTCGGTCTCGGCGTAAGCGGCGGTACTTCCGTCACCCCTTCATCGCTGGACTCGTCGGTGTCTGATGGCACATCCTGTGCCGTGGAGATCACTGGAGTGCTGAACTCCTCGCAATCCTGAGACCTCTGTAACGACGAGCTGGGCCGTGATTCCGCTGTAACAATGTGCTGAGACGTTTGAGGTAGTGAATCAGTTGGGTTTCTGGACTCCACAAGTTGATCAGCATGTCGTCTGATTATGCCTTCCCCTGTCTCAACTGTGTACATCACGGGTCCCTGGCGGGCCTTTATCGTACCAGCCCACCACTTTTCCTTCCTATAATCACGGGCCAACACTTGCTGCCCCACCTCGAAGCTCCGTGTCTGTCTGTCAGGAGCCCTACGAAATACTCGGTTTTCCACATCTCTCCGAATGTTTGGTTTGAGCAATTCAAGGCGAGACCTTAACCTTCTATTAAAGAACATGACGGCGGGGGCCTGGTTGGTCACCGTATGTGCAGCATTACGGTATGCGAATAGGAAGTTGTCCACCTTGTGTTGTAGTGGCAACCTTTCCTCTTGCATCGCCTTGATGGCCTTTTTAAATGTCTGTACAAATCGCTCTGCCAGCCCATTTGTAGCCGGATGATATGGTGCGGACGTATAATGTCGCACTCCATTCCTTTTTAGGAATGCTTGAAATTCTTCTGCCACAAATTGTGGCCCATTGTCCGAACAGACTTGCTCGGGCACCCCGTTTCGGGCAAAAATGGTCCTTAAGACTGCGACCGTCTTTTCGGCTGTCGTTGATGACATCTTTATGACCTCTGGCCATTTTGAATGGGCGTCCACTACAATAAGGAACATCGCATCCATGAAGGGGCCAGCGAAGTCCACGTGGATCCTTTGCCACGGCGTTGAGGGCCACTCCCACGGATGTAGTGGGGCTTGTGGTGGTACGTTCTGTACCATCTGGCATCCTTGGCACGCTTTTGCTACTTCCTCAATGTCCCTGTCAATGCCGGGCCACCAGACGTAGGCTCTGGCGAGGCTTTTCATTTTGACACCCCCCAGATGACCTTCGTGTAAGTCCTGCAACACTTTATGTTGTAATTTTTGAGGGAACACTACCCTGGCTCCGCACATCAATGTGCCCCGGCAGACGGACAACTGGTCCTTCCTTGCCGAAAATGCCGGCAATGATGCGTCACCCTGCGCCGGCCAGCCTTTCACGGTTAATTCGTAAACCCTTGCCAATGTCGGGTCGTTCCGTGTTTCCCGCTCGATACATTGGCTGGTGATGGGCAAGTGTTCCATAACAGCCGTATGATATATTTCCACGGGGTCCTGTACTATCTCTTCGATCTCGGTAGGCAAGGGTAGCCGCGACAGGCCATCCACATTGCTATGCTGTTTGGTACCCTTATATTCGATAAGGTACTGGTGTGCTCCTAAGAACAGTGACCATTTCTGTAGCCTTTGGGCCGTCATCAGGGGCACCCCTTTTGTTGGATTGAATATCGACACCAACGGTTGATGATCCGTCAGTAGTGTGAAACGTTGCCCATGCAGGTAGTGGTGGAATTTTTTTACACCCCACACCAGACTGAGGGCCTCCTTGTCGATTTGCGCATAGTTTCTTTCGGCTGTAGTTAACGACCTTGAGGCAAATGCTATTGGCCTCTCCGTCCCGTTGGGAAATTTGTGTGACAACACTGCCCCTATACCGTACGGGGAGGCGTCACATGCCAACCTCATTGGCATTTTTGGGTCAAAGTGTGCGAGCACTTCCTTTGATGTGATGAGTTGTTTACCCTTTTTAAAAGCAGCCTCACACGCTTCGTCCCAATTCCAGGAGACTCCCTTTTGCAGCAATGAATTTAGTGGATGTAAAATGGATGATAAGTTGGGGAGGAACTTATGGTAATAGTTTATAAGGCCTAAGAATGATCGTAACTGAGATACATTCTCAGGGGGCGAGGCCTTCACTACTGCCTCGATCTTTTCCGGGGACTTATGCAGGCCTTCCTTATCTATAATGTGACCACAGTATGAGATACGTTCCTGGAAAAACTCACATTTCTGCTTGTTCGCTCTGAGTCCGTATTGTTGTAACCACAGAAGTACTCGCTCTAGGTTAGCGAGGTGGTCGTTATCCGTTTGTCCTGTCACCAGGATGTCATCCAGGTAGCATTGCGTTCCTGGAATGCCCTGTAGGACCTGTTCCATGGTCCTCTGCCATATTGCCGGGGCGGACGCCACACCAAATACCAGGCGATTGTACTGGTACAATCCCTTGTGTGTGTTAATCGTTAGGAGCTTTTTCGAGTCCTGCTCCACCTCCATCTGTAAATAAGCTTGACAAAGTTCAATCTTTGTAAAGTGTCTACCCCCAGCTAACGATGCGAATATGTCTTCTATCCGCGGCAGCGGATACTGTACCGTGTGCAGGACTGGGTTAATAGTTATCTTAAAATCCCCGCAAATGTGAACCTTCTTTGGTTCCCCCGGTGTGTTATTTGCAGATTTCTTTATAACTGGGACGATGGGCGTGGCCCACTCGCTCCACTCAATCTTTGTAAGGACACCTGCACTCTCTAAGGCGTCCAGTTCTGCTTCCACCGCTGGCCGAATGGCATAAGGCACCGGTCTGGCCTTACAAAACTTGGGGTTTGCGTCTTGAGCAATAGTTATTTTTGCTCTAATGTCCTTTAAGGTCCCCAGCCCTTGTTGGAACACCTCTGGTGTTTTTGCCAATAGTTTCGACAGCCTGCTTTTCATGGTTGCATCATCCGTGGTGGTCTCTACTTTTAACTCGTGTATCGACTTCCAGTCGAAGTTGATTTTTCTTATCCATTCCCTACCCAAAAGTGGTGGTCCACCGTTTGGTAGGACGTATAAATAAAGTCCTGGCACTTTTCTGCCGTTGTATTTAACTGTTACTTGCATTTTTCCCTTCGGGTAAACTTTTTGTCCCGTATATGTTTTTAATTTAATTTCCGTATCCTTTAAGGGAATGCTTTTGAACAGCCTGTTATAATCTTGTTCATTAATTACTGATAGGGCTGAACCCGTGTCCAGCTCCATATTAACTTCGACGCCTGCTACCGTCATTTTAACCCACATTGTGCTGTGGTCCTCCGTTTTGTCTGCACCATATAACTTGAGACATCCTAGACCTTTAGGCTCTGCTTTTGTGCCTTCCTGTGACTCGTCTGAGCTACTGTCAGACATCTTATGTATTTTTGTCCTTGTCTTGGTACTGCTCGGATTGCCCCCACGATTGGGTTTCGTACCAGACCGACAAACTTTCGCTATGTGCCCCTTTTTCCCACACTGCCGGCATATTTTATCACGAAACCAACAATTACTTTGGTCGTGGGTGGTTTTGCCACAACGGTAGCATTTACCTTTGTGAAATGTCACCTCATGGGTGTCATAGCTGGTTGTGTTTTGTCGTATTTGAGCCGCACCCTGTGCTGCTGCTTCGTGGAAAGATGCTATTTCAATCGCCTGATCTAGGCTGAGCTGTTTCTTGGCTAGCAACCGTTTATGTGTATTCTCATTTAACATGCCACAAACAAATCTGTCTCTGATCGCGTCCGTCAATATGGCTCCAAACTGGCAATGTTTGGACAACCTTCTGAGCTCAGCTAAATATGCTGCCTGCGACTCATCATTCCTTTGGTCGTGTCTGTAGAAGCGGTACCTTTCCGCTATAAATGGTGGCTTAGGGTTTAAATGTTCCCTTAACGTATCAACAATTTGGGCGTACGTTTTGTCCGCTGGCTTTTCTGGAGTAAGAAGATTCCTCAGCAGCCCGTATGTTTTTGCCCCCATAAAATTTAATAAGGTTGCTACCTTTTGGTCATCTTCCACCTTGTTTACTATGCAATAAAGTTCATGCCTTTCGATATAGGCCTCCCATTCTTCTGTGTCCTCCACAAATGGTGCCAACCACCCTTCTTTAGACATTTTAACTGCTGAAGAGAAAAAAACTTTGAAGAGAAAAAACTTTTCCCCTTTTGTCCACTAGATGGCGTGCTAGTCCTCGTGGTTCCATTTGTTCCCCAGATTGCTTTCCCCTTTGTCCACTAGATGGCGTTGGTTTTTTTTGTATTTTAAACTGCTGGAGGAAAAAAAAACTTTTCCCTTTTGTCCACTAGATGGCGGGCTAGTCCTCGTGGCTCCGTTTATTCCCCAGCTCGCCTGCCCGTTCCTTGCAGCACCCGTTCCCCGGGAAGGATTTCAGTTACCTGGCCCTGGGTGGACTTTTGCCCCGTGGCTGGAGCGCCCCTCTCTGTTGCTGCTGCTCCTCTCGTACCTGGGGTGCTGGGCAATTTCCTTTGGTCGCCGCTGGGCTCTGCACCTCTCGTACATGGAGTGTTGGTCGATTTCCTTTGGTCGCCGCTGGGCTCTGCACCTCTCGTACGTGGAGTGCTGGTCGATTTCCTTTGGTCGACGCTGGAGTCTGCTCCTCCGAACCTGGAGTGCTGGGTGATTTCCTTTGGTCGCCGCTGGACCCTGCAGGCTGGCTGGTAAGAAGCGTCTCTCCTTCTCTCTCCGTACTGCTGCCGTTGCTTTGTTGCACCGTGTACTGGTGAGTTCGAACCTTACTCGTCGCCAGTATAAAGTATGTGTCTATACTTAATCCAATAATGAAGAGACAGCTTGGAAGATTCAACGTAGGTCTTTACTTAATACCAGCAGGCGGGAACTGAGGGGAAATCAGTACCCACAGTACTATTTATACCCCTATGGCCAGGGGTGGTACTACGGTATCACTACGCCCTACAAAGTAGTGCTGCCCTGGCCATAGGTTTAAAGCAACATACATATTACATACACAACACAATCATGCTATTAAGGCATCATAATCGAACAGGCAAATACCATCTCTATTTGCTGATATCATTACATCTCCTTTTCTTAAAACAAAAGTATTTTACTTTTAACTAACAACATGTTTTCTTTGTATTAATCTGCATTTTAACTGTAACACTTAATGAACTTACATTATCATTATCATGATCAAGGTTTTTTAACCTTGCTTTGTGTGTTCACATGAAATATGTCAATACACTAGAACTTGAAGAAAGAATAAGATAACATTACTTCCTTCTATAACAATTGTCCTTAAATTTGCTCAATGAGTCTCTCAGGAGGCTTCACGTGTCTTGAGGATTTTCTGATTGATTGTCCTTGAATCTGAGTTGTTGCTTCAGATGATGTGTTCTCAGCTGTGTGATCAGGTTGTTCAACAGTATCAGTCTCTTGACCTGCTGTGGCTGGTCCCATGAGAAGATCTCGATGATTTCTTCTCAGAACAGCACCCTCATCTGTCTGAATGGTGTATGATCTTGGTTGAACTTCACTCAGGACAGTTCCCTTCTGAGTCCATGTGTTTGTTTTGTCTTTCAACCTTACTTGGTCACCAGTGTGGAGTTCAGGTAGGTTTTGTGTTCCTCTGTCATAGTAGTACTTTTGCTTTTCTTTCTGTTGTTCTTAGAACTTCCTCACTTTCTCCCCCTCTTTTGTTTTCAGTAGGTTCTCCGGGATGGGTAGGTTTGACCTTAGCCGACGTCCCATCAGGAGCTGGGCTGGTGACATACAACACTCGAGCGGCGTTGTGCGGTATACAAGCATGCTCTGGTAGAAGTCAGTTCCACTGTCTTTTGCCTTGTACATCAGTCTTTTCACTGTCTGGACCGATTTTTCCACTAGACCATTGGACTGTGGAAAGTGAGGACTTGACGTTGTGTGGACAAAGTCCCACTCTTTGGCAAAGTGTCGGAAACTTGCATTGTAAAACTGGGGTCCGTTGTCTGTGAAGACCTCGCTTGCCACGCCATGTCTGGAGAATATGGCTTTCATACATGTTATCACAGCATCTGCAGTGGTGGTGTACAGTCTACAAACCTCTGGATACAGGGAGTAATAGTCTGTGACGACAAGATAGTCCTTCCCTTGACATACAAATAGGTCAGCGCCTACCTTCTGGTAAGATCTGTCTGGCGCTGGGTGTGGCTTTAGTGGTTCTACCGGATTGCTTGCTCGATATTTCAGGCATATTATGCAGTTTGACACCTCATTTGTCACATCTTGGTTGATTCGTGGCCAGTACATCACCTCTCGTGCTCTTTTCTTACACTTTTCGATTCCCAGGTGTCCTCCATGGATCTTTTTTAACATCTCTTTTCTCAGACTCTTTGGGATAACTATTTTACTTCCTTTGTAGATGATGTCTTCGACCACTGATAGTTCCGCCCTGCAGTTCCAGTACTCTGCCATGTCAGGTGAGCAGTCTTGCTTCATGTTGGGCCATCCATCCAAGATGCTTTTTCTCAGTCGTCTCATTGTTTCATCTTTGTTTGTCTCAGTCTTTATGAGCTCCATTTTTGCATCTGCTATGGGCAGTGCACTTGTGATCATGTCCACGTAGGCGTTCACTTTTTCATCCATTGTGGTGTTTGCGGGCTCACTTGGGTCAACAGCTCTGGACAGCGTGTCTGCTAGATACATCAGTTTACCCGGTGTGTACGCAACATTCAGTGTATAGCGTTGCAGCCTGATCATCATTCTTTGTATTCTAAGCGGACAGCTATTTAGTGGCTTTTGGAACAATGCAATCAAGGGCTTATGGTCAGTCTCTACACTGATTGCTTGTCCGGCCAGAAACTGGTGAAATCTTTCACAGGCGTATGTGATGCTGAGCAGCTCCTTTTCTATTTGAGCATATCGCGCCTCCACGTCTGTCATTGAGCGTGATGCATATGCAATAGGTTGCCAGTAGTCATATTGTTGCAGAAGAACGGCACCGAGCCCACTCTGTGATGCATCTGATGATATCTTGATGGGTCTCGCTGGGTCATAAAACCTCAGAACTGGTTCCTCTGTGAGCAGTTTCTTCAGATCGCTCCATGACTTCTCATGCTCATGATTCCATTCCCATTCTATGTTCTTTTCAGTTAGTCTTCTCAGTGGCGCCACCTTTTCTGAGAGGTTGGATATGAACTTCCCCATGTAGTTGATCATTCCATTAAACCTCTGCACGTCCTTTTTGCATTGTGGCTTTGGCATATTCTCAATGGCGGACACCTTTCTGGGATCTGGTCTGATGCCCTCACTGCTAAGGATATCTCCCACGAATGTCAGTTCTGTCACCCCGAGCTGGCATTTCTCTCTATTCAGCTTCAGGTTTGTTTTCCTTGTTGCTTCCAGCACTTTTTTCAGTCTCTCTTCATGCTCAGTTCTCGTGGTTCCCCATACTATGATGTCATCCATTGATGTATCAACTCCCTCCAGGTACTCATAAATCATATGGACAGTTTTGTGATACACTTCAGGAGCTGAGGCAATGCCAAATGGTAACCTTAGGAATCTGTATCTGCCAAATGGACTGTTGAACGTGCACAGTCTTGAACTTGCTTCGTCCAATTTCATCTGCCAAAATCCTGATGATGCATCTAACTTGCTGAAATACTTTGCATTTGCAAACTGTGCCATGATTTCCTCACGTGTAGGAAGCTTGAAGTGCTCTCTCTTTATTGCTCTGTTTAGATCTCTTGGATCCAGGCAAATTCTGAGCTTTCCATTCTTTTTGTCCACTACGACGAGGGAACTCACCCACTCAGTTGGCTCATCTATCTTCCGAATCACGTTCAGGCTTTCCATCCTGTCCAACTCTGCCTCCAGTTGCTTTTGAAGAGCAAACGGGACTTTTCTGCGTGGATGTATGACCGGTGTCATACTTTTATCTACTCTGATCGTGTGTTCTCCTGGAATGCAGCCTAGACCCTTAAATAGGTCGTTGTACTCTTTCATGAGTTCATCATAGACTGTCTCTCCTTTGCTTTCCACAACGAGGACTCTCTTTACCAGGTTCAGTCTCTCACAGGCTTTTAAACCTAGTATGGCTTGCACATCCTTTGGCACCACGATTAATGCTAGCGTGTGCTCTCTGTCCTTGTGTGTTACTTTGACAATGCATCTTCCTTTCACTGGTATATCAGTACCTGAGTATCCTGTCACTTTCACTTTTATTCCATGTATCTTTGGTCTGGGTCTAATTTTCTTAAAATCAGTCTCTGATATCACATTAACTTGTGCTCCAGTATCCAATTTAAATGGAATGTGTATGTCATTCACTTTTAGTGTCAACATCCAGTCTCTTTCTTCTTTTTTGTTTTCAGACACAACATCTACATAGAACTCCTCTATGTCGCTTTCATCTACTGCATGGACCTTGCTTTGTTGCATTTGGTTCTTACAGCAACGGGCATAATGGTTGTTCTTGTTGCAACTATTGCATGTTTTACCATATGCTGGACACTTTCTTGGTGGATGCTGTGTACCGCATCGACTACATGTCTTTCAATTGCCCCTTTCATTTTTGTTCGCTGGCCACGCCTCTTTTTTCACATTGGCGCTCTTTTTGTTAAACGGTTTGTATCCGTTCATTCTCACTGCATCCACGTTGCAGCTACTGTCACTGAACAGCTCCTTTGCCTGCAACTTCACAGTCTCTGTAGCCCTACACAGTGCTATGGCTTTTCCCAGGTCTGGGTCTTGCTCTCTTAGCAGTCTTTCCCTTAGACCATTATCCGGAATACCACACACCAGTCTGTCTTTTATCAGCGAGTCTGCCAGTCCCCCAAATTCACATGATTTGCTTCTGTCTCTCAGTTCAGTCACATACTGATCAATAGTCTCACCCGTTTTCTGTACACATGTGAAAAATCTGTGCCTCTCAAACGTCACGTTACGTTTAGGTATACAGTAGGCCTCAAACTGTTCCATTATTTTATCTAGCTTCATTTTGTCTCCATTAGCAGCGAATGTGAAATTATTATACACCTCCAGCGCTTCATCACCCACGACATGTAAGAAAAGTGACGATTTCTTTTTATTACTTTTCTCGTCAGCTCCGATTGCTGATAAATACAACCCCACACGTTGTTTGAACCTTCTCCAATTTTCAGCCACATTACCTGTCAACTGAAGCGTTGCCGGTGGGAGTAAACCTTCCATTTTTCACTTCGTTAGCTATTCTCTAATGGTAAGCAACGATGTTCTCTTTTGGCTTGCTAATTTGTGGAGAGCTGATTTAACTTCAGATGTTTTCTCTTCATCTCATTCAATCACTTCTGACACCATGTATTGATTTCTTTGTGGGTTCAATGATGAGACATTTATGAAAGAGAATGAGTTTTAATCTAAAGTCTGTTCAACTCTTTTATACAGCTTTTACAGGAGACACGATGCTGTGATGCATCTAGAACGAAACCGAAACTAAACTAACTGCCTTGCTTCTCTCGGTCACATGCCCGCTGCTGGTCAGGCACAAGCAATCAATACATGCAATCATGCTATTAAGGCATCATAATCGAACAGGCAAATACCATCTCTATTTGCTGATATCATTACACCTCCCAAACCTGTGACCTCTTCCACCTAGAAGGGCAAGGGCAGCAGACGCATGGGAACACCACCACCTCCAAGTTACACATTATCCTGACTTAAAAATATATCGCCGATCCTTCATCGTCGTCGGGTCAAAATCCTGGAACTCCCTCCCTAACAGGGGGTACCTTCACCACATGGACTGCAGCGGTTCAAGAAGGCGGCTCACCACCACCTTCTCAAGGGCAACTAGGGATGGGCAATAAATGCTGGCCTTGCCAGCGACGCCCACATCCCATTAAAAAAAATCCATTTGCCCTTTTTGTACTTAGCCAAGAGCTTTTTGAGATTTGTTTACATGGACACCCATGTTCCCTTTTTGCACCTTTTATTACTTTCTTTGTATCCCTTTATTGCTTTTTAAATTTCTCCCAGTCTGCTGGATTTCCACTTTTTCTTGCCTTTCCTTTTAGCTTGAAGCTGTCTCTTTCCTCATTTGTTGACCATGGTTGCTTAACTGCACAAGTGGAGCCATTGCCCTTTTAGAGGTAGCTGCCTTTGGTGCAGTGGCAGCATTCCCACCTCTGGGCCAGACGGTGCAGGGTTCAAACTCTAGACAGTCCCGGCCAGTGGAGTCGGAGCTCCGGCTTTGAATTCTGGGTTGACATCCAGCGGGATACTTGGTTTGGGTGGCCCCCCTCATTGTATAGATTGTAGGCACCCTCCCGCCATATAGGGCTAACCACCCTATCAGCTATCAGGTATAAAGATGGTTATGGCCATGGAAGGAGCATTAATGTGGACAGTGACGTAATAAAGACTCACTACGCACTTGGTTGTACATAAAGCAATGCAGCATTTTTATGTAAAAATTCAAGGTTTTCCAAGAGAGCAAATCCCCCGGCCCCTAAAAATGGAGCTTCAGTTGGGGTAGGGGCAGAATTTGAAGGGGCTGTTCCAGTTCTAAGTTTTCTGCCGACAGCTCTGGCTGAAGTGGTCGCTGAGACTGAGGTCAAATCCTCTATTAATAAATGCAGAAAATGCTGGAAACACTCATCAGGTCAGGCAGCATCGTGGAGAGAGAAACAGAGTTAACGTTTCAGGTCGGTGACCCTTCGTCAGAACTGGAAACAGTTGGAGATGGAACAGGTTTTAAGCAGGTGCGGGGGCGGGGAAAGGGGGGAGGGCAGGAAGTTAAGAGACAAGTTAAGAAATGAAAGATGGGTCTAGAGGAGGTGTAATTGGAAACAGCAGAATCATTAACAGCAGCCCGCTGAAAAAAATGGAAGCAGAGGTTATGGTCTGAAATTGTTGAACTCAATGTTG